>NC_143138.1:80425291-80737659 GCF_059928025.1 Delphinapterus leucas
CATTTATCATTTACAAAGAACTTTGACAGAAGAGTGCTTAAGAACATGGACTCTGGAATCACACCCTTTCCAGTCCCTCCATTTACTAGCTCTGCGATGCCAGGCAGGTTCATTAACCTTTCTGTGTCTTTATTTCATGATTTGAAAAATGGGACAGATTCATAGATTTGATGGATACATGAGAAGAATGGGTGTTAGAAGCCTTTAGCATAGCACCTGGCACATAGTAAGCACTCAAGAAACAACAGCTATTTTTACTGTGATGAGGAAATGAACAATACTTATCTTTAGTTCTCTTTTCCCCTTTCAAAAGAATCCTGTGACGTTCTCCTCAATTTATTCTAAAGATGAGGCCTGGAGAGGTTAAATGTCTCCTGGTCCTTGTTCAGGGTTCTTTCCCTAATTTTGTAAAGAGCGTGGTCCTACTTTCTCTAACCTTTCATAATGCCTTGTCAAGCGCTCTCTGTCCTAGCTACTCAATATACAAAACCAACTACCTGCTGGCAGATTTAACAGAATTGGCCAGAAGGATCAGGCCACTGTATTCCCAGTTGATGTCTATTCCTATTTTGCTTTTCGGTTCCCTTTTCTCTGATGCGGAGCTCCAGACGCTGCAGCTGCCACTTTCCACAAACACAAACACACACTTTTTAGAAAGGATCTAGTCCCTTCTTTATCAAGACAGAAAGAGTTCACAAAATCCAAAGAATAACCCCCAGTGCTTAAGATGAAACAGTCAGGGAATATATATATATATATATATATATATATAAAATTATAATTATAATTATATAAATATAATTATATTTATATACAACTGAATCACTTTGCTGTACAACAGAAATTAGTACAACATTGTAAATCAACTATACTCCAATAAAATTTTTTAAAAAAAGACGAAACAGGGGTGCACCTGGCGGGACTCAAATCTTGGTGATTTGTCACTGCTGCCAATTTGCCTTGAAGTCTTAGAAAACTGCACAGGGTGGTGCGGGGTAGGGTGGGATGGGGGGCAAGGGGCAGGGAGACAAAAGACTCACAGGTTCCCCTGGTTCATTGCCACCCAGAATCCTAAATCCAAATCCAGTCTCTTTTCTCCAGAGGAAGATGTCCTGTTCTTGATAATCTGGAACTGCAGAGAGGGATGAGGAGGAGAGAGATTATTTCTCGGATAAAAGGAATCAGAGCCCTAAGGCGAACACAGTTAACAGGACCGATACTGATGGTGTTTGAGCAGATAACAGGGTTCCAATACACACAAGTAAACAAAATAATCTGGACGGGTGCAATCACAGAGGACACTGGGTGAAAGTAAATGGCAGGAATAGTCATTGAGCCTTAAGATTTTTTTCAAAGGACTAATCACTGTTTGATAATTCCTAATCAAGCCATTATCCCCGAGGAAGGCTGCAGTCAGCACCCAGCACTCTCCTGGGTGTTGTTGCAAAAGGGGAATTAAATAAATTAAACTCATCAGGCTCTGCATCACAAGGTGGGTGCCCATGTCTGAGGAAGGAGCTCATGCTGTCAGAGTGACCCTGAAGTAGAGGCTGGCTCCGAGGATTTAGAAGACCTGTCAAGTGCCTGATGTTATCAACCAGAAGATGAAAGAAAACAGCTTGAGGTAAAAAGTGTTCTCAATTAAAAAAAAGAAAATCACTTCTTTTTTCCCTTAAAGTAATCAAGACTAGCAATGCCAAGAATATGATCTGTTAGATCATTTTTGCCAAAAGAGTTACTCTCAAACATCCTCATATTTCCAAATTTATAAAATTTACTATGATTTCACTGCTATTATGAAAAAGTAGTCAGCCTTCTATATCCTTAAGATCACTGGTGAGAACAAAATTGTCCTATGTCTATGAACCATATTTCATCACTAAAATAAGTGCTTTATTCCAGTATTTGCCTATAATATTTCACCACTATAAGTATTCATTTATTATCTAACAGCTTGATATTTTACTTTTAAAATTCAGTAATAGTCCAGGGCTTTCAAATGGAAATCTCATTTTTTTTAAAAAGTATTTTCCTTAAGAACATGCTTACTGTACATGAGATTGTCCTATATAACACTCTGTTACTTAACTAAAGTAATAAAAAAAGGGTTACTTCTATTTAATTCTTACTTAATATTTTAGTGTTTAAGTAGTATGTTTTACAGTCTGTAAAATGACAAATCTTTTATTTAAAGAAAAAAATATAATTTAGTGGCCATGAATCCTAAAGGAGATTTTCAAATACTGTTCTGCAGAACTTCTGGTTTCTTTAATTCCTTGGCTTTGGGGCTGAAGGAGTTGTGTATGTACTGAGAACTTAATTCCCATCTTCTCTGATTTTGTACAGTGGAATAGGGAAGAAGAAGGTGGTTGTTTAGACTTCAAGCTAGCGAGAGATGTCCCTTTTTCGGGACTCACCCACGAGCTTAAAATGTATGCCGAGAGAGAAGAAACTAAATGAACACGTAAGCACCAGTCAGAGGAGTCTGAATCGAATATTTGTGCTTGAGCTATCTTAATGCCATGCTTTCAAGGGAGCTTCTTATCCAATGCTTTTTTATTATAATTGCTGAGGCTAAGCTGTAAGATGCCATGGTACATGGAGTTAGGCTACAGCACGGGACACAATTCGAGAATGGTATTTTCTTCAGCATGCTAAAGGTAACAATATTTTCTTTCTGTTTGAGTAGCTGGCTATTGTTTCAAGAGCCTCATTGAAACAACAAATTAAATCAGGTTGAGTCTCCGTCGTCTTTGGTTCACTCAAGCTGGAGGATTATTACCAAAACAGACCATGGGTGCTTTCCAGCCAGCACTAGGTTCTTGGCAGAGTCTGCTTGAAATCTGATGAGCCCTTCTGTGAACACGGGAAAGACCTCTGCAGAGACCTCCAGCTCAGACCAATTTTTTCTGCAGCATCATTTAACACAGGAACACCTGCCCATCCTACAGTGTCACCAAATGTAGCAAGTTTCTGCATTTTATTGCTCAGTTAGGAGTAAGCCACCATGGGATGGGCAATTATGGCCAACAGACTTAGGCTTATCATACAGTTCAGTCCATTGGAAAAAAAATTGTTCCTCTGAGAATTAATAAACAGACGGAAAATTTATTTAAAAAGCTTCCTACTGAAAACGAAGATGCCCAATAACAGACACCAAGGATGTAGAAGATGCCAATGATGAGCCTTTCAGGAAAACACACACAAACACAGATGTGTTAAAAGAAAGTCTTTTGGTCCTTGAACTTGGGCATCTCGACAATTATATTCTTCTACGAACCAAATGCCATGTTCTAAATATATAACTTTGGTGATCAATCAGTACTGAAACATATTAGAGAATTATAGAATGATGTTTCTCTTCTTTGTCCTCTGCTGTCCCTTCTTAGCAAGGACACTAAAGTTTCTAAACTATTCCCCCCAAACATTTTTTGTTCTCTTCTTTATTTCAGGCAGATTTTATTAGAATTAAGTTTTCAGGAGGCAGCAGGGTAGAACCATCTTTCTGATATTACTATCACCACCTCCCCCCCTTCTTTTTGAGACTAAATCAAGAAGAGCTAAGAAAATCTCATCCAGCTCTCTTCACTTCTAAGCCCTGGTACAGGGGACAATCAGAGCAGCTCATTTCCTTTGGTAATTCCACCAATGACCCAATAAAGCAGTCAAAAGACTTCCTTTGATAATTAGAAAAAATGGAATCACCATGTTTGCAGAGAACTCCCCTGGCGTCTCTATTACTACAGACACACAACACATTTGCAGACTTGGTTAAAAAATGCCCATCACTTTTAATTTCATCTTGTCTTTGCTCTAGCCTTGGTCAATAAAAACACCCCAAACACTTCTGTTCATGGCATCCCTCTTTCTTCCCTCCTTTTTCTGAGTTTCTTTCTAGCCCCCTAGACCAATGGGAACATCAAACAGGATGAGTAATAATGGAGAAATGAAAGTTTTCAGCAGATTCTTACTCTGACATTCTCCAAAATTCGTGGAATTGATTTCTTTGTCTCTTTCACCCTTGCTCAATCCCGATGCAGGCGAAGGTGACATAGCTGGAATAGTAATGTCACAATTTTGCAAAGCTGAATGTACGTGTTTTCTCTTAGTTCATTTTAATTTAGTTTTGATTGATAAGGAAGGTGCAGTTAAGCTTTCACAATAAAGGTCAAGGCTGCTGTGGATTTTAAAAGACTATGGTTTGATTCTTTTTTTTTCCCACCGTACTTCTCTTGTCAAAAAGCTAGAATTTACAACTGTACCGCCGAGAATTTCACAGAACTACCTTTACCATCTTAGACTCTTCCTATTTAATTATACCCTGAAGTACCCATTCTCTTATGACCTTGTTTGAATCATGCCATGAACTTGAGATTTGTCTAACCCCTTATTTCCTTTCGAAAAAATTTAAGCATACTTTTGTCACAGCCACATTACTCTGTTTATTTAAAATAGTATCAAGTTCCTGGTGGGATTAATTCTTGGGCTAAAACCTGTTCAGATGAATTCTAGGGCAGTTCAACCGAAATAGTCTTTTGTTTAGTGACACAAATCATCAGATCTGGCCAAGAGCTGAACAAATACACAAATAAGAACTGTCATAATAGCTCTTAAAATCTAGACATACACCCAAGCTCCTTAAACTATGATAAAGGAGCTGTACACCAATTCCAGACCATTAAGCATGTCTCTCTCGAGGGACACGTGTACGCTGGTTAAAATGACAGCTTTGTCATTTTTCTTTCCCAACTCTTTTGTGAACAGGCAAAGTTTGAACTGCAAGCTTTAGATTTTGTTTCACAGTAAACACTAGTGGGTACTAGTTGCTCTTCCTGAACACTTATAAATAAGATTCCATCGATGCCATTTTTAAAAGATGTACACAACTGGCATGTTATCTAGAGAAAATACAAACAGGCAACATGGCTTTTAAAGGGCTTTCAAGCATGCTTTTTCTTTCTTTCTTTTTTTTTTTTAATAAATCTCGGGTTTTTTCGAATTTTATTTTATTATTTTTTAATACAGCAGGTTCTTATTAGTTATCTATTTTATACATATTAGTGTATATATGTCAATCCCAATCTCCCAGTTCATCCCACCACCACCACCCATGCATGTTCTTAATTGAACACTTAAGCTCTTCAGAGGGATTTATTAACACATCTGTAATTCAGATTGATTCAACTGGACACTGCTGTTTTGACAGATGGCCATATCAAGAATGCTATATTTTGCACGGTATTCAGACCATGTGAAGGAACTGGATCAGAGACTTTGTTAAGAATCTTCACATTGTCCTTTACAATAAAATGAAATATGAGGAAAATATATTTTCCCAAAAAAGGGGGGATAAATTAAGGGTACAATTAAGATGTTACTGCTGGCTTTAATTTTCTTGGTTTTTTTCCTGGAGTACTTTGCTCATTTTAATATGTCTTGGGGAGAGGGGCAGGGAATCACATCTAATGAGGCTACATGCTTTACTTTTTCATTTTTTTCCAAAAGACAAGATAAAGAAACAGCCTAAGGGAATGGCAGAAACTGATCTGGGATAAAGCCAAATACTGATTAAAAGATAAGATTAAAAAAAAAAGACAAGATTGACATAGGTTCATTCATAGGTACTGTGAAAAAAAGAAAATCTGTGACAGATACTGAATAATTATCATGGAGGGAAAAGTCTCATCATTATCCTGATTTAGTGGTGAGGAAGAAATCTATGTGAATTTTAACATTGGTCAGGTTGCTACAATCACTCAATTATGGAGCGTCTAATCAGCAAAAAAACCTGATTCTCATTTGTGCTGCTAGATCCTGTTCCTTAGATGTTCGAGAAAGTTAAGGCCTACACTGGCACCATTACAAATATCTCAGTCTGCCTCTCATTCAATGCTTAGAGCAGCTGGCTGTGGCAGAATTACATATTTTTCTTATTTTTTTTCTGGTGAAAACTTTTTTAAAAAATGGATTAAATACCAAATTCTGAAGAAATACTGCTTCCATCAAGGTAAAAATGCCATCTGAGCTACAGCCTCCTATTCTTTGGGTGCATTAGAATTGTCTGTCAATCCATGAGGCCCGCACCAGCACTTCAGAACCTGATTTACTTTATCGCAAAAAGATTCATACATGGGAAACTCAGTCATAATTGTGTACTCTACTGAGAAAAGCAGGGGCATAGTCAACAAAGCAGTTATCTCCACATCAACTGAAGTTGGGTCACTGATTGGAGGACCTGCATGATTAAAGAGAAATGTGAAGGGAATGTGAAAATATTCCTCTTTGGAAAACATTTCTTCCATGAAATCATTCCAATTAGTGAGAAGACACAGTGAGAATAGACACCAGGTTCATGCTTAGCAACTACTGCTTACAAGGGATGTTCCAAATGGAACTTCATTTCCTCTGGCCCGGCGTGAGGTGTACTCAGGGGTCTTTCTAGTCCAGGGACTAAATAAACCCCTTCTCAAGTTATCAGGCTTTTGCCAGCACAGTGAAGCCTTAGTCAAACAGCCTACTTAATTCCACGCACTATGGTAGTAAGAAGGCAGTGATTTCTCTTCCTTGAAGAGGAAAAGCACAGAGGGAGCCTCGGTGACTTCTAAAACTTGATCATCACCAAGACTCCAGACATGCCTCGTGCCTCCTAAATGCTGACTTGCACCCAGCAGTGTGGGCCACTTTCCTTCTCAGGCAGGGATGCTGTTCTCACTCCCCTGTTTGGTTTGGGTCACAGAGGAGTGGCTCCAGCCAGCAAGTAAAATGCTTCACAGCCAAGTCCAAGGGGGTGGGTGGGTGGCTTCAGTGTCCCCCCCACTCCCCCACCCCACCCCCCATGCCTTGGCCCTCCACGGGGCTTTGCTAAGAGAACCACAGGTGTGGCTCCAAATGAAACCTGTGCTGAGGGGGCTGGGGACCAAGAGGAAAGGCAGAATGCTTGTCTTCTCTCTTCCAGTTTGAATCTGACCCTTCAGCAAACCCGGCCTCCTCCCTCATTAATCATTCTCTCCTATCCTATGACAAAAAGGGAAAATGAAGTGCATGTTTTTCATAGATGCTTCATCCCAACCAATCATACTCAGAAGGTCAGTGAGAGCAACCACCAAAATAAACAAACAAAAATGGCCCATTTGTATCCCCTAAGATGAAAGCATTTTAGGAACTCTGATTGGTAACAGTAAGATAAGTGAATACTGTTTACAGTGAATAGTTTTTGGAAATCATTTCATAATAAAAAGTAAAACATTAAATGTGAAGGGATTACTCGGTTTATAACAGCCCAAAAGGTACTATGTATGACATCACTAGGTCATATTTTTCAAAAAGGTGAAGCTAAAGGAACATACTTAACCACAGTATAAATGATTAAAGCACAAACCACTCACTACTCTTTTTTTTTCTTTTTAAGGGGAATGTTTAGAAAGACTGATAATGGTTAAAAAAAAATTACCAGTATTCTTAAAAACCGAGACCACTAAGAAAGCATTTAATTTCTTCTCATTACTCCTGCAATCCAAACCAATCGTATTTATGTTCTATTGTATATCAGAGCTGTTTCACAAGACAGGAGCTCAGCGGAGGCCACCATCTCCATGTAGGGAAGAATTAATGGGGCAGCAGCACTTATCGGCCACTTCTTTTTGTTTTTTTTTCTTTTTGGCCACTTCTTTTAATGGAGAGGAAAAATAAATCCATTTTACCCAGGCCCTTCATCTGATGACCAACCATGACTACCCCACCTGCCCAAACAGAAGACGTAACGGGGCCTCAGTGAATATCCAGCAGATTCTATCACTGCTCTGAGATGCTGTCACCTCTCACCTGGATTCACCTCTCTCCTGTTCACACACTGACAATCTATTCTCAATAAGCCTCAAGAAGAGAGTTGGAGCCCTGCGGTGGAGTCCAGGGTAGACAGGAGCCAGGGTGCTACTCACGTCGGTTTTCATACATGCTCCTGGACTGGGCCCAGATTTTAAAAGGATCTGGTTTTTTCTGCCCAGAGCTGTCAGTCTGATCTGGAGCCGGGGCCTCGGCGGGTGGGAACTCGGGTAGCACCTGTGTGCCGTGGCCGGGAGAGGCTGTGTGCAGGCTTCGGTGGCTGGCAGCGCTGTGCTGGGAGCTATTCTGGCTGTCTTTTCTTTCCAGTGGTTGCTGAAAGGAAGCGAGTGAGAAGGGCAAGAAGAGATTATTATTGGTTCCCAGAGTGGGTGTTTTCCATCAGCTTGTTTTTGTTCAGCACTTCTGCGCACACATACATAAATTTATCAACAACATTTTGGCTTCCACCTTCGGCTCATGCTGAATGCAGGTAAATCCGCTGGGGACTGGCAGACAGATAGAGGGGTGGACCAGACAAAAGGACATCATGGTAAACCATACCGCTTTCAGGGCTGGAGCAGAAAACAAATCCAATTTTCATCACAGGTTCTCAGCTAAGTCACTGGGCTCATTTATTACGAAATGTACTCGTTTTAACATCTTCATTTTTAAACCAAACATGTGACACAGAATACCATGCGTGGTTTAAGTGGAAAGCTAGAATATCCAGAAGAAATAGGATCAGGGCTAAAAATGCTCCTTGGGACTCCACATTTTCCCTTTTTCAGTAGTAAAATACCCAACTTCTTGCTAAGGATTTACCATCAGTCCTGCTAGCCTGTAAGAAACATGGATCAGATCTTTAAAAAATCATGCCTAGCATTATGTGTGCACTTGTACTTACAAGTATATAAAAAACTATTATCTGAAGAGCTTTCATAATTCTTAGTGAATCAGTTTTGCAGACATCGCATTACCCCTCTTGATCTCCTGATACTACTGTTGGTTGAAAACCAAGATCCAACTTTATATGTGGGTTGACCTCGGGGGGTCAGCCTTCTTAGATTTGCAACTTGTCCAAACTCTGAGTAGTAGTCAAAGGGAAAGAATTTCATTTCAATTTCAGTAGAATAAGTAGGAGGTTCCTGCTCCTTAAATTCTGCTCAGCTGAAGGCCCTTCCCATTTTAGGAGATGCTCTTTGTTGGAAGGGCCATTGAATCAACAGCAAAATCTAGTCGGAGGAAAATTACTGCATGGGAAATAAAATAATTTCAGCTCTTATTTTCTCCAATGAAAGATGTGGTAAGCCCAGGTGTTTAGTTCCCCCCATTCAAAAGAAAAATCCTGGAGTCCTGTCTCTCACACAACAGACACCATGTCACTACACTCAACTGCTTCAGAGCATTGTAAAGGGGCATCTCCGGCCTGTCTTACAGATCCTGTATAGCTTATGATTTTTGAGTAGTATATAAGATCTCTGACCTAGACATTCTAGTTCCCTAAAGCTCTTTATAGTGTCAAAATCTTGCAATCAGTCCTATCATACCATTCTTCCTTATTCTCTCCCCCAGGTAGCCTCCATCTTCCATTCACATCTCCGTGGAAATTTCCAAGGTCCCATTCATTTACTTCTCAGGTCCCTCTACTCCTTCCCTTCCAGTCCTTGCTTTGAAGTAAGCATTGAAGTAAGGCCAAGGAGGACAAAAACTTCATTTTCCCTTGACTGTTCAGATCACAGATCTGAAGATAGGTTTTAGCAAGGATTCAAAGTCGAAAATTGGGCATGTATTTCATGAAGGTAAGATAGACCCTTTAAAATTATACTTGATGTGCCTGCGGGAGAAATGTGAGGACCATATTCTAAACTAGCAAAGAGGTCTTGGGAACCAGCTATATGAGGGGCTTAATTCACTCAGACTCAAGGGGACAACATACTCTGGGTGAAGAGGTCAGGAAAACACACTGATGTTTGGACAGGGACAACCATCACCGTTACCCCACATCACCAGCGTTCCCTTTTGAGGATCAAGGGCTCCGCTCAGCCTTGGATGGATCCGCATTCCGAAGACTTGGGACAGAACCTGGTTCTGCCAACTTCCAACAGGGTCCTCCCCAAAGTGAATTCGGCTCTCAGGGCCAGCTATCCCCTTTCTATTCCCTAAGAAGGTCAAAACCTGCCTTCTTGCTTCCCCTGGAGACATGCTGAAGATTTTCAGAGTCAGAAAGACATTAACGAAGGATACAATCCCCATTCCGTTTTGCACGAGCGTGGGAATTTGTTTTCCTCTTCATCGCGGTCTTTGTAAGGGTCTCCATTATAAACAAGCATGTGTAGTGTACACACCTCAGCATGAATAGAAAAAAAGATGGGCTCTGGGTGGGTTTTCCCCCTCTTATACTTTCCTGTACTGCCTACTTCTTATTTTTATAATGTACAGAGAATGTTCTTTTATAATCAAGACCAAATGTAAAGCTGTTTTCATTTAGAAATGAACCTTGGTAAGGAGAATTAATGGGACTGTTACTTTCTATTTTTTACATTTTGGTAGTGTTTTGTGTCCGCTCTCCTCTTGGAAGGGCAGGAAGAAGATATTTTAAAAGTGAAAGCAAATAATTCAATAGATGAAGGGCCTCTGGATTAACCATGAGAGTTTCATCCCTCTCTTCAAATGACCACCCTCGCCTGGTTTTTCAGATGAGTAGCAAATGCTAGATGTGGGGTCGGTCCATTGACACTGAGTTCATTTCATGGTTAGAGTCAGTCTCTGACCGTGGAAGCTCCAGTCTCCTTCGTGTAGAGGTTCCTCTTCACAAAGCCTCAGCAGGACCCTGTGAGCCACACTGCGGGATTACCTGAGGGCAACCACACAATCTTCTTCTTCTTCCTTTCCTGGGGATACTCGGTGACCTCTTGAAATGTAACCTCTTCCAATCACTGCCTCTTCCTGAACAGGAGAGAAATACCTTACCGGCAACCCTGTCCCACTGAGAGAGTCTGGACCTTTCTCCAGCAGCGAATGCACAGGTGCTTTTACAGACACGCCCACAAATGCATGCACACAGACTCTGTATGTCACCTCAGGGGGTTCCAAGACCCTTCGATGGCTGTCCCAGTGTAACAAATCTGACACAGAGGACCTGGAAATCTCAAGTTTAAATGAAGAGACAGCTTCACCATAACCAGAGGGTGCAAATGAAGTTTACCAGAAATGGCTTGGGCCATTTAAAAACTTTTATCCCCTTTTCTCACCTTCCCCATAAAGGACGCATCTAGTTCCAATTTATCACAAAATGACAGATACAGTCTGGATAGAGTCTACAAAACTGCCTCTCCATCAAACTGCACCTCTGCATCCCCTTTGAATGCCATCTAAACTTTGCTCCTAAAGTTGGAAAATAAAAGTACAGCAGCATCCTGAGAATATGCTCTAAAAACTAGGCCATCGCTAACCCATCACTAAATGGCATATTCTAACCCACCCTCACGGGCTAAACACATGAGCATCTGGAAACTTTTTGGATTTTTCCCTGATAAGATTTAACCTCACTTTATGTTTCCTCTCAAGTTCAATTATGAAAATGACTTAATTTGAAAATGCATTCTGTATTTAGTATCCTGGTACCTAAGCTTTTTGAAGCTATGTTCTGTGTGTGTAGAAAAGTTCAAAATATGCCTTTTTATTTTCTGAGAACACGTTAATTAGATATGACATTATCTTTTATTTGGTTAGGGTCCAGAACTGTCCAGGAGAAAAGCCATGTTTCTATAGCTCTCAACTTAAAGTCACCTCATATGCCTTTTCAGCAGTCTGGATTCCCTCCCAGAAGACTTGGGCCATGAGGACAAATTCACTTCTGAACACAGGATCTGACTTGCACCAAATGTGATTGTCTCTCACCTCATTTTTCTAGGTGAGAAACTGGCCCTCAAATAAGCATTAATAAAGATACACTTTCAAGTCTGTTAAAGTAACTCTATGCATGCGAAGAACCTGGCTGGCGCAATCCATCAATGATAGCACATCCAGAATGGCCCCTCTCAAGTAACCTGCAATACATTTATTCCCTCATCCAATAAATACACACTGATCACCTGCTATGAGCCAGATTCTGAAAAATACAATGTGTAAGTAAGAGAGATAGTACCTGAGAATTTGTACCTACGTATCTAGGTGTGTGGGGGGGGGGGGGGGGGAGATGGAATATTAATCAAATAATAATGACAGACTGATGACAACACACTGCAGTGTCCTTAAGGTAAGTAATAAGGAGAAACCTCTGGAAGAACATTCCATTAATGGAAACAGCATGTGCCAAGTCTGCAAAGCAAAAGTGAGCTTGGCCTGTTTGGAGAGCAGAGAGGTAGCTAGTGTGGCACAGCAGGGGGTGGCGTGGCTTGAGAGGAACTTGGAGACCAAATAATGCAAGGGCCTTGTGGGCTACTTTAAGGAGTTTGGGTTTCACTCTTAGTTCTGGGGAGGAGGAATCCATTAGTGAATTTAAAGCACGGATGTGCCAGGAGCCAACTCATTTCCAGAAAGTTTGGTCTGGCTACTGTCTGGAGAATAGGTTGATGTGGGTGGGAGTAAAAGCAGAGAGCCAGTCAGGAAGCTACTGTGCAGACCAGGTGAGGGACCCGGGGTGGCTTATACAAGGAGAAAAGCTATGACAAGGGGAAGGGACAAGTAAAGTCAAAAGATATTTTGGTGCCAGATTTGATAGGCATTGCTGAAAGGCTGCATGGGGGAAAGGAGGAGTAAGAAAAGGGGAAGGGGGGAGGGGAGGAGGAAGGGAAAGGGGAAGGGGGAAGGGGGAAGGGGGAAGGGGGAAAGGGGAAGGGGGAAGGGGGAAGGGAAGGAGGAAGGGGGAAGGGGAAAGGGGAAGGGGGAAGGGGGAAGGGGCAAAGGGGGAAGGGGGAAGGGGGAAGGGGGAAGGGGAAGGGGGAAGGGGGAAGGGGGAAGGGGGAAGGGGAAGGGGGAAGGGGAAGGGGGAAGGGGGAAGGGGAAGGGGGAAGGGGGAAGGGGAAGGGGAAAGGGGAAGGGGAGGGGGGAAGGGGAAGGGGAAGGGGGAAGGGGGAAGGGGGAAGGTGAAAGGGGAAGGGGGAAAGGGGAAAGGGGAAGGGGGAAAGGGGAAAGGGGAAGGGGGAAAGGGGAAAGGGGAAGGGGGAAGGGGAAGGGGGAAGGGGGAAGGGGGAAGGGGGGAAGGGGAAGGGGAAGGGGAAGGGGGAAGGGGAAGGGGGAAGGGAAGAAGGAAGGGGGAAGGGGGAAGGGAAGAAGGAAGGGGGAAGGGGGAAGGGAAGAAGGAAGGGGGAAGGGGGAAGGGGGAAGCGGGAGGGAGGAGGAGTTCTCAGAAACACAACTATCCACCTCCAGCTTGAATAACGCTTGGAAAGGAGGACCATATATTGAGCTGAATATCTCCAACACTAGCTGTTGTCACTGTGTGGATATTTTTGAAGCAAGATTTTTACTTCTGAGTATCAAATCAGGGCCAACTAGGAAAAAAGAAACGATTTCAATTTTGAAAACTCCACAGAAATCCTTGGCCACATCTGGCTGTGAACTTGTGTCATAAGACCATGTAAAACAAAACTGCACCAACCTTCCTAAAACAAATGATTTCCTTATTACTGACAGGCCAGAGAAAGTGGGAAGATGCAATGGATTTTATAAATGGAAATGGGGAAAAAAGTCAGCTCATTAGTATTTCACAGAATGATTTCAAAACGGAGGTACTTATAAAGTGAGCTGAAAATATTTGCTCGGAAGAGCAAATGAATACAGACAGCACTTAGCTTAAATGATGAAAAGAATTCATGTGGCTTAAAAATGACAAATCAATCCATTTTTAAGGCAAAATTATTGACAGTTCATGTATCTGCCAAGACTGAAGGCCGCTGCAGCGATTTACACGGACAACAGGGAAAAACTACAAGTGCTGGTGAGGTATCAGGCCAATGCCATTAAAGGTTGCGCGAAAATCAGTCTCAAACGCAAGCCAGAGCAGAGGATGGTCCTTCTTTTTGTCTCTCTCTTTTATCATTTATGGGTCTAAGTCAAATGATTTCTTCCAAAAGGCAAGAAAGAGGAGCTAATGGAGAAGAAAAGGAAAGTTCTGATTGGATATGAAAATGAATTTCACTTCATAGTGAATGTTTTAATGGACTCTAATACAACAGAAAATTCTATTTTTTAAGGCTCCAAAGGGCCGAGGGTATGAGCTGCTGTGAGCAACGAGAGGCAAGGAGACTTACTTAAGTAACTCTAGGCCTTCTCCCATCTACTACTCTCACTGTTTCTCCTTGTAGCTTTGGTGGGTTGTGCTATGCCCTGGATCTGGGACTAGTGGCATTGGGGTGCTAAGGCCACCAGGAGAGTTTGAGAAAGAGGCAGCATTCAGGATGATTCAGGCCGGGGTCACTTACTGTGCACGTTGTCTAAGATCTCTCCCTCGTATTTCTTAATGACTAGCTGTCAGCTATGTCCTTAGCATCCCTTCCACGGGAAAGGGACAGAGGACCATGGAACAGAAACCTGTCACTGTTGCTACCTTTCAGCTTGCTGCATTTGCTGAGGACACTTCCTTGCCCATCACTTGGTGTCCCCTATATGAAAACTTTATGTGAGAACTCTTTTTTTTTTTTTTTTAAAGTGTTTATTTATTTGGCTGCATCGGGTCTTAGTTGTGGCATACAGGCTCTTCATTGCGGCACACGGGCTTCTCTCTAGTTGTAGCGTGCGGGTTCTTTCTTCTCTAGTTGTGGCGCACAGGCTCCAGAGTGCATAGGCTCTGTAGTTTGGAGCACGCAGGCTCTCTAGTTGAGGCGCGTGAGCTCAGTAGTTGTGGCTCGCGGGCCCAGCCGCCCCCGCGGCATGTGGGATCTGAGTTCCCCAACCAGGGACCAAACCTGGGTCCCCTGCACTGGAAGGCGGGTTCTTTACCACTGGACCACCAGGGAAGTCCCTGTGAGAACTTTTTTAGGAACTAGGAAAACACTGTCTCCTTAGTGAACACGTTATGCTTTTTTTTTTTGATCTGAAAATAAAAGCTAAGTAAATAATGTGGTTACCTATGCTGCGTAGGCTGCCGGGGAACTTGGAAGAATTCCATAGCTCTATCACAGTATCTAACTCAATTTTTTTATAGCTTTTTATGTCTTTGGATGACTACTTCACTTAAGTTATTATCATTAAGAGCTGAATGAGTTTTATTATGTGAGTACTTGTTTTATGTTATATTTCTGCTTTGTTACCTTTTGAAAGTATATGCTCATCATACTTTAGGCCTCATGAGGAGGGTCTGTACAGATCTGCCTATTTATCTTTCCCCAGTTGTATGAGGACATGAATGTTTTCTGTTTTAGTTCCTGTTGTATACTAGCGCTGGGTCTGGCATGCAGGAGATACCCAATAAATATCTGTTGATGGAACAAATGCATAAAAAATTTTAGTGATTTTTGACAATGAATCCTTTTTTTGAAAGGAGCAATCAATAAATCATTTATAAGCTCCAAGAAGAAGGGCACCATCTTATTTATTATATCATTTCCAATGGCTCACACCAAACCTGACACTTAGTAGTTTTTCAACACCAACTTGCTGAATGGAAGGATGAATGGATGAGTGGATAAAAGAGAAATGCACGGATCGATGAATGGATATATGGTGGATGGACAGATGGATAAATGGACAAATGGACAGAGGAAAGAAGGGAGCAAAGGAAGCAATAGTTGGGAAATGAACTAGTGAGAAAACCTGGGTGAATACTGACTTAGAATTCAGGGTTTGGCGTGATATTTAGAGCTTGCAATGCTCACACGCAAAATCCTCGTGTGTGATTTCGACCAAGAGTCTCCGTTAAACACGTTTCCAGTCAGGATGATTAAAGTGGACCACCGAACCATTTTCCCAGTGAGGCCTAAAACCTGACAGCAAATATGTCTTATTTTTGTCTCTGCCATTTGGCAGAAAAATCCCTGATACTATGGATGTCCAGGTATTAAATTAGTTAAATTTTATTAAGACACTGCCGTTGTCCCCCTTGAGTATTTAAACCATAAATTTAACATGTACACTAAATCTAGCAGGTGAAATGGCTGCTTGAGAGTAAGTTATAGAGGCTATTCAGGAGGAGAAACGAGATCAAAAAGAGAAGTCCTGTTCTAATAAAAACCCAACTACTTAATTATTCAAAATCTTTATAGGAAAAAAAAGATATGAGGGCAAAGGAAGCTGTCAGTCACATGAGCAAGCCAACAATTGCAGGAGTCTCTAAGAATAAAGAACAGACATGGTCCTGGGTTCAAACGGTATATCTCAGAGCTAATGGTAACTCTCAGCGTATCACAACCCAGGCACAATCGGTGTGCGTTTCATTCCGTAGCCCACCTGGCCCTGCCTGTCATCATAGGAATGACTTTCCGGAACCACGTCATCCAGCTTCCCCATGGATTCCCTCCGACCCTACCAGAACAATCCCATCATCATCTGTCTCTCTAGCAGGACCTCATCAAATTTCAAACTGGGAAAGGGAAACAGCTTTCAACCCACCTGTGCAGAACTCCCACTGATCACAGATGTTCGCAAGGGTCCACTGGCAACAGCAGACCTTGGCTGATATCCCCCTACTTTTGTACAGCAGCTGCCAGAGTGTGCCAGCAGTGCTGTGAAAGCCATCATCCCTGTCCTGGCAGAGAAACCAGAGAAGGACAAGCCCCAAGCTGGGGGATGGTTCTTTTCTAACCCGGCAACACACCAGTCTCTTAGCTTGTGGTAATTAAGAGCCAGCAGACTGTGGGCAACGCAATTAAGAGTGCTTTTTTTCCTAGGAATGCAGCCTGAGTAATTGGTTTGCAGCTTGTTCATGACATGACTTCCTCCAAAATAAACAGTCATGGGGAATTCTCTTAACTGACTTGGTGAATGCAAGCTCTGTACCTGTTTGATACCCTTTGAGTTCAATGGGGAATTCCAACACACTTTGGGGGAGAAGAGATGCAAATGACTCCACAAAAATCTTTTTGCACAGCAAGTTGAAATGGGATGCAAAATGAAACAGAACACCTTGCTACCCGATGTCATGCTGCGTGTGCCAAACTGTCCCCCCCTCAGTATACGCTTCTGGTCAAGACTCCATGCCATGTGGAGGGTGTAAAATAAGTCCATGCCTCAGGTAGCATGCTTGGGGCTGCGGGAGAGAAAAGGATGACTGTTGCTAACTCAAGCTCATGTGACACATCTCTCAGATGTGCTTCTATTTTTCTGAAGGCTGAATAGGTTTCTGACTGTGATCCTGGGAGGGGGAGACACACACACACAGACACACACACACACACACACACACACATACAGACACACAGACAGACACATACACACAGGCTTTGGCATCTCTGTGGTTCCAATGTAGACACCTACGAGCACTTCTCAGCCTGGACATTAACACAAAATGACAAGGGAAGCAGCCCCGAAGTCACGTGTTCCCATCACCATGGCACCATGCCACGGCAATCAATTACTGCAGGTTTTTCTCTTTGGAGAACTTAGGAGTAGGGTTTACGAATGCAGGAAGCTCCCTGTCTCATCTCCTGAATAAACTTCCGCCTCTTGCTGCCAGGCTTCGAGACAGGTGGAAAGAATTCGGCTGCAGCACCGTAAGCTGCAAAGTTTTAAAGTTCTCCGTTCCCGGATGGCAGAGGTTGTCAGTTCCTCCGCCCCCCAATACTCTAAGCCACAAGGAAGTACACCCCTCTTTATCTTACTGTTAATGATTTTGGATGCTTCTTTCACCACATCAATTTCACAGGCATCAGGGTTCCAGATTTTGAGGATTTAAGTAGCATTTTAATTTGTTGTCAGTGCTCAGGGAGCAAAGGCTCACCACCACCAAGCGAAACACTAGAGCCTCAAAGCTATTAGCGAACATGTCGACTAGGTAATGCATCTTCAGGGAAACCAGATTAGAAAGGACAGCATAACATTGATTTTTTTTTTTTTTTAAAGACTCCTATACCTGCAGCACAATACCACTAAAGCTGGCAAAACAACAAAGGATATTTCCACAACAAGGAAATGTCTTATTCTCAGGGCTGGGGCATTTTCCATGTGAGCATGGGCATATATACAGGCATATATACAGGCAATTCTACCATAAACCTACAGGCTTTAAAATCCTTAAATAATTCATCATCCAGTGCAAAAGAAAGCCGAGGGAGGGAATCTACCCATGCGAATGGCTTGAAACACCAGCTGAGAGCAATGCTACTCAGGAAGCAGGTAGAGTTTTTTGGTTTTTCCTTCCCTCAAAAGAAACAGTAGCGTTTGTATCAAATTAAAACATCTAAGAAACTCATCCACTGGGATGAGAGTTGTGATGCATTTATACAGAGAAGATTCCAAACATGCATTCTTTATCCAGGCTCCCGCAGCCTGCCTACAAATCACTAGACAGTTAAAGACAAACCCCGATACCTTCTATACCAAACGGATCCCCAGAACTTAATAAAACGAGCCCTGGTTTTTGTCTCCTCCACCCACTCTAAAACACATTTAAGTCCAGCCAGATAGCGTCCCCTCCCACCACCAGCCCCCCCACCCCACCCCAAAACGAGCACCAAGTAACTGACAAGTCCTTACCGACTTTGGGCTCTTCTTGGGAACTGGCAGCCCTGGAAAAAATGCAACAAGGAGGGAAGCGGGGAAGAAATCATTAGCATATAAATGTTACCTTTTCCTTAAAGAACAATCCCCAGGTGTTTCATGGCAACCTAGCCATCTGCAGAGTTATGTCAGATTTCTCCCCAGCATCGGAGTTACCAGGCTGTTCATATCGAATCAAAGCAGAGGGAGGAGGAGAGGGAGAGGCAGGAGATCTATCTGCATTAGCTATGCTGACTGGTACTGCAGCAGCCTGGAGGCTGGGAAAAGAAATTCACAGACCTCAGCGGCCTGGGAAATTGAACACTTGGACAGAATCTCAAATGCTCTTCTGGATTAAGAGCGACTTAATTTACAATTAAGTCCGGGATATTTCCTTTCCTGTCCACTTGTCAACTGAAGTGGACCAATCAGGACAGAGGAAGGGGGTGTATACTTAGTTTCAGAGGAGTAAATGGTTAAAATTAAATTTTTTTTTTGTCTTTTTTTTCTTCCTTTTTTTTTTCCTCTGCCTTTTAGGAGAGGAAATGCCTTCTTTACTTGAATGAGCTGAACACCAAAACAAAAACGGATGCTCTTTTGCCAGAACAGGACACAAATCCAAGCTGGTTTAGGACACCCTCTGGATCGTCAGCCCACCCCTTCACACATCATTCATCCGAGCAAACTCCTATTCCGTTTGCTGGGACTAGCCCCTCGAAAGCAGGCTGCTGGGGAATGAAAAGAGAAATTTCATGGAGCTGAGAGAAAAAGATAATAATGCAGAAAGAGAAAGGCAGAGGAGAAAAAGGGGCTCACAGAACCTTGCTGGCTCTCCCAAAACCCTGTCTTTAGTGGCAGGGTGAGAGCTGAAAGGGGCCGCTGATCTCACTTCTGGGAAAGTCAGAAGCCATTAGGGGCAGACTTATAGAAAATCTGTCACCAAGGGAGTGTGGCAAAGGAGGGCTGGAAAGGAAAATAAAAACATTTATCAGTGTTTTGAAAGTAATCATTTCTGCAAGCAGTTCTCTCATTTTGTTTTTTAATTTTTGGTTTGAGCCAAGGTTAGAATACAAAATGCAGATTCCACCCATGTTAGGCACAATGCAGGACCTGACGTATTGGGATCTGATGATTTTGCACCGGAAAGGTCAACCTGTTTTAGAACATGATCCCTAGGTAGTGTAACGATTTCAACCCTCCTGGAAGTGACTTGTCAAACGAGGAGCCGTGCTAAGTTCAGCGCAAGTAACAGGAGGCCGCGGGAGTGGGTGAGTAGTAGGAAGCCACCCAGAGGAGCGCTGCTAATGGGCCCCCTGCACGAGAGGCGTGACAGGGACTGCTCATCCCCACAGGCAGTGGGGGCACTCTTCTGGCACGGCTCGTCACATCACCAAAAGGAGGTCACCACGGCCTGGCACAGGGGCTCTGGGACTTCAGAATGCACATGGAGGATGTGGCAGCTTCTTATCAATGCAGAATCCCAGGACCCACCCTCAGGGGCCAAGGAATCTGCAGTATGAGCAAACATCCCAGAAGATTCTGACAAAGAAGGTTGGAGGACCCCATTTAAGGAAACCATAGTACAGTAGAACGAGGATTATTACTCTTTCAAGTCCGGCAAACTCGGATAGGCTACCTTCAGCGAGTTGCTTTAAAGTCCTCTGCGCCTCAGTTTTTCAATTTATGAAGTGGAGAGAATAAGACTCATTGTACTCGTTGTGATAATTAAATAGACAAAATATTTAAAAGCCTCATACTTGGCACAGAGCAGGCCCTCAAGTGTCAACCCCTTTTACTTTCCTTTGCTAATTTACACCATTCGGGGAAAAAAAAAAGTGGTTACGGTTATCTTACTCTAATTAGGAAAACTCATTTGCCTAGTATGCTAAAATGCAAAAAATACGTAGTGGAAATATTTTGCCTATGGATGAGAATAACTGTCTTGATGTCATTTTTCTTAAAAATAATTATTAGGTGCCTTAATTTGTTCATTAATGTGATCCCCTTAAGGAATTCTATCAAGTTATATTAGTTTGGGTCACTGGGTACCCTTCGAAATGGTCAAATATCACATCCTTAAATACAGATTTTTCCCTAATTCGGACTGACGTTCTTAGCTCATTGGAATAAGCAACACTTCACTGGAGTGAGCCTTTAAGAGACTTGATGTCACCCAAGATCCCAATGACCCTCTACAGAACTTTGTAAAGAATCTCCAACTAGTTAGGAGAAGTCAGGGAAAATGACTTCGATCCACACTCTGCTCATCATTTCTAAAACTCTGACCATCTTAAATTCTCAACCTGTTAAGATTTTCATGTATAAAATAAACAGCACCATGGATTCTCTATCAGAGAGAAGCATTCGCACACACATCCAAAGGTTATGCAGGTACAAGGATGCTCAGTGCAGCACGGTTGGTACAAAGGGAACCTGGAAATGCCTGGAAGTTCTAGATAAACTCAGGGACACCCAACCTGTGAAGCCGTCCGCAGAGGTTAAAAGGTACGAGCTAACTCTACGGGTAACAGCATGGATGGTCTCCAAACTATAACGTTGAATGAGAGCAGCATGAGGTAGAAGGGCAGCCATAGGAGACAGGTGTTAAACATATGCAGACACACACCCTCTCCTTGACTGTCACACATGAAAACTGGTAACTGAAGTACTGTATTTCCGGTGGGGAAAGAAGGGGCAGGGACCAGATGGACTAATTTAAGCAGACTTCAGCCTTAATCTAGAATTGTTTCCAACAACACCAAATTCACATCTTGCTGAGGCAATAAAGTATTAATTTAAAAGTAAACATTAATTAATTCAGAGCTATTCAGATAGACTGAAAATAGCTGGGAAGACCTGATGGGAAGCACTAAAAGAGATCACTGGAAGAATTCTCCAAGACCAAGAGATCCTGGTACGTGGCCCTTGTCTAGCTGGAGGTGACTGCGGCCATCCCACACTGGATGGATGACAGAAGGCAGCACGATCCCACACTTGATGGCGCGTCAGTGGTTTTCCTTAGGGCAAAGTCAAGGCACACTTTGTGCTCCCAGTGGAAGCGGGAAGCATACTTGTAGGAATCGTGTCACATATTACATAGGAGGCATACGGACAGAAACAGCACCTGTCCTAAGAGGCTCGTCTGCTCCCTTCGGGGAGAGGAAGGAGAATTTTGAGAAGAGGCAGCAGAAAGAATCCACGGACAGCACCATCTGCTCTTAGAGCCTGGGAGGTGGCAAATGCTACTTCAAAGGGATCCCAGAAAATTTCACGGGAATGTGTACCTTCAAAGTGGGAGTCTAAGTGTGATCTACAGAAGTGAGAAAAGCTTGGGACCTGAATTTCTCAAGTTCCCAATGAAAAAGGTGTCCCTTTGGAGAAAACAAATGGCAAATTCTTTGCTAGTGACTGAGATCTGACCAATCAACATGAGGAGGAGGAAGAATCTCTTTCCCTTAAATATCAAGGCCATAAACTACACTACTGAACATGTTCTCATATAACTAAATGGCAAATGTTATTCTTGGTGGAATTTTAAAAAGGTTGTACACAAAAGTTTATATGAAAAAAGTAAAAAATGTAACAGAATACATAAGCATTTGGAAACAAAGAACAGAAGGTTATACACTTAAACTGTATGTTCTTGGGCTCATGAGATCATGAATGGCTTTATTACCTATTTTAGAATCTTCTACAACAAGAAAAGCTTTATTTACTTATGAACATATACATACCCACAGATACCACAATAAACAAAAGTCTATACTGCCTCTGCAAGACAAATGCAGCAAATTTCAGAACATTTTATCACATTTTTCAATCTCTAGAGCCATCACCGACCTCTACATCCTCCAAGACTTGCTTACTTTTTCCCAAAGTGAATATACACATAATGAGTTTCTTTAAGCATCCTATTGAAATTAAGACTTGTGTTTGTCCTAGTGACTAAATGGAAACGGGGAAGACATCGGAGAGCTCAGCTGGGCTATCAGGAAGCCAAAAGGAAGCCAATCACTGCCATTTTGGCACGGAGATGAACAAACCTGAGATGCTGGGAAAGAGACTGGACTTCCCTGGACCTCATTTCCTCTAGGTTTAAAGGAAGTGAGAATGTCAACCAACCTCACTATCTGAAAGAAGCAAGAAAAATTGTGCAAAGGGCTTGGAAAGGGTGAATGCTAAAGTCATTGTCAAATGCAAAGTGGATCTTCAAATAACAAAACTGGACTGTGTCATCAATTTACTTTGACTTCATTGTGATATTCATCCCCTTTGTACTTGGTTTCTAGATTTGAGCATTTTAATGGAAACATTTGGTTTCCTCCTCAGCATTCTGACAAACACTATGTCACTAATCCACATGTCATCAAACACATGGGATTCTTTAGAGGGTTGCGTAGCAAAAGGCTGCATTAACAACTGTCCTGGTGCTGAATACGGTAATGCCATGTGTAAGAAGCAAGGAACTTATATATATTTAGAAAGAGAGAGAGTTAGTTCATGGAGCCCACGGAAAGCCACAGAAAGAAGACTGAGAACTTGGCCAGGGGCTAGTCTCAGATTCCAAAGAGGCTAAGACTACTTCTGAGCACATTTTCATTTCAGACCCCACTAGCCTTCTCTCTTATTCTAAAACCTATCAACACGTAATCCTACATGTAGGACTCAAAGATTACAGCTGACTTTAACTCACTAAACTTATCATTAGGAGTTTGTATTAAGAGAACAAGCAGAGAGTCTCACAGTGATTTACATAAAAAAGATGTTGAACACAGTGTTATTTAAAGAAGGTAGAAAATGGAAACAATCTGAATTTCCAAGAACAAAGGAATGAGCAAACATATTGTTATATCAACAAGATGCAAATTTATGAATTCATTAAAAATTAATGGATTGTAAAAGTGAAGACTGCTTAGTGACGTGGGAAAATGGTAATAAGGACAGCTCAGAAAACCGAAAAAGGTAGGTACAGTCAGCCCTAATTTTTTCCACTGAGGGCAGGAAGGAAATTGGGGGAAATGCATTCACGCACTTAGGCAAACTGGGCTAAGGGCCTACTAAAACTGCCAGAGGATATAAATTCATCGTTAAAAAATAGATATATGTATATATCACACATATATCATACACTCAAAGACTAGAGGAAGATGTATTAAAATGTTGCTTCAGAATGCTAGCATGAATAGATCATTCATATTCTTATTACTGGTATTTTCCAAGACTTTAATACTACAGAGCTGTAATCATAAACAGCTAATTGTTACGGAATGTTGCAGCCATACTGTGTGTGCTGGATAATGGGATATACCTGTCAGCTTTAGTGCAGTGCTAGATTAAAAAATAACTGGAGGGCTTCCCTGGTGGCGCAGTGGTTGAGAGTCTGCCTGCCGACGCAGGGGACACGGGTTCGTGCCCCGGTCCCGGAAGATCCCACATGCCGCGGAGCGACTGGGCCCGTGAGCCATGGCCGTTGAGCCTGCGCGTCCAGAGCCTGTGCTCTGCAACGGGAGAGGCCACAACAGTGAGAGGCCTGCGTATGGCAAAAAAAAAAAAAACAAACTGGAATATTTTCTAGCTCTCTCTTGGCTCAGTGACTGCCATTTCTACTCAAGTGTCTGTGCTACTTACTAAATTATTGGGCCATGGCCTTGATTGAAAATGGGATAAAAAGCTGTTAGAGCCTCTCTGAAGCAAAGCTTCACAGAAGCACACAATTTTGCATACAAATTCAAGGAGCCTCTGAAACCTTGACCAGGGACCCTGAGAAACCCATTCTACTGGGGTCTACGATCCTCAGGTTAAATCATCTCCTCCAAGCACATGGCTATGGTGTTAGAATTCCTAGGGTGAGGTTCACTTTAGCTGAGTTTGTGCCTCTAAGAAGAACAGTGTATGTAAAATACTTCATCTGCAAATAGAGGGGACAATGTGAAGGATCAAGCAGAAAGGGAAAAGTTCCATTGCTTGCTTCTCCTTCTTTCTTGGGAAGATCTAAAGGGCACAGCTAAATAAAATTTGAGGAGAGATACTGCATTAAAGAACACACCAGAACGCTAATATTTACCAGCAAAAATGCTGCTGCATGAAAAAATTATGAACCTAGTAGGTAATGATGATGGATCAAAATACTAAGAGATCAGCGAGGTACAGAAGGGAAGGGGTGCAGGAAAAACAGAGTGAGAAAACCTGTGATTTTCCTGGCAATGCAGAATTGATGATTATTTGACTGCAAACCAGTGGCTCTAAACAATTAACATTAATGGCCAGTAACCTTTCTAAAAAAAGCCATCTGCACCATTCTCTGCCAATTAGTATTTTGTTTGTTTTGTTTAATACATAATACATAAACCATGAAATAAATTTAAATTGCCCTTGCCTTACTGGTGAAATGCTAATAAGGACAGCTCAGAAAACCGAAAAAGGTAGGTACAGTCAGCCCTAATTTTTTCCACTGAGGGCAGGAAGGAAATTGGGGGAAATGCATTCACGCACTTAGGCAAACTGGGCTAAGGGCCTACTATGTGCCAAGAGCTGGCATGAGATAAAGCACTTAACTAAACCTCTAATGTCCTGTTTTCACAGTGCTCACATTCTGTGGGGAAACAGAGAAGAAACAACTTCGCAAATAATTTCAGAGTGGGGCTTCCCTGGTGGCGCAGTGGTTGAGAGTCTGCCTGCCGATGCAGGGGACACGGGTTCGTGCCCCGGTCCCGGAAGATCCCACATGCTGCGGAGCGGCTGAGCCCGTGAGCCATGGCCGCTGAGCCTGCGCGTCCGGAGCCTGTGCTCCGCAACGGGAGAGGCCACAGCAGTGAGAGGCCCACACGCTGCAAAAAAAAAAAATTTCAGAGTGATAACTTCGGTGATGAAAATGAAGCAGGATAATGGAACAGTAGCCTGGGATGCCTGGCTAGTTTATACTCGGTGGCCAAGCATGTCTTTCTTGAAGACAGAGTATTTGAGCTAAGACTTGAATCATGAGAAGGGACCATCCATGTACCTATTCATCCATGCAAGATTGATTGAGCTCTGCCATATGCCTAGTGAAGCGTGACTCAAGAGATAAAGGTAAATCAGACATGGCCCTGACCTGGACGACTTCACAGTCTGTCTTAAAAGAGAAAGGAGCAAAGCAACACTTATAATGCAGTGTGGTCAGTGCTAAGTGCTGTGATAAGAGGGAGCACCACGGCTCTTGGGAGCATGAGAAACGAAAGCTAATCCATTGTGAAGCAGGGGGCAGAGAGGACAGTGGACACTGAGGGAGGGCCAGCATTTAAACACGGGGTCAAGGGCTTGGGAGCAACATGCAATAATTGATGCTAGATTGAATAATGATGATGACCTATTTTTTAAGGGTTTTTTTCTCACCCTAAACTAATTAGTGTGCCAGCATAAACTCAAGGCCAAGTTTAAAACCAGAGTACATTTCCACTGAAGGACCTTACAAACACGATATATCACAAAACTGAATCCATAAAACCAAATAAAAAATGGTTCTAATTTAGACGTCTCATTTTTTTTCTCCTTCCTCTAGCCAAATACCATCATCAACCCTGCAGCATAATTTTTTAATGCAAATATGATACCAATTGCCAAGAACGAGAGCATCAGACTCAGTGTCGCCAAACAGATGAAGACGTTCTTCCCTTTGGGGGACCTCATAATGGTCATTATGAAATATTACGGCCATCATATTTTAAAAAGACAGTTGGACTTCCGACGTATGGACTAAGTAGCTCCCAATGCTGCGTCAGGTGGCATTTTGTTAAGAAGATTAAGAATATAGTTGTACAGCTTTACAGCTATGGAGAAGTCTGCTTCAATTACACAGTACATATAGCCTAATAAATATGTCCTGAAGAGAAATAAATGGCTTGCAAGGCTGCTGATTGCTAATGGTTTACAGAGCCTTTCACCTCAAAGTCATAAGCCTTGAACTGGCACAGGTGAGGAGAGACAGGAGTCATTAATACTTTGGGCTGCTCCAAAACCTAGGTGAGATGGATGAATTGCCCTCATGCAATTCCTAAAAGATAAATGGTCACTTCAGAAAAGGTACCATTGAAATAACATGGATAGTCCTACTGTTGGCTTTTGAAAACCTGAAAAACACCTTGTCACCAACTCAGCTTCTCCTCTCATTTGTTAAAAAAGAAGTAAATAAAAACAGGGTCTTCACAGACATAGAGAATGGACTTGAGGACACGGGGAGGGGGAAGGGTAAGCTGGGACGAAATGAGAGAGTAGCATTGACATATATACACTACCAAATGTAAAATAGATAGCTAGTGGGAAGCAGGCACATAGCACAGGGAGATCAGCGCGGTGCTTTGTGACCACCTAGAGGGGTGGGATAGGGAGGGTGGGAGGGAGACACAAGAGGGAGGGGATATGCGGATATATGTATACATATAGCTGATGCACTTTGTTATACAGCAGAAACTAACACAACATTGTAAAGCAATTATACTCCAGTAAAGATGTTAAATAAAAAAAATAATTAAAAAAATTTTAAAGGGGGTCTTCAAAAGCAAGGGCTGAGTGCAAAAATAACAAGAACTGAGAGTTTGCCTTTGACATACATTTATTCTTCATAACTGCTAAGTACTAATAGCATCCCTATTATTACAGATGAGAAAACTGAGACACTGGTGGTTAAATAACACGGCTAAGGTCACGCAGTTAGGTGAGCAGCTGCCTGAAGACTTGGTCTAATGCCAAGTCTGAGCTTTTAAACACTGAACTGTACAGTCTCATTCAAAGGTGTTTCATCTATTTTGGATCATAGCCCATTATGAAGGGATTAAAACGACAGTGTTGGCGCATACAAAGTGTATTCATAGCAAATTTTGCATATAGCTTCATGGAATATATGGCTATCAACCTATAGGTCAATGGGTCGAGGTATCTTGGACCCATAACTGTGATGTGAATCTAGGAAGAGGGTTTCCTTTCTACAAGTAGCACGGGAGTCTATGCATAGTCAATCAAGTTCTTAAGATGTCTGTGATATTACTCCAAGTCACAGTATGGAAACCATTGGCCATCTAAAGCTACACATGCTAAAATATAACAAGATGGGTCTCTAATTTGAAGGCAATGAAGCCAGTCTTTTAAGCTACTGTACATAACTAACAGGTTGGCTGGACACCAAGCCCTATGGAATACTTGCAAAGCCTCTACTTTTTTCGAGCTTGAAAATGTGTTCTGACACTACCTGATCATCGGATTTTTTTAAAAAATTGGTGATAGGGAAAAGACGGAGAGAGTCAGAAGGAGAGTGAGTTATGGCATCTTCTCTCCAGGAGGGAAAAGAAAAAGAACTAAAAAAGTCAACATAAAAAGCCCACTAAGGGCTTCCCTGGTGGCACAGTAGTTAAGAATCCGCCTGCCAATGCAGGAGACACGAGTTCGAGCCCTGGTCCGGAAAGATCTCACATGCCGCAGAGCAACTAAGCCCGTGCTCCACAACTACTGAGCGGGCGCTCTAGAGCCCGTGAGCCACGACTACTGAGCCTGTGTGCCGCAACTACTGAAGCCCAGGCGCCCTACAAGAGAAACCAGCGCAATAGGAGGCCTGTGCACCCCAATGAAGAGTAGCCCCCGGTTGCCGCAACTAGAGAAAGCTCGTGCGCAGCAACAAAGACCCAACGCAGCCAAAAATAAGTTGAAAAAAACAGAAGTCCACTAATTTGTCATGATGTACTATGAGGCCAATCTTTGTTCTCCAGGGAATATTCCTACCAAGATCTACTTAAAAGGGTGGAATTAAGCCAGTTTTTCAAATGGTTCCAGGAAAGCCCTCTAACTCTATGTGGGTTGGAAATGTTTGTAATTTGGGTATTTGGGATAAGATCTTACCTTAGTCTATAAATGCTTCTACCTCTTAGGAAGACTCCCCAGCTGGCTCTCCTACCACCTGTATTTCAAATTTGAATTGCTTTTTGTGCAAATGCTTAAGGGTTGGCCCTGTTATACCCATTCTTTCTTATCGACAGTTCATCGAGGTCTCCCTGGGACAGGAGAGACAACTTGTCTCCAAGGCACTGCCTCCAAAGTTAAAAGTTTGACTTTTAGCTGCATAGGATGTATGGTGAGGATTATGAAACAATAGCTCAAAATAGCTCATTGAAAGAAAAAACCGGTAAGGATTCCTTTCCTGGGGTGAAAAAACAGGATGCTGTGTGGGCCCTTATTTTAAGGTCACTGGCCCCAAAGGGAAACCTATCACTGTAATTGGTACCAAGACGTTTCTAGGTTAAAAAAAAAAAAAAATACATGCCAGGATCCTTTTCTTCAGGATTTCTGACTTTTAGGATGACTCTTATCGTGGATGCTTATTTTTAGCAATGTAAGTTAGGCACAGGACCAAGTAGAGATCCAGGAGGGGATCCTGAGTTTTCTACTTACAGGACACCAAATCCCTAAAATCTGAAGCCCTTCTTGAGGCTTCTTTATTTTTCTTACCATGTTCATCTCCAAAATGTATCCTGAAATGTCTGTTCATCTCCACTACCACCGCCTTTTCTTGCCTAGGTGATGGCAAGCGCCAAAATCCTGGTCTCTCTGTTTTATTCTTCATCCCCTTTAATGCATTATCCACACAGAGACCAGAGACATCCTTCTACAGCAAAAATCAGATTATATGGACTCCTGACTACATATCCCTGTGGCTTCCCAACACAGTTTCAACAAAACACAAACTCTTTCTGTGTCCCACAAAGCCCTCCTCGCTCTGAGCCCGTGTGCCTCTTTAAATCCCAGCACACTTCCCCTTGATCATGCACCCCAGCCGAACTGGCACTCTCTCCACTTCCGGGCTCATTCCTTTCATTCCTCTGGGCATTTTCACTGGCTGTTCCCTCTGTCTGGAACACTGTGCCTGCAATCTACGTGGGAGCAGCTTATTCTCATCACTCAGGGCTCTCCTCAAATGTCACTTCTTCAGAGAAGCCATCCAAGGATCCAGGCCATCAGCAGGTTGGAAACGACCTTTTTTGTCCCACTGTATTCACACAGCCCAATTTGTTTTCATAGACCCTGTGGCTCTCTAAAATCAATACATTTGTTTACTTGTTTATCGTTTCTATTGTTTATTGTTATCATTTACTTATTTATTGTCTCCATTTCAGGGACCTTGTATCTTATGCTACGGGTAGCCTCCCCGCCCTTGAACGGTATGTGGTCCCCAGTTCAATAAATATCTTTGGAAGGAATGCATGACTGTTGCGAGCTTATGAAGTGAGTCTGTGTCTTGAGGGATGCAGGAAGCGTGGATGAGGTAAAGGGGAGGGCGGCTTGGCCTCTCTTCTGATCACCATCATCACTGCTGTGACTACTTAACAGCTCTTGATCCTTGGGCTGCTCCTTGATTTATTGGTGAGCTGCCAGGCTCCGCTCGACTCACCTCCACCTCCCTCTGCGTGGAGAGCAAGGTTCCGCTGTGCCACCTTGTGTTCTAAATTCTTTATCACAACGGATGGGAAGCGCTCAACTCTCAGCCTTAACTGGAGGCTCACAAAGCAACCCCAAGCCCAACAGTTACTGGCCCCAGCACATGAGTGTGTTCTCAGGGGCTCTTGGAGAATCTAAGCACATTTTCACTTAAGGACACCTTCAGGTCTTTCCTTAGAAAAGTAACTTTTATGACAACACTGAGTTAAAAAGCTCCAAATGTCTCACCCTTCCCCACAAAAGGCAAACACACACTGATGAAAACTATTTCAGGTTCCTTTCTTCAGCCAAATCCATGAATCTCTGGAGCAGTTTTAACAGCCTTATTGGGTGTGACAATCACTTTTCTGTCACAATGTACTTCTGCCAAATAGGATGGCAATTTTCCTGTCTGCTCGGTACGGGCGTCTATTATTCAGCCATTTCAATTAACTTCATTACCGAACTGCTTAATTGCGACGGAAGCCACCGCCGGCACCGAATCAAACTTGACTCCCATCTCTTAAATTCAGAAGATCATATTAGCTTTGGAAGGCAGGGGTCATGGTTAACAACCGCAAGGGGATCCGACTTGTGAGTCCAGAAGCACTGCATTATTCAAAGCGTCTGGCAGTCGGACCTAAAGAGCCATTTACTAAAGAGTCATGTTTTTCTAAAAGAGCAAAGGACATACGATGAGCAGCCCCATTCATCTCCCATGGAGATATTAAATGTCTTCAAAATCCTCTTGCTGAAACAATATCTGCCCTGCTCTAAGTGATTACGTGAATTACAGAGGAAAAAAAAGCTGTTGCCCTGACTTTGTCAGTTTCTAATGCTTGCTGCCCCATACAGCTGTGGGAAGCAGTAGAAGCTTATGCTTTGTTCAACTATTAGATTTCAGGATTCAGTGAGTCAATACTCATTTCTCCACTTGGATTTGCTTAAAGGCAGAATATGGGAATCAGTTTCACTCCCATACACTCCAACACACACACTGTCCCACTCAGGATGAATATCAATTAGAAAGAACTTTTATCCGTCAAGTACATTTAAGAGGCAGGGGAAATTCAAGGACCTCAAGGCCATTTAATGAAATATTTTAGCTGGGAAAGAGATATACAGCCGGGCACTGCTGTGAAGAAGTACACTGCATTGATGGCAGGGAAGAGTTAGTAACAGAAATTCACACTGGAAACAACATAGATGATCCCCCAGTAAGCGTTTATAGTGCAGAAGATACTCAGCATGTTTCTCATGGTAGAGATCAAATGCCAGAATCCTTTTGCTCCCTCTCCTGTTTGACTTTGGCAGGTGTTTTTTTTGTTTTTTTTTTTAAGGAAATGAGGCTCTAATCAGGTTTAGAACTTAAAGCAAATACACTGGAAATGGATTTTTAAAAGCTGTCATAAAGTTTTTGAGACTGCTTTTTATATGGAAGAAATTAGCCATGGATATTTTGGGGTGCCCCATGCACAGTGAATGTGTACTGTTCACCCAATTTTTCTCTTGCTTTTGGATTGAACATTCTCTGGGTTACCCTAATAACTTGACAAAGAATTTCTGAAAGAGTCTAACCAAAAAAATGTAGTATTTTGTAGGGGCAACACAGAGAAACGTGATGAAGCCATCCCTGGCCTTGAGCTCACGCTGAGCTTCTCCCTAAATTAAGAGACCATGGAAGTACTTGGTAAGACAAAGGCAGAGGTTCCCATTGCCCTTCCCATGGTTTGGATTCTAGACCCCCACTCACACATTACTTCCAAGCATCCTTCCTCCTTTCCTCTTCTCTCCCTAACTTCCTGACAGCCTCCTTCCCTGCAGCAGTGATTCCCGCATTTTAGATTTCAGGGACCAGCAAATTTTCACTAAACAGATTTGAGCGACTGGTCACAAGGTGCCAATTCCTTATTCTGCAAACTAGGAACATTAAAAAGGGGGAGGTAAATAACAACCGACTACCATTCCATAAGTAAAAGGATAGTTCAGCAGAGGAAAAAAAAAAAAAACAGGAAGGATATAGTCTCTAAAAGAGAGTCTTACACCTTCAAAAAACTTCACTTCATGAATAACCTGCTACTCTACCCTGCTTTTTCTCATTTCACTGTTTACTGAAAATCACTGTCACCACAGACCAGAAGAAGGAACACCTCCAGCCACGTTTTTTCTTCAGGCGCCTCTTTTTTGCCTTCTCTTTTCTCTACCCCAGAAAACTACTCCTAAAGTATTGAAAATGGTAGGACCACCTGAGTATCTCTCATCCACCTCCTTTCTCCTAAGCCCCAGCCAACCCTACAGAGCAGTCAACCCTCCATCAGGACGGGGCAGCAGTGTGGGTAAATGAGCCCTCATCTCATTCCATCCTCACTGCAGTACTGAGGAAGGTACAGGTCCATTTATATTTCAGATGATAATGCAGAGGCTCGGGGACATTGCCCATAGCTGGCTCAGGCTGTGTTGCTAGCGAGTGGCAGAGAGGAGGCCAGAAGGGAGATGTGACGTGGCCAAGGGGTACTTCCATCACTGAGCTGATGCAGAAGCAACGACTGAGGAGAAATGGGGGCTTCTCCTGTGAAATCTCCTCCATCCAAGTTCAACACACAAAAATCCATAAACTGATTTCATTTGCATCTTAAAAAAAATAAGACGCAGCATTTCCAAGAAGTAAAAACAAAGGGTGTCGAAGGGGTTAAAGCCATGGTTCCCAGTCCAGGTTGCTGCTGCCCTTCAGGGGACATTGGCCATGTCTGAAGACACTGCTGGGTATCATCGCTGGGGCGGAGGAGAGTGCTGCTGGCCTCCAGCGGGTACAGGCCGGGGGCGCTGTGACATATCCCATGCACAGGACAGCCCCTCACAATAAAGAATCATCCACGCCATGACACCAAGAGTGCGCAGTCTGAGAAACTCTGGGATAAAAAACAACTGTCTCTTCTTCCTTCACCCACCAAAGTCAAAGTGAAAAGGGGCTTTGCAGGGGCAGACTACATAAACAAAGAACCCCATGAATTCATAGGCACTGCTTTTATTTTTCCAGTGCAAGCATTTCCCCCTTTGATCAATGGTATCTATGGCAAAAGTAATGACGGAGAACATTTTTCAATTTAGAAACAACATAAATATCTCAGAAATCACAGACCTAACTCCAACTATCTCCAAATGATTAAAATAAACTGATTAGTGTTTATGCAACTAAAAGAAAGCTTTTTTATTTTATTTTACTTTTTTTTTTGCGGTACGCGGGCCTCTCACTGCTGTGGCCTCTCCCGTTGCGGAGCACAGGCTCCGGACGCGCAGGCTCAGCGGCCATGGCTCACGTGCCCAGCCGCTCCGCGGCATGTGGGATCTTCCCGGACAGGGGCACGGACCCGTGTCCCCTGCATCGGCAGGCGGACTCTCAACCACTGTGCCACCAGGGAAGCCCAAGAAAGCTTTTTTAAATACAGAGTTTTCGATGGGTTCCTCATGCCATGGCCTCTGAACATACCAACTGTCAAAATAAATACCTAATAAAAACTTAGGATGCTGAATGAGGTGAGCTGATAGCCGACACCAGGGATGGAAAGGAATTCCCTCTATTAGAGAATCTTAAAATTGCTCCACGTTGCAGTTTCCTAGCTATTATGACTGCTACTCTAAGATACAGTACAAAAGGATCCTTTGAATAACTGTGCCTCAAAAGTTAAAATCACAAAAAAGGTATATGAGAATTTTTCAAGGCAAAGGTAATATGGCAAATGGAATTTCTAGAAAAAGAATTAAGCACGAGGAAATGGAGAGGATGTGATTAACCACGCTGTATTTTAGATGTTTACTTGCACAACATTCATCTATTATGAGAGATTAGCACAGTGTTGAAGTTTCACTGAATGAAAGAAAGAATGAATAGTGTTTGCTGTATGTGGTGAGAAACAAGAAACACTGAGAACATTAGAAACACAAAAAGGAACAGGAATACAAAATAAAACTAGGTACCAACTTGGCATCAAAAAGGCAAGTTCCATTTTGCCAGTGGAAACAACACTCCTAAGGACCCAGTGCTATTTTCAGACATTAAGATTCTACCAACAAGGGCTTCCCTGGTGGCACAGGGGTTGAGAGTCCGCCTGCCGATGCAGGGGATGCAGGTTCGTGCCCCGCTCCGGGAAGATCCCACATTCCGCGGAGCGGCTGGGCCCGTGAGCCGTGGCCGCTGAGCCTGAGCGTCCGGAGCCACTGCTCTGCAATTAGAGAGGCCACAGCAGTGAGAGGCCCGCGTACCGCAAAAAAAAAAAAAAAAGATTCTACCAACAAGATTTCAGAACCAAAAAGGATTATGTTCATAAATAAGGGACATGACTAATCTCTAAGCAGGAATACAAAAAGGGGAAATAACAGGCAAGGTACAAATTGGGGAATGTTTTTAAATCTGTAGGTGGCAATGCAAAGACAGACTCAATAAAAACCACAGCAGACAGTTAACTCCAGATGGTGGTTACGAATGTGTGATTTAATTTGAGGAAAATGAAGGAAGGTGGAAAAATATTACCCCGAGTAAACTCTCTGCCTCAGAGAACAGTTTTGAAAATGTTCAGAACTGCAAAATGCTTAGAGGGGAGGCTAGGAAGATATCTCTTCCAATAAAGAGACTCTCAATGAAGGGAGGTTGCAAAACTAGTATCAGAGAAGACAAAATAATAATAAGAAGAAATGTAATAACGTTCCTCATAGCAGATGCTTTTCCCATCGGAGTCTCCATCCCAAGGAGGTGATCACTGGTTAATTTTCATATGGAACTAAAGTAAAGGTAGAAAATCAACTCCAGCATCAAGGGGAAAAAAAGTCTGAGGATATCTTCTTTCTTTTGTTAAAAAAAAAAAAAAAGTATAAATTAAACCAAAAAGAAAGGAAAAGCAGCCAGTTCCTGAAATTTTGAGATGATGATGGTAAAAAGAAATATCTAGGAAACAGGCCCACGGCAGGTCCATGCCCTCCATGCTCCCCTGTCAGTACCTGCACACATGCTGTCTTTGGGTCTCAAACTCCGCTGTCTGCGGGCAGCGGGCAAGTAATGCAGAAGAGTGCGTGAGGCCAGATGGAAGATAAAAGGGAATGGCAGGCCTGTGGCAAACTGGAATTGTTGGTGCCAGATAAAGGCATGCAAATTTTAAAAGACTTTTTAAAGAGACTACTAAAAAATACATGAGTGGGTCATGCCAAATAGGGGGAGGGGGTGTAGGGGCAGGTACGCTACTGGGCAGAGATCAGGGATTCTGTAAAACATCCTACAATTCACAGGATGGACCCCTGTAACGAAGAATTATCTGGCCCTAAGCAGGGTGCATAAATTGGGAGATTGGGATTGACATATACACAGTACTATATATAAAATAGATAACTAATAAGGACCTACTGTGTAGCACAGGGAACTCTACTTAATACTCTGTAATGACCTATATGGGAAAAGAATCTAAAAAAGACTGGGTATATGTATATGTATAACAGATTCACTTTGTGGTTCACCTGAAACTAACATAACATTGTAAATCAACTATGGTCCAATAAGATTTTTTGAAAGAATGTTTTCTTGGAACGCTACCAATCCATTTGCTTCCATATCATCTACAACAAGGGCAGAGGAGAGCAGAGGTGACAGAAACCGTATGGCCCACAACGCGGAAATGCTGACCAATCTGGCCCTCCCCAGAAGAGTATCCAACCCTGATTCTGAGTCAACATACCAAGTCCTACTGACTCTCCAAACACATCCCCAGTGCCCCACTTCCCCAGTCCCCACTGCCATCACTTGATTCTATGCTGCCAACTCCCTTCTCCAACCACAATGGCCCTACTGGGTCTCCCCCTTCCATGCCAACTCCTCTAAAATCTACTCTTCCCACATATGCCAGAGGGACTGTCTAACAATGTTAATGAGATCTCGTCCCTTCATTGCTTAAAACTGAACACAGAAAATAAAATCCAAATTCCTAAGCCTGGTTGTCGGTCTCTGAAACTCATCACCATTCCTCTTGCTCACCTTTCTTCAGCCACACTGTCCCACATTCTAGCTCTTTTCTGGGGCCTTTGCACTATCTGTCCCTTGTTCGTGGAATGCTGTTTCCTTCCTCATGGTCATTCAAATCTCACCACCTAATCGAAAGCAGCCCTCTCGGTCCTACCCTTAAAACTTCATCCAGTTTTATTTTCTTCACAGCACTTCTCTCTGCATGATATCTTCTTGTTCATCTGATTATTTCTGCCCTTTCTCTCCTTCCTCTAGAATAAAAGGTTCATGAAATCAGGAGCAAACTTGTTTGTTTTTGGATGATCTGTTTGATTCACAGCACCTAGACAACGCCTGGCCCACCATGTTCATGAATTTGTCCCTGAAAAGGGGAAAACAAAAGAACCTCTTTACATTCAAATGTAGCCCTGTAGGTAGAAACACAGAACGATTATTCTACAGCCTGCCGACCAATGTAATAATTCTAACTTGAAATTCCTACACTCTTCCAGAAAGGGGAAATGATGTCAACACTCTTTAATGAGAATTATAAATCACACACATTTATAATAAATAATACACAAAAACAATAACTCGGTGCATTAAGTTTACCTTCAAGGAGGATGAGACATGCCCTTACCGGAAAAAAACAAAAACAAAAACAATAATGCGGTTTTAGGTGTGCTGATCACTTTGCATTATTAATACAACAGGATTACAACTCAAACTATCCAACCAAGTCAAAACCTGCATATAAATGTTAGAACAAATACATGCAGTCTGCTTAGGTTTAAAAATTAGGACCAAAATCAATTTTAAAATTATGAGACCAAAAATCAGAGTTCTTTACTTAAGATGCTGACAGTGAGGGGTAATTTGTAACCATTGTATAATGAAAGAACTAAAACAGAGACATTTTAAAATTTGTCTCATCTTTTGCTATCAGTCACCTCAAATGTAAATGTGGCCTACCCTCCTATAAAGAATTCTCAAGTAAAATGCTTGATAACTTTCAACCATGGCAATAAATCAAAACAGCAACTTAAAAACTGCATTAGAAATAAAGGCAGCTCCTTAATAGTAAACACAAACGGCAGCCTGTTTAGCACCATGGAAGTGACAGCAAATTTGCTAAATTAACGTGAAAAACATTTAATACCTAGGAAAATATTAGGTAGCACACTAGATTTGACAAGAGGACTCGACTTCCAAAATTACTAGAAAAACCAAGTACCACAGGTAAGCAGGGAGGTCAATTAGTTTGAGATATAGAATCCGATAAATATACCAAGAAAACTTCCACATCTTCCTTTTTAAATAGAGGTCTGACAACAGTAAATTGCTGATGGTCATGCAGCAGATTATATATTATTTTATATATAAGAATTTAAGGTGAATTTTTCTTGCATTAAAGTTTCTCCCTCTTTTGGAGATTGGTTCAAGATGGAGGAGTAGAAGGACGAGCGCTCACTCCCTCTTCCAATAGCACCGGAATCACAACTAACTGCTGAATAATCAACAGGAAGACACTGGAACTCACCAAAAAAAGATACCCCACAACCAAAGACAAAGGAGAAGCTGCAGTGAGACAGTAGGAGGGGCACAAGCACAATAATGTCAAATCCCATAACCACTGGGTGGGTGAGTCACAAACTGGAGAGCAATTTATACTGCAGAAGTCCACCCACCGGAGTGAAGATTCTGAGCCCCACATCAGGCTTCCCAACTTGGGGGTCCGGCAATGGGACAAGGAATTCCCAGAGAATCAGACTTTGAAAGCTAGCGAGATTTGATTGCAGGACTTCAACAGGACTGGCGGAAACAGAGACTCCACTCTTGGAGGGCACACACGAAGCAGTGTGTGCATCAGGACCCAGGGCGAAGGAGCAGTGACCCTATAAGAGACTGAACCAGACCTACCTGCTAGTGTTGGAGGGTCTCCTGAAGAGGCAGGGGGTGGCTGTGGCTCACCACAGGGACAAGGACACTGGCAGCAGAAGTTCTGGGAAGTACTCCTCAGCGTGAACCCTCCCGGAGTCCGCCATTAGCCCCACCAAAGAGCCTGTAGCCTCCAGGGCTGGGTCACCTCAGGTCAAACAACCAACCGGGAGGGAACTCAGACCCACCCAACAGCAGACAAGCTGATTAAAGTTTTACTGAGCTCTGCCCATCAGAGCACCAACCAGCTCTACCCACCACCAGTTCCTCCCATCAGGAAGCTTGCACAAGCCTATTAGGTAGCCTAATCTACCAGAGGGCAGACAGCAGAAGCAAGAAGAACTACAGTCCTGCAGCCTGCAGAATGTAAAGCACAATCACAGAAAGTTAGATGAAATGAAACGGGAGAGGATTATATCCCAGATGAAGGAACAAGATAAAACCCCCAAAAAACAACTAAATGAAGTGGAGATATGCAACCTTCCAGAAAAAGAATTCAGAATAATGATAGTGAAGATGATCCAGGACCTCAGAAAAAGAACGGAGGCAAAGATGGAGAGGATGCAAGATATGTTTATCAAAGACCTGGAAGAATTAAAAAACAAGCACCTAGAAGAATTAAAGAACAAACAAACAGAGATGAACAATACAATAACTGAAATGAAAAATACACTAGAAGGAATCAATAGCAGAATAACTGAGGCAGCAGAATGGATAAGTGACCTGGAAAACAGAATGGTGGAATTCACTGCCATGGAACAGAATAAAGAAAAAAGAATGAAAAGAAATAAAGACAGCCTAAGAGACCTCTAGGACAACATTAAATGCACCAACATTTGCATTATAGGGGTCCCATAAGGAGAAGAGAGATAGAAAGGACCCAAAAAAATATCTGAAGAGATTAATAGTCAAAAATTTCCCTAACATGGGAAAGGAAATAGCCACCCAAGTCCAGGAAGCGCAGAGAGTCCCAGGCAGGATAAACCCAAGGAGAAACACGCCAAGACACACAGTAATCAAACTGACAAAAATCAAAGACAAAGAAAAATTATCAACAGCAACAAGGGAAAAATGACAAATAACATACAAGGGTACTCTCATAAGGTTAACAGCTGATTTCTCAGCAGAAACTCTACAAGCCAGAAGGGAGTGGCATTATATATTTAAAGTGACAAAAGAGAAGAAGCTACAACCAAGATTACTCCGTCTGGCAAGGATCTCATTCAGATTCCACGGAGAAATCAAAAGCTTTACAGACAAGCAAAAGCTAAGAGAATTCAGCACCACCAAACCACCTCTACAACAAATGCGAAAGGAACTTCTCTAAGTGGGAAACACAAGAGAAGACAAAGACCTACAAAAACAAACACAAAACAATTAAGAAAATGGGAATAGGAACATACATATTGAAAATTACCTTAAATGTGAATGGATTACATGCTCCAACCAAAAGACACAGGCTCACTGAATGGATACAAAAACAAGACCCATATATATACTGTCTACAAGAGACCCATTTCAGACCTAGGGACACATACAGACTGAAAGTGAGGAGAGGGAAAAAGATATTCCATGCAATGGAAATCAAAAGAAAGCTGGAGTAGTAATATTCATATCAGATAAAATACGCTTTAAAATAAAGAATGTGGGCTTCCCTGGTGGCGCAGTGGTTGAGAGTCCGCCTGTCGAGGCAGGGGACACGGGTTCATGCCCCAGTCCGGGATGATCCCACATGCCGTGGAGCAGCTAGGCCCGTGAGCCATGGCCGCTGAGCCTGCGCATCCGGAGCCTGTGCTCCACAACAGGAGAGGCCACAACAGTGAGAGGCCCGCGTACCAAAAAAAACAAAAAACAAGAAAATAAAGAATGTTACAAGAGACAAGGAAGGACACTACATAATGATCAAGGGATCAATCCAAGAAGAAGATATAACAATTATAAATATATATGCACTCAACATAGGGGCACCTCAATACGTAAGGCAAATGCTAACAGCTATAAAAGAGGAAATCGACAGTAACACACTAACAGTGGGGGACTTTATAACACCTCACTTACACCAATGGACAGATCACCCAGAAAGAAAATTAATAAGGAAACACAAGCTTTAAATGACACAATAGACCAGACAGATTTAATTGATATTTATAGGACATTCCACACACTTTCTTCTCAAGTGCACATGGAACATTCTCCAGGATAGATCACATCTTGGGTCACAAATCAAGCCTCAGTAAATTTAGGAAAATTGGAAATCATATCAAGCATCTTTTCCGACCACAATGCTATGCGATTAGAAGTAAACCAGAGGGGAAAAAACGTAAAAAGCACAAACACATGTAGGCTAAACTACACATCACTAAATAACCAAGAGATCACTGAAGAAATCAAAGAGGAAATCAAAAAATACCTAGAGACAAATGACAATGAAAACACGACGATCCAAAACCTAGGGGATGCAGAAAAAGCAGTTCTAATAGGGAAGTGTATACCAATACAAGCCTACCTCAAGAAACAAGAAAAATCTCAAATAAACAGTCTAACCTTACACCTAAAAGAACTACAGGAAGGAGAACAAACAAAACCCAAAGTTAGTAGAAGGAAAGAATTCATAAAGATCGGAGCAGAAATAAATGAAATAGAAACAAAGAAAACAATGGCAAGGATCAATAAAACTAAAAGCTGGCTATTTGAGAAGATAAACAAAATTGATAAACCTTTAGCCAGACTCATCCAAAAAAAAGAGGGAGAAGACTCAAATCAATAAAATTAGGAATGAAAAAGGAAAAGTTACAACTGACACTGCAGAAATACAAAGCATCCTAAGAGACTACTACAAGCAGCTCTATGCCAATAAAATGCACAACCTGGAAGAAGTGGACAAATTCTTAGAAAGGTATAACCTTCCAAGACTGAACCAGGAGGAAATAGAAAATATGGACAGACCAATCACAAATAATGAAACTGAAACTGGTTAAAAATCTTCCAACAAACAAAAGTCCAGGACCAGATGGCTTCACAGGTGAATTCTATCAAACATTTAGAGAAGAGGTAACACCCATCTTTCTCAACCTCTTCCAAAAATTTGCAGAGAAGGGAACACTTCCAAACTCATTCTACGAGGCCACCATCACCCTGTTACCAAAACCAGACAGAGACACTAAAAAAAAATAAAATTATAGACCAATATCACTGATGAATATAGGTACAAAAATCCTCAACAAAATACTAGCAAACAGAATCCAACAACACATTAAAAGGATCATACACCATGATCAAGTGGGATTTATCCCAGAGAGGCAAGGATTCTTCAATAAATGCAAATCAATTAATGTGATAAACCATATTAACAAACTGAAGAATAAAAACCATATGATCATCTCAATAGATGCAGAAAAAGCTCTTGACAAAATTCAACACCTATTTATGATAAAAACTCTACAGAAAGTGGGCATAGATGGAACCTACCTCAATATAATAAAGACCATATACAACAAACCCACAGCAAACATCATTCTCAATGGTGAAAAACTGAAAGCATTTCTTCTAAGATCAGGAACAAGACAAGACTGGCCATTCTCACCGCTATTATTCAACATAGTTTTGGAACTCCTAGCCATGGCAATCAGAGAAGAAAAAGAAATAAAAGGAATCCAAATTGGAAAAGAAGAAGTAAAACTGTCACTGTTTGCAGATGACACGGTACTATACATACAGAATCCTAAAAATGCTACCAGAAAACTACTAGAGCTCATCAATGAATCTGGTAAAGTTGCAGGATACAAAATTAATGCACAGAAATCTCTTGCATTCCTACACACTAACAATGAAAGATCAGAAAGAGAAATTAAGGAAACAATCCCATTCACCATTGCAACGAAAAGAATAAAATACCTAGGAATAAACCTACCTGAGGAGGCAAAAGACTTGTACTCAGAAAACTATAAGATGCTGATGAAAGAAATCAAAGATGACACAAACAGATGGAGAGATATACCATGTTCTTGCATTGGAAGAATCAATATTTTGAAAATGACTATATCACCCAAAGCAATCTACAGATTCATGCAATTCCTATCAAATTACTAGAATAAAAAAATCTTACAATTTGTATGGAGACACAAAAGACCCCAAATAGCCAAAGCAATCTTGAGGGGAAAGAAAGGGAGCTGGAGGAATCAGACTCCCTGACTTCAGACCATACTACAAAGCTACAGTAATCAAGACAATATGGTACTGGCACAAAAACAGAAATATAGATCAATGGAACAGGATAGAAAGCCCAGAGATAAACCTACACACATATGGTCAACTAGTCTATGACCAAGTAGTCAAGGATATACAATGGAGAAAAGACAGACTCTTCAATAAGTGGTGCTGGGACAACTGGACAGCTACATGTAAAAGAATGAAATTAGAACACTCCCTAACACCATACACAAAAATAAACTCAAAATGGATTACAGACCTAAATGTAAGGCCAGAAACTATCAAACTCTTAGAGGAAAACATCGGCAGAACACTCTATGACATAAATCACAGCAAGATCCTTTTTGACCAACCTCCTAGAGTAATGGAAATAAAGACAAAAATAAACAAATGGGACCTAGTGAAACTTAAAACCTGCTGCACAGCAAAGGAAACTATAAACAAGATGAAAAGACATCCCTCAGAATGGGAGAAAATATTTGCAAGTGAATCGACAGACAAAGGATTAATCTCCAAAATATATAAACAGCTCATGCAGCTCAATATTAAAAAAACAAACAACCCAATCAAAAAATGGGCAGAAGACCTAAACAGACATTTCTCCAAAGAAGACATACAGATGGCCAAGAGACACATGAAAAGCTGCTTAACATCACTAATTATTAGAAAAATGCAAATCAAAACTACAAGGAGGTATCACCTCACACTGGTCAGAATGGCCATCATCAGAAAATCTACAAACAATAAACGCTGGAGAGGGTGTGGAGAAAAAGGAACCCTCTTGCACTGTTGACGGGAATGTAAATTGATACAGCCACTATGGAGAACAGTATGGAGGTTCCTTAAAAAACTAAAAATAGAATTACCATATGACCCAGCAATCCCACTACTGGGCACATACCCTGAGAAAACCATAATTCAAAAGGACACATGCGCCCCAATGTTCACTGCAGCACTGTTTACAATAGCCGGGTCATGGAAGCTACCTAAATGCCCCTCGACAGACGAATGGATGCAGAAGGTGTGGTACATAGGTACAATGCAGTATTAGCCATAAAAAGGAAAGAAACTGAGTCATTTGTAGAGACATGGATGGACCCAGAGACTGTCATACAGAGTGAAGTAAGTCAGAAAGAGAAAAACAAATATCGTATATTAATGCATATATGTGGAATCTAGAAAAGTGGTACAGATGAACCGGTTTGCAAGGCAGAAATGAGACACAGATGTAGAGAACAAACGTATGGATACCAAGGGGGGAAAGCAGGGTGGTGGAGGGGGGTGGTGGGATGAATTGGGAGATTGGATTGACATATATACACTAATATGTATAAAATGGATAACTAATAAGAACCTGCTGTATTAAAAAAAATAAAATAAAATTCAAAAAAAAAGTTTCTTCCTCTTTTTAGAGTAAAGATACTTTACATAATAAAATAATTTAAGTTAAGCTCCCTAACCTCAGTCCAGGATTAAAGATGAGATACTTCCTGGCCAGGTGGAAGCCCTACAATCCCCATTAAAAGTTGATGAGCTGTCTCAGGATTAGGGCAGAGCAGATCGCCCAAGTGCTCATACTTTACAAGTCTTTCATGTTCTCTGAGTCTCAATTCCTTGTGACCCCCTAACATCCAGTTAACACATGTAAAGAGCTTAGAGCAGTACCTACACATGGAAAGAATTTAATAAATAGGACCTATTATTATCATTATCTGTATAAAAAGAAATGTATTAACCATAAAGTTGCCTTCAATTCCATATTTTTCTTCTATCAAAGGCATATAAGAGAAAGGGTAAAATAAAGGACATGCAACCATATCACTTTTGAGGGCAAAATAATCAAAATCTCCCGAGCAGCAACATCCAACAGCATTTTTTATGAGGGTGGAAAGGTTCTATAACTGCACTGTCCAATATAGCAGCCATTGGCCACATGTGGCTATTCGGTTCTTGAAACGTGGCCGGTTGGACTAAATTTTACATCGTATTTAGCTTTAATTAATTAAATAGCCACACGTGGATAGTGACTACTGCACTGGACCTGGAGAACAGGCTTAATTGGACCAACATGATCCACTGCCACGAAATGCATTTCCTTGTCATTTATTTATTTATTTATTTATTTATTTATTTAATTGAAGTAGAGGTGATTTACAATGTTGTGTTTGGTAACCTTGAGTTTGTTTTCTATGTCTGTGGGTCTATTTCTGTTTTGTATATAAGTTTATTTGTATCATTTTTTCCTTGTCATTTAGAACAGCCAACAAAACTGGGTTGGAAGTCAGGCTGTCTCACCTTCATGCCTGTCTCCCCAGCTCTCACCCCAGAAAGTTCTCTAAAGGATGATGAGCATTTATGAAAACAAAGGGCCTTGCATTAATTCATAGTTTTCCTTCAATATAGATGATTTTCTGAAGACCTACAATGTGCCAGGCATGATTTTAGGTGGTGGGGATCAAATAATGATTGAGACCCAGTCCCTACTCTCACAGAGACCACAAAGAAGCGTCCATGGCCTGAGAAAGAAGGACAGAGCAGAGCATGATGGCGGTGGACGCTGTTTTCTTTTCTACGGAGCGGTCAGAGCAGGCAGAAAGGCAGAGCAGCAGAAGGAAAGGATCTTTGAGCAGAAGCCTCAAGGGCAGGAGTGAGAAAGCTCCGTGGCTCTCTGTGACAGTAAATACACAGAAGAAAGAGCAAGTGCTTGTCTGTGACACAGGACTTTGGAGTTTACTCTGAATGATGGGACATCATCCTGACATGAGCAGCGACTGGATCCAATTGACTTTAAATCACTCTAGCCGGAGAATGGACTAGAGGAAGCCTTGAGACCTGTTGCAAGGCCACAGCAAGGCCAGGTGCCACATGATGGACGGCAGAGGCCGGGGAAGAGGTGGGAAGATGACACGACAGAGGAGGGGGAATAGATGGGATGTGCTGATGTGAATACCCAGACCCCACCACTATTAGGATATCACTCTGCCAGCATCCTGAATTCTCCTTTCCGAGGCCCTGCAGCTCAACTGAAGAGATTCTGGCAGTCAAACACTTAAGCAGTGCAATTTGCAATTCATTCTCCAGTCCGTGACCAGAGGGCAAAGAGAAAAGAGGCACCTGATCACCCAGGTTTAACTCTCCGGCAGCGCGGTTCTAATTATGATGGCTTTGCATCATTTCAGACGTGGAAAAACACACGCAAAGAAGAGCTAATGCTAACCACATGCTTGGATGATGAGATGAGATATTGCTTTCTCTGTGTGGATCGATGACGATTTAATGAACTATCATCAGCAAATACGGATGAAAATTAAGTGGCATTAACTTGCCACGGACTTCAGACCTTACTCATTCTTTCATGTATAAGATGTACTCCTTAATGGTATTGGAGCTTTTCATCTACAAGCCAGGAGGCTGCTTAGCATAGTGGGTAAGAGATCAGTCTCTGGAGCTAGAATTCCTCGGTTCAAATCCTAGCTTGCATTTATCAGCTGTGTGATTCTGGGTAAATCACTGAGCTTCTCTGGGGCTCAGCACCCTCTCCTCTAAAGTGGAGGTAAGGTTTTAGTCACCTCAGAGGGCTCTTGAATTATGATATGTAAAATGTTTAGAACCAGCTACACCTGGCACATTGTAGAAGCGTTTAATGTTTTTATGTATTACAAATCCTTGAACCAAGGAGGAGTCTTATACATGCTTCCCAACTAAACCAGAAATTTCTCTTTTGCTTTATACTAAGCAAATTCGGCTGTGGAATCTCAACACCTCAACAAAAGCAATTCCTGCACTTTTTTTTTTTTCCTACTAATCACTGCCTTCATTTCCCACAGGGTCCTATTCAGAATCACACTGCAAATGGATGGTTCCAAGGTGGTCACAAGAGTGGGATGTTGTGAGGTTTTATTTCTGCCTGTGTGTACATGTATATATTGCTTGTACCATGGTTACAATCCTGGTACATAATAAGTAATCAATGATTATTGTAACATTATTACTATCACTACCATGATTTTCATATTTCATTTTGCCTTTTAACATCTCTTTTTTATCTTTCTGAAGTTATGAAGAGTGACTACAAAACTATATAATTAATTTCCTAATGTGACTTGCAGAGAAAGTTTAATTTATCCAGCTAGTATTTACTAAGACCTTACCACATGCCAGGTTCCCCATGACGTGCCAGGAATACAAAAGTGCAAGTTAGATATAGTCCTCCCCTCCAGGAATCCTAACATTTCATTACTTTATATTCAGATCCTAAAATTACTTAGTACCCTGACAAGCGCACTCAGTATACAAAGCATCACTTCTAATTCTGTTGTGATCAGTAAAAGCCACTGGAGCGTTGTGCTCAAAAGAAGCATCTCTGAGACCAAGTCTTCCTTTCTATCCTCCTCTGAAGTAGAAACATGTCAAATTTGGGAGCTGCAATGGATCTTAGGGAAGATGGAGAAATCTGTTGCTTAGAAATCGGACTCTAAAAGAAGAAATTCCTTAGAAATGAAAATAACTGTTAAGTTATAAACTTATTTCACTCTCAAGTTATATGTCACAGAATCAAAATGAGAAGGGACGACGAGGGCAGAAGCCTAAAACTGATTGCAATTCTGATTTTACATTAGCATTGCCAGTGCAGCTTCTAAAAAAAATACAGGTGCCTGCTCATCATGCACTGAAATTAAAATTCTGCAGGTACACGCTGGAGTTTGTTTTTTCTTTTTTAAAAAAGAAATCCACCATACCCAGTGGCTTCTGATACTAGAGGATATCAGTAAAACACCACTGATTTATCATGTGACTGCTTCTAGGTCAGGAATTGGCACAAATGCTACCTTTTTTCAGATGACTTGCCTAAGGTCACAAAGGGAATAAAGGCAGGAGTTGCAATTTAAACTCGTATTGTCTGACTCTCGAATCTTGTGGTCTTTCTCCTACACATCAATGAGGCCATTTTTTGGCATAAAATTAGAGTTAGCAGGGGTCACCCTAAAGATGAGCTAGTGCAAAATATCCATTTTTTTTGGATAAAGAAATGAGTCTCAGGGCAAGAGTTGTAACCCAGTCTGAGGTACAGAGGAGCTATGGGCACAGTTTGAACTAGAGGCAGGCTCCTGGAACCTCTAGTTCAGCGTTTTCTTCAGTACTCTTGTTCTCTCTAAAGTAAAACACACATTCTCCACTTTCATAAAGTATTCCAAATTGTCTTTTAAAACAGGGTATTCTGACTCCACCCCAAATGAGATCTTCAAGAGTGTCATACCTCCCACTAGGTATAAATTAGCCAAATATACAAAATACACAGGGGGCACAGGTAGTTATGCTACATATAATATAATCCCCTTTAAAAAAATTATTTATTTATTTGGTCGCGTGGGGTCTTAGTTGCGGCAGGTCGGCTCCTTAGTTGTGGCTCACAGACTTAGTTGTGGCATGCATGTGGGATCTAGTTCCCCAACCAGGGGTTAAACCTGGGCCCCTTGCATTGGGAGCTGGGAGTCTTATCCACTGCGCCACCAGAGAAAACCCAATATAACCCCTTTTCTTTTTCTTTCTTTTTTTTTAAAAACCATTTTTAAAGTCTTTATTGAATTTGTTACAATATTTTTTTAAATTAATTATTTTTGGCTGCATTGGGTCTTCATTGCTGCACATGGGCTTCCTCTAGTTGCAGTGAGTGGGGGATATTCTTCATTGCAATGCGCGGGCTTCTCATTGTGGTGGTTTCTCTTGTTGCAGAGCACAGGCTCTAGGCGCACGGGCTTCAGTAGCTGTGGCACGCGGGCTCAGTAGTTGTGGCTTTCGGGCTCCAGAGCACAGGCTCAGTAGTTGCGGCGCACAGGCTTAGTTGCTCTGTGGCATGTGGGATTCTCCCAGACCAGGGATCGAACCCGTGTCCCCTGCATTGGCAGGTGGACTCCCAACCACTGTGTCACTAGGGAAGTCTGAATTTGTTACAATATTGCTTCTGTTTTATGTTTTGGTTTTTTGGCCGTGAGGCATGTGGGATCTTAGCTCCCTGACCAGGGATCCAACTCGTAACCCCTGCATTGGAAGGCAAAGTCTTAACCACTGAACCACCAGGGAAGTCCCACTCCCTCTTTTAAAGTAAAAAAAGCTTTATGGAACAAATTCTACATCTTTTGTAAATTAAAAAAAATATATTCAAAACAACAGTAATCACCTTCTAGCATGATTTTCCAAACGCTTAAAAAAGCCTCTAGACTCACACTGGTGTCAGGTGATGGGCTGTCTCAATGCAAATGCCATGTGAAAAATTAAGAAAAATAGAAGGCATTCTACTTACTGGCCAGCAGAGGGAGGAGGAGGAAAGGACTTACCATGGGAAGATGGGCAGCCAGGCACAGGAAGGAGGCGCTGCCCTTTAAGAACTTGAGTGACATCCATAGGCACAGGCATGTTTATAAAGAAGACACTTGTAAACAAATAAGTAATGGTCCCAGCTGCCAGGGCTATGGATAGACAGGCCCAGCAAGCCCAAGCCTGACCTAGGAAACTGACTCTGGAAATTTACAAATGATATTTCAACCTCTACTTACTTCCATTGGTGGGAGGGGGATTAAAGAAAAAAAAAAGAAAAAAAAGAAAAGAAAAAAAAAATGCTAAAAACCAAAATGCACCTGATTTCGACCAGAACAAAAATAAAAAATGAGCTTGGGAGTTAAGAGTGAAAACCAAAATACAAATGTAGCTAAGTTCTGCCCCAAAGTAGAAAAGCCTAGTTCTTTAAAGCACAGAAAGCCCCACCTTTGAGATATTTATTCCTGAGAATCAAGAGAGGTGTAGACTTAATGAGTTTATCAATCTGCTTACCAGGAGTTATGATGGAAATAAGATTCATTAGAAAGAATCAGTGAAGTGGCCATTTACTTTCTCATTTAACCTAGCCTCTATCCTAAACGATCATCAAACCTTCTCATTTACACCGCCATCATACAAGAGGAATGATTAAAATGCCAGCCCCAATTCAAGTAATGATGTATGGCAGAAACAAATACATTTATATGCTTTCTAGAAAGATTAATAGTAGCTGGTGTTAGCTTGCCAAGTGCAGATGTACAAACTTTCTATCTGACACATAAATCAAACATAAGGCAGATGGCATATTTTAAACACTGCTGATGTTACAGTGATTTTAAATTACTCAGGTTCTGGAATAAACTATGTAGATGTTGACTAATGTGGCAATATATTCTGGATCTACCCTTATTAATTTAATGTTATAAAATATAATGGCATTAACCAAAAGAAAGTCTTAGGAATTAAGAAGAGAAAATGTAAACATATTTGAAATCAAGGGGTACATTTTTATAATGAGTTGTTTGCCAATTTGGGCAAATTCATTACAATATGGATCCAGTAACCACTGTAAGTTAGTAAACTACAATGAGACTTTACTTTTTGGTCTCCTTAAAAGTGAAGTGAATGGAAAAGAAAAAGTGAACAAAATGACAAAAGAAACGAAGGAGCAAATAAATGAAGAAGGAGAGCAGGGTGATTTGTGATGTCAAATGAGCAGCGGCTGAATCAGAGATGACCTGATGTACCAAGAACTATTTAAAAGTTTCCAAGTTGCCGGCCACTGAAACCAGCAATTGTGCAAAAATCAGTGGTGTTCAGGGTTAAGTAGGGCAGAGCACTAGACTGGAAACCAAAGAAGCCAGGTGAACCTCTCAATTCTACTGTTGGCTGGTACATTCCTTTTCAGGGATGTGGTAAAAATGACATGAGAGGTGTGTGTAGGTTTGAAAAGCACTTTGTAAACTGCTCACTGGTCTGTCCGTGCAGGGGCCATCACCCCACCCCCTCCCTCTCCTCCTCGTCCTTAACCTCAAGTCACTTCCTACCACATCTTGGTCACTGTTTAAAACAAAATGATCTGTGCAGTCAAGTGGTCTAGGTATAAGAAGAAGCTTCAAAATTTTATTGGTAGAAATAACTTTTAAAAACATAAAATCTGGGGCTTCCCTGGTGGCGCAGTGGTTGAGAGTCTGCCTGCCGATGCAGGGGACATGGGTTCGTGCCCCGGTGCGGGAAGATCCCACGTGCCGCAGAGCGGCTGGGCCCGTGAGCCATGGCCGCTGAGCCTGCGTGTCCGGAGCCTGTGCTCAACAACGGGAGAGGCCACAACAGTGAGAGGCCCGCATACCGCAAATAAATAAATTAAAAAAAAAAAAAAAATCTGCAAAAAAAAAAAAAATCTGCAAATGGGTTTTACACCTGTTCAAGAAGGGTGGACTGAGCATTGTGATTCATGAGAGCCCGAGGACATGGCTGTTGTGACATAAACAAGCTTTTCTGTCTCAATGAAACCGAGAGGAAATAGAAGTCTGGGTCCTGATCTCTTTTCAGAGGGTCAGAATACTCTGTGCATGAAACACATCCTATTGGCAAGGGTCAAGGAAATGACCAAACTCAGGCCCATTGTGGGAGGTGATCAATCAAGATTAGTCACAAATACAGACCCAGGAGCAAGACATTTCAACAGGCGTAAAATGTTTCTCAGTGTGAGGTCCTGGGAGTTCCGGTGGCGCAGAGGTGGGGGGTTGCTGGCAGGGGAAAGAAAGCCAACTGTCTCAGGATTTAGAATACCCCACTTCTCTGAGATCCATAACTGCTTCATTAAAATGTGCGTATGCTGAGATGTTTTTGATACGATTGGTGGAGCCGTTGTTGCTGCCAAATATAAATAATCACATATCCATTCATTCATTCATTGCCTATTCATTCGTGAACACCTAGCGGGAGTCAGGTACTGTGTTAAGTACTGGGGATACAGCTGTCAACATGCAGAGGTGGGCTCTGGCTTTATGGAGCTTATATTCGAATGAAAAAGAGAGAGTAAAGGGAACCATCCTACACTGTTGGTGGGAATGTAATCTGGTAGAGCCACTATGGAGAACAGTATGCAGGTTCCTTAAAAAACTAAAAATAGAGCTACCATCTGATCCAGCAATCCCATTCTTGGGCATATATCTGGAGGAAACCATAATTCAAAAAGATACACCCCAATGTTCACTGCAGTGCTATTTACGATAGCCAGGACACGGAAGCAACCTAAATGCCCATCAACAGAGGAATGGATAAAGAAGATGTGGTACATATACACAATGGAATATTAGTCATAAAAAAGAACAAAATAATGCCATTTGCAGCAACTTGGATGGACCTAGAGATTGTCACACTGAGTGAAGTCAGAGAAAGACAGATATCATATGGTATCGCTTATATGTGGAATCTAAAAACAAAGGGTACAAATGAACTTATCTACAAAACAGAAATAGATTTACAGATGTAGAAAATAAACTTATGATTCCCAGGGGTAAGGTTGGGGGAGGGATAAATTGAAAGATTGGGATTGACATATACACACTACTATATATAAAGTAGATAACCAATAAGGACCTACTGTACAGCACAGGGAACTCTACTCAATACTCTGTCAGGACCTATATGGGAAAAGAATCTAAAAAAGAGTGGATATAGGTACATGTATAACATTCACTTTGCGGTACACCTGAAACTGACATAACATTGTAAATCAACTATACTCCAATAAAAATTTTAAAAACTATACTCCAATAAAAAAAAAGAAAAAGAGAGAGGAACAAAGAAAAATAAATATACAAAACAATGGCTTGTGATAATAACGATCATGATAAAAGCTATTAAGAAGTGGGGTGATGAAGCAGAGATTACATAGGAGTGCTGGGGGCTACTTTAGATAAGTAATCAGAGAAGCCCTCTCTCAGGAGGAGCCCTGAATGAGACCGAGCCAGCCAAGTGAAGAGCTGGGGAAAAGAGTCTTCCAAGCAGTGGAAACAGAAAGTGCAAAGGCCCTGAGACAGAAGGGCTTGGAGTAGTGAAGGCACTACAGAAAAGAAGCCAGGTGGCCAAGCACGGTGAGGAAGGGACAGGAGTGTGAGACGACGCTGGAGGAGTGGCCGAGAGCCACGTTTTGCATGCACACTGCGTCGACCAGGTTCAGGAGAATTAAAAGATAAAGGTTTTCAAAGCTTAATGGGTTTTAAAAGGCACAGTCTGATTTACACTTAAAGGTATTGAAACAGAGCAGGACCCTATGGTCCTTTCCCCACCATGTCCTCCACCTGCCTTTTGTCTATAGTAAAACTTTACTCAAAGAATAAGTTTAATCAGAGAAGTGAGAAAATGCAGAAGCTAAGGAAAACAGTCAAACAGAACCAAATAATAACAGTTTAGTCATTAAGCAAAGTCAGGGACCTTTAGTTCCTTCTCAAGGGCTAAACATTCACAGTCATATCCTTTAAGCTGGTTTGTAGATACAGAAACCCACAGCAGGTGGAAGAAGCTAACTACATGATGACCAGACTGCAGCCATGACAGAAGCTGCCACAATTCTGAGAACTGGTCTCAAAGAAATGGGAACAAACTGACCCTGGAACTGAAGACTAACTGTACTTGAAACAATCACGATGACGCTGGTCCGACCACTGCTTGGCCAATTTCAAGATGACTGTCAGAGCTGACTGTGCTGTTTCTGCATGTAACCCTCCCCCCTCTGGCTATAAACTCTTGCCCCCTGACTGTCTGCTGTGGGGGAATTGGCCTTTGGACATGAGTCCCCCCTCCCCCCAGGATGCCCTCCTCTGAAATGAAACAAACTTTCCTTTCCACCAACCTTGCCTCTTTATTAGCTTTTGAGTGGCAAGCAGCCAGACCCCCTTTCCGTAACAGTATCACTCTAGCTGCATGTCCCTTTGTATAAATACATAAAGTATAAACATAACCTTTATTCTAAAGAGGTTAGCATTTAGAGAAATCAGAAGGCATTTTGAATGCATTTCCCAATATTTAAATAAAAATGATCTTAAGGGAACAGACATTCAGAAAGCCCCAAATAGCTACCTGATAACCGGTAAGTACAATAATGGATTTGGGTTTAAAAACAATGAAAGATAATAAATCTACATACCTCCTCGTTGCACTAACAATGTGACCTCACTTCCCTTTGGACATTCGATCAGCATGTCCACAACTTGGTTGTGAGTCAGAGCCTGCACGTTCTTCTTATTAACTTCCACTATAAGATCCCCTTCCTTCAGGCCTCGGCACCTTGGACTGTCGACAATCTGTTTCACTCTTTGGCCGCCACCTCCAGGACTGTCCGCAATAGTAAAACCAAAGCCCATTGGCCCTTTGACTATATGAACAGTTATGAGTTCTGGCTGAGTGGCTATGGAGGAAGCCAAAGAGACAGTGTCATTGGGGTAACCATGGGAACCGTTTGAAGCCACGTCTGCAGGGCTGCTTGGCCTGGCGTCCTTCATGCCATTGGCTTTGCCTGTTTTACTACTGTGACTAGCCGGCGAGTCATAGGTCTCTTGCCCATTCACAATAATTGGTTCTTTATCCAAAATGGCCACAGAGGTCACTAAACTCGTGTTGGGGTCATCTGGGTCAAAAGGCAATGGATAACCTCGGCAGAGTTCAAGGTCCACGCTGGCACCGATGGGAATGGACTGGAAGATTTTCACAACTTGTGCGTGCGTGTGTCCCAAAACACAGGTGTCGTTCACACTCACAATCACATCTCCTGCAAAAGAGTTGACGGTTACAAAAACAGTGCCCAGAAAAGTTATATCAATTTTATACTATCAAATCCTACCAATAGGAAGCTGAACTGAAACTCTTTGGGGGTAGTACCGTAAAGCACAAAGAGACTGCTTCTATTAGGTATTTTATGCTAATCAGGCATTTTTGTAGCATCTAGTGTCTTCCCTGCTAATGAGAATATAATGATCATTGAAAGAACATTGGAGCTTTCTTCTGAAAAAAATTCTCACTATACAAAACCAAGGTGAGAATTCATTTATTCAAAAGGATCTACATTTTTGGTAAATTACTGCCTTACTGTACTCAAGAGCACCCTAACAGTCCCCCAAATGAGGAAATGTTAAAATGCTTCAAAGCCTTTCATTTACACCAGGGAATGCATTTACTTAGTGCAGGAACCTTGTTCATTCGCCAAGTTTCTAAAGGACACTTACAAACTTATGAAATCATGGTGTCATCTGGTCCTGACCACACAGGACCATGTGGTGTCTCATACCTGTTTCCATCTTGCCATCCAACGCGGCGGGACCATCTAGGACCAAGCTCTTGATCTGCAGAAACTCGTCAGGCTCATCCCCTCCAACGACCGTGAAGCCAAAGCCACGACTGCTTTTCCGCAGCTTCGTGTGAATGAATTTGCCTTTCAACTCTGAAGGGTTTCGTGTAAAAAAGGGTTTGCCTGGATTAAAACAAGAAATGTATAAGGAACATCACCAGGAGTGAAAAGATGAATTAACTAAGACGTGATAAGAACTTAGAGCTAACTTCTCCAAGCTCCTGTGCTGGGGCATGTGGGCACAAAGGTGCCCTAAGAAAGTCCTCTCTTGATTTCAGTACTAAGGGAGTTCCTAGGCCCCTTTGTGTAAGGAGGGGGCTAGGGTACATAGTGTGTCAGCACAAAGATCCAAAAGAAAATGTAAGAAAAGGATGACATTGGTGTCCATCATCTGACATGGATCCCTAATTTTAGTTCATGTAGTCTGACAGCAAACTACGTGAAGTTCTTCAGAGAAAGGGGAGCGGGTCTTTGCTTGGTGTCTTCTGTTTTGTCATCGTTTATATTTTCCAGTATGGCTTCCAATATATTGCCTGGTGCTTGGCTTCCACTTATAAAACCAATTAAACAAAAACTTTAGCTTTCAGACAAACAGAAAATTCATTCTCAAACTAAATAGATAATACTAGGAGACATAGTATAGTCACAAAGCATAACTTGATAAAAATGGAGAATCACTATATTAAAAATTAAAGAGTCATAACTCTACTGTGAATTGAATTCTAAAATTCACCTGATTTTTCCTGTTCATTTGCATCGCTTAACAATTTGTGGAATTGCCTAGATATGTCTGCTGTTAAAACTTAATATTTAAAAAACGTTTAGGACATGTGGCTTAGAATATTTAAGGAAAAAGAAAAAAACCTGAACTAAACAAAACAGTAACAAGAGCCAGATGGCTCCAAATTCAGTTGTCTTATTTAAAATAAATTAATAGATATACAGCTTCCAAACATGCTACCTAAGGATTTATTGAGTTTTCTTGATAACATTCACAAGTAACATTTTGTACACAAACCCAAAATTTTATTTTGGGTTTGGGCATTTCTCTGTAATTAAGAAGCTCATTGGAATTTCCCTGATTACCCCCGGTAGTGAACATCATTCTATGCTCAGACTCTTTCAACTCTCCTAATTATATTTCCCATCTCCCGCCCTGGCCACAGCTTCTCCACATGCCCTATTTCTTTTCTATCAAAAATGTTATACAAATAAATAAATAAATAAAAATTAAAAAATAATAAAACAAACGAACAGGAGAAAAAGTCTCCATGTCTCCATATACCCCTGCACTACCAGGCTGGCACCCAGGAAGGAAAGTTATTTTTGGTTAGCTGTATCTTTTTTAAAAGGTCTCTGGGAACACATACAATCTTTAATTGCACACTTCAAAAGTTTCTGGCTCTTAAGAAGGCTGTTTTAAATTGCCTGGAGCCACAGGTCTGCTCACTCACCTCCTCCTCTCTAGAGCAGTCCCAAGGCTGGTGGGAAGCATGACAAACTACAGCCCCGTCACCGTGGCTAATGAAAGGTGAGACCTAGCAGGATTCACCACGCGAAGTCGTCTGCCAGAGCACCAGGGAGGTGATGTCAAGTGCAGCCAGGGCTTGTACTGAAACAGTTGCTATGGTAATTACTAGATGGAAAATCGAGGACCGTTGAGATAACCCCCAAATTTTCCTTTATGGGATATGTGAATAGCAGACATTCTTGAGGCAGAGGCTACTAGGGCAAGCTCAAAGGGAAATGTATTTCACTTATGCAAAGACATCAATGGCATCACCTTCTCAGTGGGGCTTTCTCTGTCCACCGTATTAAAAACTGCAATACCTCCTTCAACATTCACAATCCCCCTTACCTGCTTTATTTCTGTTGTTAGCATTTACCACCATCCCACACAGTATACATCTTACTTATTGGTTGGGGGTTTTGTCTCCCTCTCCCGAGCCCCTTGCAGGAGGGGCACTGCACATGCCCACCCACACAACACTAAAATGGAAACCCCATAAGGATTTCTGCTTGTATATCCAGTGTCTAGAACGCGGCCTGTTTCATTGTATGTGCTCCAAAAACGTGTGTTGAATGAATGAATGAAAAACAGTGCAAAGAAATGAGATTTAACGTGTCGTTGAGAAGGCAGAAAGAGGTGGTTGAGTGTGTAAGTTTCCCACCCTGATTACAGGCAAAGTTACAAAATGTAAAAATGTATCTGGCAGATTATCTGAATGAAATGTTTTAAAGCCATTAGCATATTTTGAGCTCAGAATGTTTTCAGCTTAAGAGACATGAAGAAGACATTGAAATTACACCACTGACTTCCTGTTTCAACACTTAACTAGGGAGGGAGGATCAGAGGGTTTCACATTTATGCACGTTTTATTACGTTTTATGTATGGGTAGATCATCAGTTATTGTAGTTTTGGAAAAGAAATGCTTTTCTACCCACAAGCAGTGGAATGTGGAGCTCTCTGCTGCAGCCCTGTGGCACGTGTCATTTTCTAAGAGATGCTAATCTCTTTACTAGTCACCACTTGTAGATGTGGTTATGTGTGAGGATCACCTGGGCAACTTTTTAAAGATGTACTCTTTAAAGATGTAGGGGCCGCCCTGGACTCAGTGAATCAGGATCTTCTGGGTCTCGGCCCAAACATCTACTCTTGAATAACCCATAGGTGCTTGCTTCTCTGCCAGGCTGCACTATTCCTGGTAATACTGTTTGAATACCCTACACTAGTGCTGACCAAGAGCACGTCCTGTGATGCAGGAAATGCTCTGTATCTGCACTGTCCAACATGGCAGCTGCTGGTCACACGCAGCTCTTGAGCCCTTGAAGCATGGCTAGTGGAACCAAGGAACTGAATTTTTGAGTTTTTAATTGTAATGAACTTGAGTTTAACTGGTAACACGTAGCCAGTAGCAGCCAAACTGGATGGCACACATTGAGATTATGCAATGAAGTATCCCACAAAAAACTACAACAAAAAGGTGTTAGCCAAAAGTTAAACTGTTCCTAATGACAGCTAGGGTTCAAATCTGTGCTCTACTACTTCCTGGCTGTGTGGCTTTGGGCAAGTTACTAAACCTCTCTCTGCCTGAGGGTCGGATGCATAAGTGGAGGTAATGAGGGTACCAACCTCAACATTCACATGATGGTTGTAAGGAAGAACTGTGGACAGATAACATAGGTAAAGTGCTTAGGGAGGTGGCTGCTGCATAAAAGAGCTCAATAAATGTAGGCTATTATTTTGATGATGGTGGTGGTGAAGTGGGTGGGGTAAACGGGCAGCTACAAAAATCTCTCTCTGAGTATTAAGGTGGAAGATGGAGAGATTTCCCAAGAGCAGATCTCTTTAAAATTATCATTTGCTAGGATGAGAAGTACACTCTTGATCAGAAGCAAGTTCAGTTGAGCAGTGAATGTAGCAAAATTAATACCAAACAATCTAACCCTATTAGCTGTACAGCTTCTTCCTGAGAGTACTGTCAGGAACATAGACCAGGATGCTTAACCAGCAGGCAGGGAACTCAGAGTTGTAACCTATGATGATAATATCCAATTTAATGTTTCTCACAATTGCAGCTTGGAGTCAAAGGGTATAGATTTAAACTGGCTTCTGTGTCCATTATATTCCAAAGATATGACTATATGTGAAAGACAAGAATCAATGTAGAGACTATGGAGTAGAAGGGTTTTAAGAATAATGACTAGTTCCCACAGGGAGTTCAGTGAGCCTCTCCCAAACCCTAACCACTATGGGAGCCTAGAGGACTAAAGTAAAAAAGAAAAGGAAAAAAAGGCCTAAAACAAGAGAAGAATCTGAGATAAAGTTCCTAATAGAGATCAATTCCATCTGGACTCTTAACTCAGCTGGTGCACTAAGCATATGGCACCCAGAACCTGAAACTTTAAAGCTTTAATTGATTTAATCTCTAAGACAACTCTTTAAGGAAGCTAGGCTGGTTATCATGGATGTACATACGTTGTTTCACACAATAATAAATTTAGCAGAGGCGATTAGGTGTAGTTCGGGGTATCCCCCAGTGGTAAATAAAACCAGTCTCCTGCCTCCACAGGATTTAAAGTCTGAAGAGGAAACTGTTGTTAGATAATTGAACACAAATAAACACTAATTATCAACAGTTAAATTCTGGAAAGAAGAAGTTTAGGATGGGAAGAGTGAATAAGACAGGGGAATCCAGCAAAAACCTTAGATGAGTAGAAGTTAGCAAAGCAAAGAGTGGGAGGAAAAGACAGCTGCACACGAACAGCATATGCAAAGGTCCTGATGTGGTCCATAGTTTCGCTGATTTAAGGAATTGAAAAGAGGTTCAAGGAACTGAAAAGTTAGTGTAGCTAACCTACCACGAGCAGGAAAATAAGACAACATGAGGCCGCAGAGGAATTTCATATTTAAAAAAATACAAAGCAGGCCACAATCATGTTGATGTGAATTAATGTTATTATCTTCTATGCTCTATCTGTATTAAAACCATTAAGACCATAGAAAAGTATGAAATTATTTTATATAAGTTGATATTAATACCAATCTCATTATAGTATCAGCTAAAAGGGAAACAATTTTTCTTATGAAAATTATAATGGAGGAATGAAAATTAGGGAAAAGAGTTACTCTACTTATCTTTTAATGTCTAACACAATTATTTATTTCTTTTAGAATGTAGAGAGAAGGAACACAAATTTTACAGTTTTTTTTCATGGTTCTGTAACACAAACTCTTCAACACTATCAAATATGCTGCTTGTTCTATTTTTTTTATTTAAAAGAAAAAAACTAAACAAAAAACCCCAAAACCTTTTCTATCCCGTAAGAGTAATGAGGCCTGAAAGTAGCAAGATTCTGGAGCTTCCAATTTTCAAAAAGGAATCTCTGTAGGGGATGCATACTACTTGTGAATGTAAATAAGTGAGACCCAATGAAGCAACGTAAAACATGCATAAATGCCCAAACTGCAGCAAGAAAAGAGGTTAGAGTTTACAACACAATAATATCAAACCATTTTACATTTACAAGAAAATCTTAGTCAAAAGCAAATACGCTGACTAGAATCTTGAAATATCTAGTGTTGAATTTTCAGTGTATCTTATTTAACACAATATTAAACATCTGTGGTCTCGAAATCAAGGATTCACAACTCTAAGATGATTTTGCCCCCACCCCCAGGGGCATTTGGCAATATCTGGGGACTTGTTTGTCACAAAGTGGGAGGGATTCTCCTGGCACCTAGTGGGTAGAGGCCAGGAACACTGCTCGGTGTCCTACAATACATACAGGACAGCCCACAACAAAGAACTGTCTAGGAACAATTCTTTGGAATGACTTGGGCGTTACAAGATTCCACTCTTTAAAGTTTCTTTAAAAAAATTAAAATTTTGAGCCAAATTAGGATGCAATTATAAAAACACTTTACCCTGAAGTGGAGCTTCTCTGGCCTGCTCCGGATTGCTTGGGGGGTGGTTTGGAATAATAGGAGGCACGAGCGATGAATGATCTTCTGTCCATTCTACAAGAAGACAAGAAACAGTTTGCTGTTTTTCCTTCCATTTGCTTACGTAAGATTACTTACGTAGGTCGCCTTACTTAGGATTCACCTTCTTCTTCATTATAAAACTTAATTATAAAACTACCCAAACCTATAAAACCAGAAGCAGAGAGCTTCGAATGAAAAGAAACTGGTATCTGACCCCACTCTATGTTAAGGATAATAAGGTCCCTCCCACTGTGTGTGTGTGTGTGTGTGTGTGTGTGTGTGTGTGTTTCTGTCTCTTTATCCTAAGATCTTTGAGGACAGAAATACAGCCAATAAAAATACAACTACTAAAATCTCCAGCTCTCTCTGGCTGGAGAGTACAAAGTGAGATCAAGTAAAAAACATCAGGAAAGATATAGAGTTAACTAAAGCTGGCCCAATATTGGAGAAACTTCTCTAATGCAATTTAGACCTAGGCTGAGCTGCTGAAGCCTGCTTGTCTGGGGTAGTGAAGGTGGATTGTATCAGTTTACTAAGGTGAGATCCCCTATCATCTCTCAAACCCAAATGGGACCCATTACTAAAACTCCTGAGTCCTAAGTCGTACTCACTTTGGAGGCCCAGAAATAACCCACTATGAGTGACCCTTGAGATCTACCCCAAAGTCACTTTTCCAGCTAAGCTAACATAGTCAGTTGTATATGTACATCAATTTTAACACTCATATTTTAATTGTACACTCCCATTCCCCAAACTCATAAAAAATTTTTTAAATAGAAAGAGATTAAGGTAGAAAGGAGACCTTTTCAATGGGTGAGTATACTTACACACACATAGACCCATACAAACACACTCTCTCTAAAATACAGTCTATGGCAGTGGTTGTCAAACTATGACTTAGAGGCCAAATTGGTCCTAATGTCTATTTTTATAAAGCTTGTAAGCCAAGAATGGTTTCTACATATTTAAATGATTGAAAAAAATCTAAAAAGAATATTTTGTAACACATGAAAATTACATGAGGTTCAAATTTTAGTGTTCACACATAATGTTTTACTGAAACACAGCCATGTCCACTTGTTTACATATAGTCTGTAGCTCTTTTCATACCATACGGGCAGAGATGAGTAGTTTTAATAGAGACTGTATGAATAGCAAAGCCTAAAGTATTTATTATATGGCCATTTACAGAAAAAGTTTGCCAACTTCCATGCTATGGTCTATATTTATTATATTCAATATTATAATAATAGAAGTATTATACTTGATATTCATATACCTGATATTCACATATTACGTTGAAGGGGTACTAAGCCTATTATTTTTAAAGATTGCAATGAAAAATGAGGAAACACCTAAGCATCTATTAATAAACAGATGGCTAAATGAAGTGCAGAGATTCATAAAAGGGAATAATATGCAGTCATTAAACGTTACAAGGTAGGAAACCTTCAAGATGGCGGAGGAGTAAGGCATGGAGATCACCTTCCTCCCCACAAATACATCAGAAACACATCTACATGTGGAACAACTCCTACAGAACACCTACTGAACGCTGGCAGAAGACCTCAGACCTCCCCAAAGGCAAGAAACTCCCCTGGGTAGGGCAAAAGAAAAAAGAAAAAACAGAGACAAAAAAATAGGGATGGGACCTGCACCTCTGGGAGGGAGCTGTGGAAGAGGAAAAGTTTCCACACATTAGAAAGCCCCTTCGCGGGCGGAGACGGGAGGTGTCGGAGGGGAAGCTTCGGAGCCACGGAGGAGAGCACAGCAACAGGGGTACAGAGGGCAAAGCGGAGACATTCCTGCACAGAGGATCAGTGCCGACCAGCACTCACCAGCCCGAGGCTGGTCGGCTCACACGCTGGGGTGGGCGGGGGCTGGGAGCTGAGGCTCTGGCTTTGGTCGGATACCAGGGAGAGTACTGGGGTTGGCTGCGTGAACACAGCCTGAAGGGGCTAGTGCACCACAGCTAGCCAGGAGGGAGTCCGGGAAAAAGCCTGGACTTGCCTAAGAGGCAAGAGACCACTGTTTCAAGGTGCGCGAGGAGAGGGGATTCAGAGCGCCACCTAAACGAACTCCAGAGACAGGCGCGAGCCACGGCTACCAGCGCGGACACCAGAGATGGGCATGAGATGCTACGGCTGCTGCTGCAGCCACCAAGAAGCCTGTGTGCAAGCACAGGTCACTCTCCACACCTCCCCTCCCGGGAGCCCATGCAGCCCACCACTGCCAGGGTCCCGTGATCCAGGGACAACTTCCCCGGGAGAACACACGGCGCGCCTCAGGCTGGTGAAATGTCCCGCTGGCCTCTGCTGCTGCAGGCTTGCCCCGCACTCCGTACCCCTCCCTCCCCCTGGCCTGAGTGAGCCAGAGGCCCGGAATCAGCTGCTCTTTTAACCCTGTCCTGTCTGTAGGAACGCCCTCAGGCGACCTACACGCAGAGGCAGGACCAAATCCAAGGCTGAGCCCCAGGAGCTGTGCGAACAAAGGGAAATCTCTCCCAGCAGCCTCAGGAGCAGCAGATTAAATCTCCACAATCAACTTGATGTACCCTGCATCTGTGGAATACCTGAATAGACAACGAATCATCCCAAATTGAGGAGGTGGACTTCGGGAGCAACTGTAGACATGGGGTTTGCTTTCTGCATCTAATTTGTTTCTGCTTTTATGTTTATCATAGTTTAGTATTTAGAGTTTATTATCATTGGTAGATTTGTTTATTGATTTGGTCGCTCTCTTCGTTTTTTTTTTATATATATAGATAATCTTTTTGTTTTTCCTTTTTTTCTTTTTGTGAGTGTGTATGCTTCTTTCTGTGATTTTTTTCTGTATAGCTTTGCTTTTACCATTTGTCCTAGGGTTCTGTCCTTTTTTTTTTTTTTTTTAGTATAGTTTTTAGCGCTTGTTATAATTGGTGGATTTGTTTTTTTGGTTTTGTTGCTCTCTTCTTCCTTATTTCAAATTACTTTTTATTTTTAAAAAAAAATTTATTTTAATAACTTTTCTTTTCCTCCCTCCCTCCCTTCCTTCCTTCTTTCTTCTTTCTTTTCTTTCCTCCCTTTTCTTCTGAGCCGTGTGGCTAACAGGGTCTTGGTGCTCCAGCCGGGTGTCAGGGCTGTGCCTCTGAGGTGGGAGAGCCGAGTTCAGGACATTGGTCCACCAGAGACCTCTTGGCTCCGCATAATATCAAATGGTGAAAGCTCTCCCAGAGATCTCCATCTCAACACTAAGACCCAGCTCCACTCAACGACCAGCAAGCTACAGTGCTGGACACCCTATGCCAAACAACTAGCAAGACAGGAACACAACCCCACCCATTAGCAGAAAGGCTGCCTAAAATCATAATAAGGTCACAGACACCCTAAAACACACCACCGGACGTGGTCCTGCCCACCAGAAAGATCCAGCCTCATCCACCAGAACACAGGCACCAGTCCCCTCCACCAGGAAGCGTACACAACCCAATGAACAAATCTTAGCCACTGGGGACAGACACCAAAAACAACAGGAACTATGAACCTGCAGCCTGCGAAAAGAAGACTCCAAACACAGTAAGTTAAGCAAAATGAGAAGACAGAGAAACACACAGCAGATGAAGGAGCAAGCTAAAACCCCACCAGACCAAACAAATGAAGAGTATAATAGGCAGTCTACCTGAAAAAGAATTCAGAGTAATGATAGTAAAGATGATCCAAAATCTTGGAAATAGAATGGAGAAAATACAAGAAACGTTTAACAAGGACCTAAAAGAACAAAAGAGCCAACAATGATGAACAGCAAAATAAATGAAATTAAAAATTCTCTAGAAAGAATCAACAGCAGAATACCTGAGGCAGAAGAACAGATAAGTGACCTGGAAGATAAAATGATACAAACACATGGAGAGATATACCATGTTCTTGGATTAGAAGAATCAACATTGTGAAAACGACTCTACTACCCAAAGCAATCTACAGATTCAATGCAATCCCTATCAAGCTACCAATGGCATTTTTCACAGAAGTAGAACAAAAAATTTCACACTTTGTATGGAAACACAAAGGACCCTGAAGAGCCAAAGCAATCTTGAGAATGAAAAACGGAGCTGGAGGAATCAGGCTCCTGGTCTTCAGCCTATACTACAAAGCTACAGTAATCAAGACGGTATGGTACTGGCACAAAAACACAAATATAGATCAGTGGAACAGGCTATAAAGCCCAGAGATAAACCCACCCACATATGGTCACCTTATCTTTGATAAAGCAGGCAAAATATACAATGGAGAAAAGACAGCCTCTTCAGTAAGAGGTGCTGGGAAAACTGGACAGCTACATGTAAAAGAATGAAATTAGAAGACTCCCTAACACCATACACAAAAATAAACTCAAAATGGATTAAAGACCTAAATGTAAGGCCAGACACTATAAAATTCTTAGGGGAAAACACAGGCAGAACACTCTATGACATAAATCACAGCAAGGTCCTTTTTGACCCATCTCCTAGTGAAATGGAAATAAAAACAAAAATAAGCAAATGGGACCTAATGAAACTTAAAATCTTTTGCACGGCAAAGGAAACCATAAAAAAGACAAAAAGACAACCCTCAGAATGGGAGAAAATATTTGCAAATGAAGCAATTGACAAAGGATTAATCTCCAAAATATACAAGCAGCTCATACAGCTCAATACCAAAAACACAAACAACCCAATCCAAAAATGGGTAGAAGACCTAAACAGACGTTTCTCCAAAGAAGATATACATATTGCCAACCAACACATGAAAGGATGCTCAACATCACCAATCATTAGAGAAATGCAAATCAAAACTACAATGAGGTATCACCTCACACTGGTCAGAATGGCCATCATCAAAATATCTACAAACAATAAATGCTGGGGAGGGTGTGGAGAAAAGGGAACCCTCTTGCACTGTTGGTGGGAATGTAAATTGATACAGCCACTATGGAGAACAGTATGGAGGTTCCTTAAAAAACTAAAAATAGAACTACCATACGACCCAGCAATCCCACTACTGGGCATATACCCTGAGAAAACCATAATGCAAAAAGAGACATGCACCACAATGTTCATGGCAGCACTATTTAAAACAGCCAGGACATGGAAGCATCCTAGGTGTCCATTGACAGATGAACGGATAAAGAAGATGTGGCACATATACACAATGGAATATTACTCAACCATAAAAAGAAACGAAACTGAGTTATCTGTAGTGAGGTGGATGGACCTAGAGTCTGTCATACAGAGTGAAGTAAGTCAGAAAGAGAAAAACAAATACCGTATACTAACACATATATATGGAATCTAAAAAAAAATGGTTCTGAAGAACCTAGGGGCAGGACAGGAATAAAGACGCAGATGTAGAGAATGTACTTGAGGACACAGGGAGGGGCAAGGGTAACTGGGACGAAGTGAGAGAGTGGCATGGACATATATACACTACCGAATGTAAAATAGATAGCTAGTGGGAAGCAGCTGCATAGCACAGGGAGATCAGCTCAGTGTTTTGTGACCACCTTGAGGAGTGGGATAGGGAGGGTGGGAGGGAGACGCAAGAGGGAGGGGATATGGGGCTATATGTATATGTATAGCTGATTCACTTTGTTATAAAGCAGAAACTAACACACCACTGTAAGGCAATTATACTCCAATAAAGATGTTAAAAAAAAATTTAAAGGTTAAAAAGAGGTAAATCTATATTAAGTAGCATTGAAATCTGTGCAAGAAATATATTTAAGTGACAAAAACAGGTCACAAAACTAATACATGTACAAATACATAATATATTAATATATATAAATTATGATCTACTTTTTGTAAAAAGATGCATATTTGTACATCCCCAGAAAATTTCTGCACAGTGTTTATTGCTGAGAGTGGGATGGGAACCAGTAGGGCCTCCATTGGCTTAAATGGAGAACTTATATGTTCTCCACTCCTGAATTGTTCATATTTTTGTGAAGAGTGTGAACTAACTTGTAGTTTTTTAAAAGCACTGAAAATTAACAGTGTTTTCTGATTCTTATATGTAATGTTCCTAAAATTAAAAGTTAGTTTCATACCCAGCACCTCCTCTTAACGTGCTAAAAGTGGTTTGGATTTAGATACCAGGTGCTGTGCAAAACCTACTGAGCACAAGGTAGTTCTTTCACCATCAGAAACGTTCTCCAATCTAACGGCAGCCCCTTTCTAAATTAGAGTGGAGATTGGGTGCTTTTCAACTGGGCCCCCCACTTTAGCTGTCCAGGTGCAGGGTATGGAATCTAGCAGAGGCTCTGCATTACTCCCCACCCTTCCAGGACATCCAGTCCCCAGCACCCCAAAGGACGTGATGCTCGTGGCCAGTTCTGACCACACGGGGGTGTCAGCGCCCAGTCTTTGCCCGGAGCTCCTTGGCCCACAGATCACGGGGGAGCAAACCTTCTGGCTGCTGCTGCTGCTGCTGCTGTTGCTCCAGCTGCTTCTTCCGTTTGGCTTCTAGAACCGGGTTCTCATATTGTGTCTTCCTGTTGATGTGGCTGGAGCAGAAGGCAGATTGCATTCAGTTAGGAAATATTGCATCCCACAAGCAAAAAGCCAATCAGTCCAAGTCCCTTGATTAGACCTGAGCAAAGCAGGTGGTCTGAGATGTTGAGCATCTTGTGTCAAAAAGCTCAGTTACGAAGATACAATAAAATAAAAACGAAAATGAATGGTTTCCATATACTGACTGCTTATTTGTCCCAAGCACTGTGCTACCAGCTTTACATGCATTTTATTTTTAAAATCTTCAATAAATGCTAGGATAGAGGTCCTATTTTTATTCCTATTTTATGGATAAGGAAGGGAATTTTCTGAGCAGATAAGAAACAGCTCACCTAACAAAACAGAACTAGTCAACAGTAAAGAGGATTCAAGCTCAGACTGGCCTGCTTTCAAGTCCCAGGATTATAACCACCGACTCTGCCAAATGCCCAAGGAATCACGTGACAGAAGGGTGTTTCTTTAATTCAACAAGAAGTCGATTATAGAATTATTTTAAAAGGAGATTAAAGTGAAGATGTGGTGTTGTCTGTAATAAGTAATGCCAGAAATTCTGCGTAACTTTCTACAACAGAGTTCACGGAAGCATAAGCATTTCCCAAACGATCAAGTTAAAAGAAGGACTCTACCAACATCTGTCAACTATTTTGATCAATAGGCATGGAGTCAGGATTCAAAGGATAAGCCTTAGGCAAAAAGACTCCAAATGCAGCTAACCTAAGCAAATGTGATGTGTTCAAAGTGACAAAGACCCAGATACTTCAGATGGCTCCAAAACTAATAAGGCCAAGGCAAGATAAAAATACACACATATACACACACAAACATATATATAAATCCAAATGCATATTTTTTTGCCATCACCCTATTTAGTGTATGTATATGAACATACACACATAGTACACAGACACACAAGGATAAACATATTCCTATCTTTTCTCCTTCATCAAAATCATACTTCATAAGAAGTTTGAAAATATTCCTATTATGTGATTATTTAGAACTCAAAATATTTTTTCAAGCCAGGCTTTATATTTTAAAGACAGGCTTGTCAAGTAGGGTGGATAGACCGACTACCCTTAATTCCTATTATAGGACTACTTGTTTATTTCCTAATTCTGGTAGGCAATTTCATGCTAAGATGTAGTCTAACATTCACAGGCACATGGATCTGAGAAGACAGGGAGGAGAAATGTATGGTAAGGTAACAACTCGCCCCTCACTCCAAGTCTCTTTATCCATCAAAGCTGTAGTCATTTATTCTTTCTCTCTTTTGATGCACAAATTATTTGAGGGAGAACTCAAAACAAGCCCCAATTAGACAGGAGCCCCACTGTATATCTGTGAGAAAAATGATCTGTAGGGCACACAGAGGAATTTTATGAGGGTCAGGGAAACGACTAAGATCACCTTTCTTTCTCTTTTAAATTTTTTAAGATTAAAATTTTTTTATTGAAGTATAGTTGATTTACAATGTTGTGTTAACTACTGCTGTACAGCAAAGTGATTTGGTTATACATACATACATATATATATATATGTATACATTCTTTTTTAAAAAAATGTTCTTTTCCATCATGGTTTATCACAGGATACTGAACATAGTTCTCTGTGCCATACAGTAGGACTTTGCTGCTATCCATTCCATATGTAAAAGGCTACATCTGCTCACCCCAACCTCCCACTCCATCCCTCCCCCAATCCCCTCCCCCTTGGTAAACGCCACTCTGCTCTCTCTGTCTGTGATCCTGTTTCTGTTTCATAGGTAGGTTCATTTGTGTCATATTTTAGATTCCATGTATAAGTGATATCATATGGTATTTGTCTTTCTCTTTCTGACTTACTTCACTTAGTATGATAATCTCTAGATGCATCATGTTGCTTTAAATGGCATTCAAGTTGGCCTTTCTAATGCCCCCAATCCCCAATCTTTCTGTTAGGTAAAGAGGTGGCAATCTGAGTACTGACCAAAGACACTTGCTATATTGAACTCGTAATTTTTTACAATAAGATGCTGAGCATTTTATGGCTTGGCATTGTTGCATCATATGTTTCTATCACCAGGGTATTATACGAATAACTTTTCATTGGCAGCAGCATGAGTGATAGAAAACGTTCCAGTGATAGAAAGCGTTCCAAGTTATCTTCATTGTGGCAGGTAGGATTTTGATGACAGAACATTTATATGGCATGTGTTTCTTTTGTAAGATCTTTTATTATTTATTACTCATCTTTCTCAGAGGAAATGATGTAAAACATTTTTTCAGTGTTTACCCACTTAGGTTTCTTTTATTTTCTTTGAGTATCATCCTACCAATATATAACTGTGATGAAAGGACCAAGTGTATGCCTCTTGCTAGAATAAGGTACATGGTAAAGAGGTAGTGATGAGGGTTTGAGACTCTTAGAAATGGAACACAGGAGCCACAGGTATGGTAAAGGCAAAGAGGCTTACACAGTCTTGCCACTTAGGCTAGTTCTCAATTTCCTTCTTAATTGCGGCAGCGTTTCATATATTATTTAGATCTGTCTGACCCTTCTGGAAAGTATGAATGAATAAATGATTACTGAGAACTTCAGACTTAAGCAGGGCAAGAAACAGGCAAAACTGATTCTTTTCCTGAAGATAAACAACCCATACTCAGTGTACTGACTCCTTGCTTTTCTCATTCATTCAACTAATACTTATTATTCAGTACCTGCCATAGGTCAGGACTATGTTGGGCTTTGGTAATACAGTGATAAACAGAAGACATGGATACTGCCCTCATGAATTTTATAATATAATTTATCATCATTAGATTTGCTGAATATTTTTTCATTATAAAATTAATATTATGCTACTATTATTATTCTGTCTGTGCCTTATCACAATGGCTAACTCTGTTCAGCATAAGTGTAAATAATTACAGAAGGGTGCAAGCTCAAATGTGTTTTAACAGGCACTTACTCTACATAGTAGATACCATAGACAGGGTCATCAATCTTTTCCCAACCAGCAGGCAGTTCTGAAAAAGAAAAGAACATTCAGACCAAGAAGAGCATATTCTTGAAGAGCCTAAGGATTTTCAACAACTGGGTTAGGCAAAAAAAGAAAGACTCATAAAATAATGCCTTAAATCCAATTAAAACTGCGTATCCTAACCAAAAAAAAAAAAAAAAAAAAAGAGTGAGAATTATTTTATTGGTGTATTTTTCTACACGAAAAGCAATTCTTTACTGATATTTTGCACAAGCAAATGAAACTTAATAAAATGCAGTCTCAGGTGCCTTCATTCTAAATCAACTATTAAATGAGATTTTAATGGAAATATAGTTAAGTTTTGCCTCGAACGCCTAGTTCCTATTTTAAATATTTGCTGTTTTCTCATTTTATTGCTAGACTACCTTATCACACAAGCAAAAATGGATGAATGTTTCCTTTCATTTTCAATACAATAGTGCCGTTTCTGTTCTCCCTGGAATAAATTAAAATTTGCATCTTATTTTCTCCTTGTTCCTAATTAAAATGCTACCGAGTAAATAAAAAATGGCCACATGGAGTTGGATTTTTGAATTGCACACATCTACAACTCAATTGCTATATCTGGACAGGCCCGTCTTCACCGGGGCTGTGCCTATGAAAGCAGAAACACAGGTCCTGCTCTCCAAGACTCACTACCTAAGGGGGTAGACTTTATTCCTCTAAATGTGGTGGTAAAATGGCATTGGGTGATATGTGTGCCTTTCTGAAAACTCACCTGTGCTCTACCGAACTTCATAAGGTTTCATATCAAAGGTTGCAACTTCATTAACTAGGTAATAATGGGTTCTGTCATAATAGGAACCTACTGTGAAAAAGCCCACTGCACCAGATAATTTGGTGAAAGAAGCAACTACATTGTATTTTGCGTCGTTAAACAAGTCTTCAGGCAGAGCAGCACTTCTCCTTAAATTTCTTTCCCTTCTTTTTGGTTCAAGGTAAGAAATGGAGTCATGTGCACGTGCACATATACACACACAGGGCTAATTACTTAAAGTTTATGTTTTGCTCAGATTTGGCTGCACATCAAGAGACATTAGTTTCATGGTTTTTGCTCCACCTGATATTTGTTTTCAAACAAAGAGACAGGTTCCCTCCTTTGCTTCCTTTTTTTAAACAAAACAAAACAAAACACTTAGCAGGTTTTAAGGAAGTCTTTGGATTCTGGGAGACATAAGCTACTAAAAGGCAAGGCAGGGCCAACATGCAGATGTTGATATAACTTGGCATTTCTGTACACAGCGTCTTGCGGACGGATGCAAATCAAATGCCTGGGAAATGGTTTCCCCTTACAATGCTGGAAATTACCATTTAAATGCAAACGAACCAGGAAAACATTTCCAAAGAGTTGGGAAATCAGAAGATTACAAAAAGGCCAATTGGTGCCCACGCATGTGCTTGTGCTGCCATAGGGCAAAAGAGCGAGTGGGTGTGAGGGGACCACATCATGTTTAACCAAACTTCTTTTCAAAATCTGTAACCTTAATATATGGCCTGATTATCTTCAGATAAAATAGGGGAAAAAATTAAGAATTCAACTCATTCCATTTATTTGTCAAACATTTATTTAGTGCCTACTGTCTGCCTGAAGGTATGCTAGGTGCCAGGTACACAAAAATAATTACAAGTGCACCGGCTGGGCAGACAATTCATACATCACAGGGTAAGTGCTTTGATGGAGGTCCAAGGAGGCTGCAAGATAAGAAGCCACCTCTGACTCTGCCCTGTCACCTACTCAACAATTTACATACTAGAGTTGAGACATGAGGTCGGTCAACTGGTATTTCTGGACGTTTGTAAATTGAAACACATCTTCTGGGACAGATTAGCAAACTCCAGAAATGTTCCAGTTTTTCCAGCTAAAACTCATTTAAAATTGAAAAGACAGATTTCTCACTTCCCATGTGGTGATTAACTTAATAATAGGAATTAGTCTCTGAAAGCTTAAAATAGAAATGGGTCATCGATTTAGAAACAGAAGATGTTTGTCTTCCAATGTGCCATTTGGTTCTAAAAAGTTGAAAATGGCAGAAAATACTGAAGCCCAGAAAATGATGGCATTACAAATTTTTTTTTTTCTAAACTACTCTAAAGATACATAGAGAGCCACACCCCCATGTCTAACAACTGTCAGACATCAGAACAGTCTGTACAAGATGTCACCGAGATTTCAGGTGGCTCAGACCCTTTTGGGATTGTCCAGATCTTCGTCTGAACTTTAGCCCTAATGTTTTTGTTTTTGTTTTTTTAACATCTTTATTGGAGTATAATTGCTTTACAATGGTGTGTTAGTTTCTGCTTTATAACAAAGTGAATCAGCTATACATATACATATGTTCCCATATCTCTTCCCTCTTAGCCTTAAGGTTTTATCAGTCTAGTGTTTGGCTAGTTACTTAACATCTCGAAACCACATCTTTGTCCTGGATTTACCTCAAAGGTCAACTGTAGACTAAATAAGGATGTTTGTAAAACCTTTTACACAGCACCTGGCACCTAAGCTCAGCTAATGGCAACGGTTCTAGGAAAGCCCAAAAGGAACTGGACAAATCTATATGGCCTGCTTGCTTGCTGTTCCTACCACTAAAAATCTCATGTTGTACTAATCATCGCCATGGAAGTGAATATGGATCAGAAAAATGTTCCAAGAGTTGTGTCAGGGCACAGATTGAAAGTCATGTTCACAGTCAGAGATATGGTTCTACACTGTAATTCAGTGTTGATTGGGAGGGGATCTCGTTTCCCTATCTCATGAATACTCTGTAATTCGAAAAGAAGGTTCTTCGAGTGCTTTTACATTCTGGGGAGATTACTGCAGAAGATGTGATAAATTCTGCAAAACCAAAGTGCATAATGGAGCTAGTGACCCAGCCCAGACAATAGAGTTCAGAAATGACAATTCTGCAATCAAATGATCTGTGTCCAACACCCAAGCCCACCGCCCCTGCCTCTCAGAGGCAGATTATAGAGAGGGTTTCCTTGTCACATCTGGATTTGTACTGTTCATTGAAAACCTGACAGTTGCTATTGTTTGCAATTAGGATCCTCTTATTAAGAAAATGGGCAGTGAGCTTGTCAAAGGAATCTGAAGTGAATGCAAGGAAAAACTGTGCGCGTGTGTGTGCGTGTGTCTGTCTGTCTCTCTGTGAATAAGGACACATTTGGGCCATTTCTATTGTATACATGTTGCTCTCCTGCCCCATATTAAACACAAAAAGTATCATAAGGAAACACTGAAAAGTCCAACAAGAAAGAATTAGTTACTAAATCAGAAAACTGGCAAAAAACAACATGTGCTGATCTCAGGGGCAAATATTAAGACATATTATTATTAAGTCTCCTCTTAAGCCCAATGAGAGCTCCTCTTTCAGCCCCTCTTTACAGGTAAGGAACAGGAAGCTAAGGGAAGGTGAATGACTTGCCCAAGGTCACAGAGCAAGTAAGTGGCGGAACCCAGATATGAGTCTAGGCAACCTGCCCTGACCCCAGAGACAGCTCCCACTTCACCAAACCATCTCCCAGAACTGTGGCTCTGGCCATAAGAAGGTAAGAAGGTAAGTAAGCCAGTAAAACTTACTTTGTAGAGTCTTTAACAGCACAGGAAAGTTTCTACAATGTTACAGATACATGAGAAAAGAAGACAGTTGATTCTTTCCTGAAAACTTCAACATTCAAGCTTCCACAGAAGCAAATAAGGCTGTGCCCTTATGCACAGTGGAATTATCTCACCAACTTCCCACACACAGTGGTGGGCACTCACACACATTAGTCAGGTGGCCAGAGTAGTTTAAATTGGTTCCACAAAGGATCGAGGCACTCATTTTTCATCTGGAAAAGCTAGTTCTGTCTTTTTCAATGATTTTATCTAATATCACTGGATTGATACTTTTTTTTTTAATTTATAAAATGAGTTTCAAATTGTTCTGTTACACAGGTTGAATCTCAAGTCATTCCTACCACAATGACCACAAGGCCAATTTATTGTACATCTTTAAAAACAGATCTTTCTGGACCTCCCTGGTGGCACAGTGGTTAAGCATCCGCCTGCCAATGCATGGGACACAGGTTTCAGCCCTGGCCTGGGAAGATCCCACACGCCGTGGAGCAACTAAGCCCGTGCATCACAACTACTGAGCCTGCACTCTAGAGCCCGTGAACCACAGCTACTGAGCCCGCGTACCACAACTATTGAAGCCCGCTTGCCTAGAGCCCGCGCTCCACAACAAGAGAAGCCACTGCAATGAGAAGCCCACGCACCGCAACGAAGAGTAACCCCCGCTTGCTGCAACTAGAGAAAGCCCGTGCTCAGCAACAAAGACCCAACACAGACAAAAATAAATAAATAATTAAATTTATTTTAAAAAAAAAAAGCTGAACATAAAACATTTAACTTAGCAGGGAATATAATTCAATATATTCCAAGAGGAAAGATAAAAGAGTTTGGAATTATCTGCTAATGTAAATTATTTCTGAACTGCAAGAGCTTGGACTAATCAAGACTTGATTTCCATTGACATACACACTCTGAGGAAAATGACACATATAAACCCAGGATCCGGTTTTCAAGCCATTCACTATGGTTACAAAGTCAACATGTAGCCTGTGACTGAGTAACAACATAATACTAGGACTTAGTACCCATTCAGCTAATCAGTGGAATTGTTGTACTGCTGTTACTCTAAGATCTCTCAGCTAGTCTGGAAGATTTTTGTTTTGCTTTTCTGTATTCCCCATGGAGAAAGCCAACCATACCAAATAAATGAAGAAATGAGCCCGAGATAGATTATAGGAGAGTTCAAGGGACATGGCAAGCATCTATCCCTGTTTTTCCTTCCTCCTGAATTTACGAGAGTATCTGGCACTGATCTGCTAACCCTCATTCTAGTCCCAATTCCCTCAGACTTCTTCTTTGTAGACACAACTTATTACAACTCTGTGTGATGTCTGCAGTCAGACACATGGGTTGTATACGATTGACCTTTTGTGGCTAAGCCGGAATGAAAATCATAATTGGAGAAGTGCAAACTAAAGAAACAGAGGGATTAAGCAAGTCACTGGGGACCAAGGCAACCAGGGCAAGTTATGCAGGCTGGGAGGGTTTACCTAGTTCACTGTCCAGCTCCTCCGTATGGATCCCTTCTTCTCCAAAGGAATAGCAGGAATGAGACAGAAAAGAGAGAAAGAAAAATTCAGACACCAGCACCAAGAAAAGAAACTCCCCTCAAGAAACAGCAGCAAACACATCACTTTGTTTTGTCCTTACCTGCATTGTGGCTTATTTCATTGGCTTGACTACTCAACTCGAGACCTCAGTGTAAATCACAAAACGGGAAGAGCTGATATTGGCAACATAATTATATGGCTCATTTCCTTGCATGGCAAAATAGGGTTTGATCGGTTGTAAAAGATGACAAACACCTTTGCGGTTTCAACGTCCTTACGTGGCAAGTCACTTATTACAGGTCTTATTTCAAGCAAACAAAGCTGTTAGACCTTTCAGTATTAGTCCTTTTAATCCCTCAATAATCTTCTAATCAGCGAGGCAAAATTACTTAACTTATAAGTAATACCGCTGCCTGAAAAACGGAAGGCGAGGTCAAATTGAGAATACAGGTTCTAAGGTGAGCTACACTTCATCGTCTTTCAAAAGGAGTTAGAAAAATGAACTATGTCAGGATGATATACATGGGGGAAGTGAGGCTTGATGGCTGCCCCAAAAGGAGCAGTGGGAGACGGAGCTTACTTTGTATAAGATTTCTAAGTCAAACAGCTCAGAAATAATAGAATGAAAATGTTCTCTGCAATTTCAGTGAGCAAAACAAGAAAAGATCCTCTCCATTCTTGACGGTCTCTGGCTGTCAGTAAAGCATTTTATGTTGACTGTGAAGAGAACACAGGACAGCACACAACACATCATGTCATAGACAGTCACTCCAGCTACACAGCGGGTGGCTATCCCCTCCACTCTAAGCTCCACAAACACAGGGATCAAGCCTGTTTTCACTACTGCAATATGTTCAGTGGCCACTGAAGTTTTTGATACATAATAGGTACCAAATATTTCTCAAATGGATGAATGAATGTATGAACAAATGAGTCGATTATTGACTTTAGTCACCAACGCGGCCCTACACACCTTATAAACTCTTGATTTAAAAACTCTCCAACTGCCAACAATAAGGTTGACACTGGTATTGTTTCCTAAGAAGGGAATCTTATTTACATAAAATCGTTCATGAAAATGGCCTTTTGGATACTATTTAAAATATCTTTGGGGGCACTCATTCATTTCCTCAAAACTTCTTTAATGAGAACTACTACGTGCCAGTCACTATGCCAGGTGACAGCGACATCGAAATGAGCACCAACAGGCACATCTCTATCCTTCCGGGAAAGGAAACATGGCCAAAGCTCACATAGATAAAAATTAAATTAAAACTGTGGTAAGTTCTCTGAAGTTAAGATACATAATAGATTGACCTAATCATATTTGGGGGCAAAGTCAGGGGCAGAGTCCCTGAGCTGTAATCTGAAGGTTATGCAAAACTTAATGAAAAGACTTAGAGTGAAAAATGACTAAAATTTAAGCTCTGCAAAAGCAGGGCTTCTTGTTTATTGTGTTCAGTGATACATCTGAAATTCCCAGAATGCACTGGACATAGAGAAGGCATTCAATAATTACTTGTGGGATGTAAGAGGATTCTAAGAAGGGAGAACTGCACATCTAACGATCACGGAGCAGCAGCTCGATGAGGACTCGTGGGGATGAAGGATAGAGTACAGGTTGGAACGAGAGTCAGACAAGCTTAGAGACTGAACCACAGAGAGCTTGGAGACACAAGCTATGGACTTGGCATTTACTGAACAAACCACAGCCATTAAACAGGGCTTGAGGTGGTGGTGATGACACAAAGACATTTTAAAAAACTGCTCTGAGTTCGGTGCAAGAAGGAGAGCGGGCAAGAGTCTGGGTGGAAGATGAGCATGACCTTGACCAGCATGGCAGAGATAGTGAAGAAAATGGAGAATGGATTCCAGAGACATTTGGGAGGCAAGGTGAACTCAACTGGTAGTACATGGGTTAGAAGTGGGTGTTAAGAAAACTAAAATGGCATGAGGGACTCTTAAGTATGTATGAATTTACCCTCCACTGAGATGGGGAATACTTACAGAAGACCAGATTTGGGGTGGAGGTGGAATCATTAGTTGGGTTTTAATCAGAATGAGTTTAAAGTCTCTTTGAGACAAACAGTGTTATTAAACATTAAAATACTGGCCTGGAGCTCAAAGGCAAGGTAGAAGGCCTCTAAGTGAACTACTAAAACACAGAAATAACAACAGGACTTATACACTGAAGATCAAAATCCAAACTAGTTTCTGACTTTATCGAGATAGGAAAAAGAAAATAGAACGTTTTTACAATAAGTGTGATGCCATACTGTTACATTTGATATGCATGTGACCTACAGAGAATAGAAGGAAACACAGGAACAATATGGTGACCAACAATGTGATTCTTCTTTATGTCATGATAATAAAAAACAATTCAAGGCAGCTTTGTGGTAACTGGCAAGAGAAAAGGCAAATATGAGAACTGATACTTGTCACTGCGGTATAATCTGGTTATATACTTATAACATTTGTGTATAAAGGCACACAGACATACATATAGTTTCTAGCAGAAAAAGAATCCATGAATTCTAATGGTGAATGGACAATTACTAAGCATTTGGTATGAATACATACTTGTTCCAAAGGGAATAAAATTAACACCAATGACATGAATTCTAAGAACTAAAAATAACCAGCATTGTTAAGAAAAACATTCAGTAATTCTACTCAATGCTTTTACTCCGTTTTTCTCAGTAAAAGCTACTGGAGCCTTCTATTATCTATAAAATTATATTAACAGGCATTTTCATACATTCCCAGTATAATTATAATGGATACTGACATTGAAGATCTGTTGGTAATAAGAGGGCCTAAAATGGCTTCAAAATCATCAGGCATCAAATAAAGATTAAATTTTGTTGGAAGTATTTTATGTTCTGAACTTTGAAAACTGGTCACCTCTGTATTATATATTAAATAGAATATGTGAATAATCAGGACAGTCCATTATCCTTAAGCATGCAAAATAATGCAGCTCCCACGCCTGTTCTGTTTCTTCTTCAGGACTCAGCAACCGAAATAAAACAAGCCTCTCAGCTATGCCTCCTCAGTCAGAAGGATTTGTATTTCCAGTGGAAGTCACCCAGCTAAACATGAACACGCAATTCTATGTTCATTTCATGTAATCTGCGATCCACATACAGTCTGGAGTGTAAGGTTTTGACAGGATCATATTTTACGGGCTTACATTTTCAAACAAACCTCACATTTATACGGACATCAATTCTGCCCCATAGGATAAATTAATAAACTTTCACTATCTTACAGTAAAATGTGTATTCAAAATTATACTACTAATTCAAATGCCAGAAATCAATAATGAGTAGCAAAGCAAGCCATTTCCCTTTTAATTCGTTCATGTCAAAAAGCAATTTTGGTACAACTTAGGATAGACTGAAAGGGAACACATTTGTTCCATCTTAATTTTCTTTTCCTTTTGCAAAAGTAATTAGAAGTTCCAAAGCCTTGAAATAAACTTTTCTTTTTTATGATAGTAACTCTTATAGACAATTGATTCTTTTTTCTTTTAATTAACAGGGAGAGTGGGGCTCAGTCTCTTTTGTGGAAGAATAGACTTTCTAATATTTAGGATATACTCTAAGTCACACACAGACTCCCAATCACAACAAAATCTGCTTTCTTTATGCTGAACCTGGAGAAATAATCAAATTATGAAGTATGAAGAGTTCAAGAAAAGTTCCTGATTTATTTTTTCTCTAAGACTGTCACAATATATGATTAGCGTCCAATAAGTAAGTGATCAGAGCATCTTTGGTTTCTAAATTCCTAGAGACTTTCTAGAATTTTCTCCAAGTTCCTGAAGGCACAGGTTGCATCTACATTTGAATACTTTCTGACTGTGCTGAAGTTCTGTTTCTAACAGAGAAATGAGGATGCCTTTATGTTTAAACAAATCATTCTTTGAAAGCAATTTTGCTGATTTCTCTCCTGCTTTTGGAAACCATAGTGCACTTACTAGAAACTGGATTACCTTTCAAAAACCCATTGTTAGAAACCCAGTTGACCTTGCTACAACGCTTTAAAATTTGCATGTGTGAACAAGCCCCTTAAACCCAGACCTTCCTAGCTCCTTACCATCATCTTCACACTCTTCCAGAGGCTTCTGCTGCTTGTTCAGGCACCGAGGGTCTAACCAAGATGTTGTTTTTGTGTTATGGCTGAAATCCAGAAACAAAAACAAGAAATATGTTTGAAAAGAAAAAAAAAAAGTAAAAAGCTCAATGACAGAAGATTTAAACAGTCTTGAACATTTACTCTCTTCTACCGAAGAAAAGATACTGTCTAACAGCAAACTGAGGCCAGGAGAGAGCCCCGGTTTGGAATTATGAAATGGCTTGAAGAGGGTCTTAGGGAGGCTGCTTCCTTACTCTAAGACATCACCATTCCATCATGGAAAGCTTAAAATGTAATACCAGCTTTATTTTTGAAAACTGAGCTCCAAATCACACCCCTTGTCTATACGGCCTACTCTTGTCTAGGCTTATTTTAGTCTTCACATTTGTCAAAGAGCGCATTCCAATTTATTTTCAATTTGTCTATGACTTCAACGCTGGATGCTGGAATTCACAAAGAAGGCTGCTATTTCACTCGTTATATTACATAAGAATTCCCACGACTGTGTGAAACTACTTCAATTCATGCAAGTGGCTTGAAGCTGCTAAGACATATCATTCATCACAGTATCTTAAATTATGCTTCAGACATAGTGAAGGCAACCCCAAATTACCTATCACAAATCGAACCGAGACCAAGGAAAAGCTTGGAAAAGCTGCACATGTCACCCCACTTCCTTCTGGAGGGTCTAGCCCAACCGGAGAGGAAGTGTTTCAGTAGACACTGTTGCCCTTCAGTCATGTTAGAAATGCCAGGAGAATGACTGGGAGAATTGACCAGAAGCATATCTGGGACAAAATTCTGCTTGAGCAACCAGTCCACTCTATGCAAACTAAATAAGAGCAAAGAACTACAAGTCCAGTAGTTCAAGCTGCAAACCAGAAACAAAACATAGAAAATTAAAAAAAAAAAATTTTTTTTTCGAAGTTTAGGTTGTAAACTAAAATCTGAAGTTTTGGTTGTAAATACATTGAAAAAATTATCACAGTTTTTAATTTTAGATTCAAATCTTATTAATTGTTGGGAAAAAACTGAGGCTTAAGTGAAAAACAGAACGTGCAATTGTGTACAGACATTATCTCAACTGTGTTAGAAGAAAAAAACAGGGCTTCCCTGGTGGCGCAGTGGTTGGGAGCCCGCCTGCTGACCCAGGGGACGCGGGTTCATGCCCCGGTCCAGGAGGATCCCACGTGTCGCGGAGCGGCTGGGCCCGAGAGCCATGGCCACTGGGCCTGCACGTCCGGAGCCTGTGCTCCGCAACGGCAGAGGCTGCAACAGTGAGAGGCCCGTGTACCGCAAAAAAAAAAAAAAAAAAAAAAGAAAAAAGAAAAAACAAATGGAAGTTTAATACAGTTACAACTAGGATCACCAACAGCACTTATTTGTCCTCTTAGAACTATCATAATCTGTTATGTCATTTACATATAAATTACAATTTACTTAATCCTTACAAGAACTCTATGAGAGGAGCATTGTTCGTATTAAAGTGATTACTCCGCATTCTCCACATGGGAAAACTGAGGACAAAGATGTGAAGAAACCTGCCCAAGAACACCCTGTTGATGCATGGAATCAAACCCAGGGAGTCCCGCACTAGAACCCATGGTCTGCACTATTCCTACATAGTAGGAGTGCAAAAATGGTCACTGAGAGGAGGGAAGATTATGTGTGGTATTTTAAAAAACACTTTTTAATCTCAAGATAATTGTAGATTCACATGCAGTTATAAGAACAAACAAAGAGAGATTCCACATCCCCCCCTTACCCAGATGCCACCAAGGGTAACATCTTGCAAAACTATCGTACAAAGTCACAACCAGGATACTGACAGCCAGTCAACATATGGAACATTTCCATCATCACAGGATCTCTCATGTTGCCCTTTGATAGCCACACCCGGTTGCCTTACAACCCCTCCCTTTGAAATCCATTTTTAATCCCTGGCAACCACTAATCTGTTCTCCATGTCCATACTTCTGTCATATCAAAAATGTTATATAAATGAAATCATACAGTATGTAATCTTTGGGGACTTGCATTTTTCATTCAGCATAATTCCCCTCGAGATTGTTGCATACATCAAAAATCAATTCTTTTTACTGCTGAGTAGTATTCCATGGCATGAATGTACTACACTTTACCCACTGAAGGACATCTGGGTGGCTTCCAGTTTTTGGCTATTTGGAATAAATCTACTATAAACATTTATGCACAAGCTTTTGTGTGAATATAAGTGTTCACTCTTCTGGACAAATGTGCAATGGCTGGGCCGTATGGTAATTGCAATGTTTAGTTTAAGACACTGCCAAACTGTTTTCTGGAATACCACACAATTTTACATACACACCAGCAATGTGTGAGTGATACAGTTTCTCTGAAGCTTCACCATCATTTAGTGTTGTTACTATTTTTTATTTTAGCCATCCTAATAGCTATATATATACCTATGATATCTTTGTGGTTTTAATTTGCATTTCTCTAATGGCTAATGATGTTGAACATCTTTTCATGTGCTTATTTGCCACCCATATATCTTCCTCAGTAAAATGTCTGTTCATGTCTTTAGTTCATTTTCTAACTGGATTTTTTTTTTTAACTGTTGAGTTTTGAGAGTTCTTTATATATTCTAGATACCAGTCCATTTTGAGATGTGGGGTTTATAAATATTTTCTCCCTGTCTGTAGTTTGTCTTTTTGTTTTCTTAACAGTCTTCTGCAAAGCAAAAGTTTTCATTTTGGGGGCTTCCTTGGTGGCACAGTGGTTGAGAGTCCTCCTGCCGATGCAGGGGACACGGGTTCGTGCCACGGTCTGGGAGGATCCCACATGCCGCGGAGCGGCTGGGCCCGTGAGCCATGGCCGCTGGGCCTGCGCGTCCGGAGCCTGTGCCCCGCAATGGGAGAGGCCACAGCAGTGAGAGGCCCGCGTACAGCAAAAAAAAAAAAGTTTTCATTTTGATGAAGCTGAATTGATCAATTATTCCTTTTAGGATCATGTTTTTGATGTCAAGTCAAAGAACCCCTTGCCTATTACTAGGTCTCAAAGATTTTCTATGTTTTTTTTCCCCCCTAAAAGTTCTATTACTTTACATTTTGTACTTTATGATGATCTATTCTGAGTTAATTTTTTTCTAAGGCATGAGGTTTAGGTTGAGGTTAATTTATTTGCTTCTGGCTATACACTTGCTCCAGCACCATTTTATTGAAAAGGCGATCTTCCTTACATTGAATTGCTTTTGCATTCTTTGTTGAAAATCGGTTGGACACATTTGTGGGCCTGTTTCTGGGTTCCATTGATCTATGTGTCTATTTCTTCATCAATACCACACAGCCTTTATTACTGTGGCTAGTTAATAAGCCTTGATATAGGCCAGACTGATTACTGTGACTTCATTCTTCTTTTCCAAAACTGTTTAACCTATTCTAGTTCCTTTGCCTTTCTATATAAATTTTAGAATACACTTGTCTATACTAACAAAAAGCCTCACTGAGATTTCCACAGGATTTATATTAAACCTGTACACATATTTGGGGAGAACTGACATCTTCACTATACCAATTCTGAGTCTTTCAATCCATGAATAGAGTGGGTCTCTCCATTTATTTAGACTTTCTTTGATTTCTTTCATCAGTATCTTGTAGTTTACGGCATACAAAATCCTATACATGTTTCATTAGATTTATACCTAAGTGGCATTTTTTTAAAGTAAATGTGAATTACATCTTCCTTTGAATTGTGTTGTCTGCTTGTTCATGGTTAGTATATAGATATACAACTGATGCTTGTATGCTTATCTTTTATCTTGCTGAACTCATTGATTCTAGAACTGTCTTGTACATTTCTGCTGATTTTCTAGATAGATAATCAATCTGTGTGTCTTTTCTTTCCTTTTATTTAGGGCTAGAATTACAGTAAAATGTTGAATAAGAGTGGTAAGAGATAATATCCTTGGCTTATTCACCATCTTGCAGGGAAAGTTTTTTGTATTTCACCAGTAAGTATAATGTTAGCTATAGGTTTTTTATAGATGTTCTTTATGAAGTCAAGAAATTCCCCTATGTTCTTATTTTCCTGAGAAATTTTTATCATGAATGAGTGAGTTCTGTCAAATACTTTGTGTCAATGAAAAAGATCATGTGATTTTTTTTTTTTTCCTTTACTGGGGTCTTAATATGGTGGATTACATTGATTAATTTTTCAAATACTGAACCAGTCTTGTATCCCTGGAATAATTCCCACTTGGGCATGGTGTATAATTTTTTTTTCTGTATTATTGATTACTGTTTGCTAATATTCTGTTATAGGTTTTTGCATCTATATTCAAGAGGATATTGCTCTGCAGTTTTCTTTTCTTTTTTTTTCGTGGACTATCCTTGTTTGATTTTGGTAACAACATAATACTAGCTTCTTAAACATAATTGGGAAGTGTTCCTCCTCTTCTATTTTCAGGAAGAAATTGTGTAGAAATTTAATTATTCTTTGAATGGTTCTCCAGTGAAATCACCTGGTTTCTAGAATTTTCTTTTTCAAGAGTTTTTAAATTATAAATTCATTAGGGCTATTTAAATTACCTATTCCATATTGGACGAGTTGTGGTAGATCATGCTTCTCAAAGAATTTGGTCTATTTCATCTAAGTTGTCAAGTTTATATGTCAAAACTTTCTGACAGCATTTTCGCATCTTTCTGATGTCTTCAGGGTCTGCAGTAATTCTTTGTTTAAATTTTAATATTGGTAATTCACACCTTCTCTAATTTTTTCTTTGTCAATCTTGCTAGAGGTTCTTCAATTTTATTAATCTTTTTGAAGAATCAGCTGGTTGTTTCATTGATTATCTCTGCTGTTTTTGATTTCATTAATTTCTGCCCTTTATTGTTTCCTTCTACTTATTTCACATTTAATTTGCTTTTCTTTTCTAAGCTCTTAAATTGGGGGCTCAGATTGTTGATTAGAGACTTCTCCTCTTTTCTAATATATATGTGTAGTGCTATAAATTTACCTCTCATCACTCCTTTGGCTGTATCCCACCCAAGAGGGTGAGGAGTTCCTTGTTACTACTGGGTAGAGATGGGAGTTCCAGCTCCACACTAGGGCTCTTCTGACACCAGCTTGGCTGGGAGGGGTAGGAGTGCCTTATTACTGTTCCCACTAACTCTCTGAGGAGGCTGGGGGCCACTTTACCACTGGTGGTAAAAATGCTGACTCTTCACCAAACCTCCTCTGCCACTACCCCAGTGGGGAGAGAGGCTGCCTTGTTACTGCCATGTCAGGATGGGCATCCAGGCTCCCCCAACGTGGTCTCCATTAAACTTAGATGAAGAAAGGGGGAGTGCTCATTACTGCCGGGCTACAAACTCCCAGTTATCTTCTGAGGCTTTTTGGACACCACACTTGCAGGGAGGTTTGAGATCCTAGTTACATCCTGTGAAGGGTAGAGGACTAGGCTTCTCACTGATCTTTGCTGGTAGAGGTGGGAGCACAGGCTTTTGTGTCTTGTTGGCTGAAGCCCAGCAGTTATTCAATAAAAGCTTCCTGCCTTGCAGGATACCCTTCCTGGTCCTCTGGCTAGAGAGAGTAGGCTTTTATGAGGGCTTTGTTTTTTGGTCTCCACTTGTTGGTGTTTCTGAATTACTAGCTTCTTCAGCTCCAAGTCTGGGTTATATGAGGTAAAATGAAAACTCAGGGAACTCACCACCTGTCATTTCTGTGATCCCAAGTTCCCCAGCCAGTCTGCCTTATTTTTATCTCCTTTCGAAGTCTTATGTCCGTTTTCTTTATAATATCCAGAGTTTGTAAGTCCATGCTTACTTTTTTAATGTTCTAAAATTCCAGTATTTCTTAGATTTCCCATAAACTGTAAAGCTAACATAGACACATATAAGTAAAACAAGGTAGATCTGATTCTATAGAAATTTAAATTGCTATTCAATGTAAGATACTCTAAGATGAAGTTCTTCAGAATGAAGGACACCCGAAAACTCATTAACCAGGATATATAATTTAGGCTAAAATAAAAATGTTATGTATCTAATAATTTAATACCTACAGAATTTGATAGCTGCAGACCAAGTCACAGAGTTGTCATAATAAGCCATACTTTTGCATAAATTTTCTATTAAACATTAGACCAATGAAGATTGGCCTGGCACTGGTTAAAAGCTAAATTAGGTTATGAAAAGTGAGCAAATCACTGTACTCTCCTATAAATCAGCCACAGTCTTAGGTCTTTACTAACCATTTTTACTAAGCACAGTCCTCACTAACCATCAAAATAACCAACTTTCTTTTTTCAAATTCATCAAGTCAGTCATGAGCAAAACTATCGATACATTCTTTTTTTTTATAAGTTTATTTTATTTATTTTTAATTTTTGGCTGCGTTGGATCTTCGTTGCTGCGCGCAGGCTTTCTCTAGTTGTGGTGAGCAGGGGCTACCCTTCGTTGCAGTGTGCGGTGCATGGGCTTCTCACTGCGGTGGCTTCTCCTGTTGCAGAGCATGGGCTCTATGTGCACAGGCTTCAGTAGTTGCAGTGTGTGGGCTTCAGTAGTTGTGGCACGAGGGCTCGGTGGTTGTGGCTCATAGGCTCTAGAGCGCCGGCTCAGTAGTCGTGGCACACGGGCTTAGCTGCTCCGTGGCATGTGGGATCTTCCCGGACCAGGGCCCGAACCTGTGTCCCTTGCATTGGCAAGCAGATTCTTAACCACTGGGCCACCAGGGAAGACCCTATTGATACATTCTTTTCTAAAAATTTGAGTTTCACATATTACTCTGTATTAGGAATTCCTCTGTTATACTTTCCTTTGCTCAACGTAATTTTTCCTTACTAATGGACATAACTTTAAAGGCAATTTATTGCAAAAGCTAAGTACAAAATTCTAAGCTTATAGGTAACATCCATTTTTATAACATTTAAACTCCTCTGTGGTAACCAAATGATGATAAAAATGGTAACAGTAACAATAATGCTCAGTAATTAATACTAGTCCACGCTTTACATCCATTACCTCATCTAACTCTCACGAAAATCTGGCAGGGTAGGCATGATCCACAACATTCATGTCCTTCTACACACAGGGAAAACTGAGATGCAGAGAGGCAAACTCAAGTTCCCAAGATCATACAAATAGTAAGGGGTAGAAACAACATGAGTTTTTTAGGGGAGCTCTTAACCACTATATTTCCCTAACTCCTAGGAAAAGACTTCATCATCCACCCCTGTCTGCAATAAGCATTCGTCATGAACATGAAGACAGAAATATGGACTGTCCCCTCCTTCTGGTTGGAAAATAACCCAGGAGGTATAGTTCACTCATCTCCGATTTCCTAGGTTAGTTCTGAAAGAGGGTGTTACGAGACCCAAGCCTTTTCCCTCACTCCCATGTCCTTAGGAAAATTATACTTTCTTACCCTTGCTGATTTTTCTAATTACAAAATATATGCTAGAATATTATTTGAGTGGAAATATATATTCAAACCCCACAGACATGTATAATGTAATTAAGAAAATAAATTCTTTAAATTCCTTACTTAACTCAAACTCAAGTGTTAATAGATACTTCCAGAATTTTTCTAGACATAGAACTCTATCTACATATTCACGGAAAACAAATATACACATATAATAACACAGCAGATATGTGTATATGCCCATATATTTTACAAAGGTGAGACACTTCATATGTTATTCAAAAATGTCCTTTGTTATTGTTCCCTGAACAGCAGATCTTCAACATTAATCTATTGGGTTGGCCAAAAAAGTTCTTTCGGGTTTTTCTATAACATCTTATGGAAAAACCCAAATGAACTTTTTGGCCAACACGCAGTATTTGAGAAGAACAGACTTACCTATGTTTTTAATTATTTTATAGATTAATTGATCATTTTGTTTTTCTTTTTTATGGTACATAAAACTATGGTGAATCTTAATAGGGAATCTCAACAATAGAGCCAAAGTACAACACTTAAGAAATTGAGTATTGGTTAAGAAATTACATTATCTTAGATTTTCTAGAATGGTTTCAGTTTTATGTAATTTTTTCCTTTCCAGTACAGGTTATTTGTTAAATATTTAACTATATAATATTAAGTTTTTAATTTTGAAAGACTTTTCACATCTCTATATTCTCAAACTTCAATCCTTATACCTTGCACCATGCAAAAAAATTAACTTAAAATGGATCACAGACCTAAATGTAGACTATACAACTTCTAAAAGAAATACAGCAGAAAAAGACTGCATTTTGACTTTGAGTTAGGCCAAGATTTCTTAGCTTCTACACTAAAAACACAATCCACAAGGGGAAAAAAAAAGTAATAAATTAGACTTCATAAAAATTAAGAACTTCTGGCTCTTCAAAAGACACAGTTAAGACAATGGAAAGAAAAGCCAGACTTGGACAAAATGTTTGCAAATCACACATATAATAAAGGAATTGTATCCAGAATATATGAAGAACTCAAAAAAAAAAAAGGAAACTACAACCCAATTAAGAAAAAATAAGCAAAGGATTTATATATTCTAAGCAGCTAGATATATTCTTCATATATAATACCATAATTTATATATACACCATAGTTTAGTTGTCTAACTCTTTAGGGAAATTATTAATCTTATGCTTCCTCCAGCTCTTCAGTTTCAATGATTAGGATGCTATGCTAATTGCTTTTTTGTACAAGGCTTGTTAAATCGTAGGAGAGAAGACCATCAGCACACGATCAGTCCTTTTACAATAAATTTACGTCAGTAGCTGCTAGAGAAAGAGAAAGAAGGGAAATGGAGAAAGAGAGAGAGATTCAGGTAGAAATAATGGTACTTTACTCTATAAAATAGACTTCTCCGTTTTCGGTATAGGCCATCTCCCAGTTTTCAGGTAGAGGACCTAAATTATCCTCTGCAGAAAGAGGTAGGTATTGAGGGAACTTCTGAGAAGGGTCCGTGATGGGAGCAGCGATGATGCTACTATTGACAGGCGGGAGCGTTGCTTCTTGAAGACTGTGCTCTTCTTGGTCACCAGAATCGGCTGTTTAATCATGGGGAGAGAAAAAAAACCATCGTCAATCATACCCCCCCAAAAAAAAACAAAAAACAAACAAACAAAAAAAAATCATACACCAAACTGAGGTGCTCACTACTGTGGGCATCTATATTCTTAAAAGCCTTCATCCTTTCCTAATTGCTGGACATCGACTATACTGTTTTATTTAGATGAAACTTCTTTTAATTGAAAACATCAAAATGATGAATCAACTTTATTTTACTGAAAAAGAAAGAAGGGAAAAACATGCTCAAATAATGAATTGCTCACAATCTTGGAAATATCAAAGAAGAAACACATTCATGACTCAAACCCTCAAGTCCCTTAAACTAAGAAGGCCATCAGGTCACAGACTGAGCTGCACTCTCATCCCGTAGGTATCATTTGGTTTCATGACTGAAGAGGACTTTTGGAGGCAAGAAAAAAATCAATTCCAAAAAGTTTAGAATATAAAGACAGCTCTACCACTGAGTCAGATTCTAGCCTCCTTGGGAAAAGTGAGGAGAATGTTACTGTGAAAACCAGGACAGTTACCTCCAGAACAGTATTGTGTTGGTGGACTGCTTTGACTTGAGTCCTGAAGGCTCTAAGTACCTGAGTCTCCTTGCCTTCTTATTAACTAGAAACATCAAGAGGTGATGTCATCGAAGTCTCCACAAACGGCATTGTTGACATTCTCAATCTCCATGGGGCTTTAAAACATATTAATCTGGGGATGTAGTCATTTTCTATCTCCCACAGTAATTCTCCTGCAGACATTTCTGATTTACTCAAAGCAGACTGAGGAATAATAAAAGGCTGTTTTCAAATCTTCCCCCGATCAATAGCTCCCAACAACACACATGAGAATAAAGGTAATCCAAAAGTTGGCTAGAGGACATGTCAAGCCTATTAAATAACAACCTCCACCAAAAATCCACCGCCGTTGACGAGGCCGAGTGGCCTTTCCCTGCCTTGCATCTATCCCCTCGTCTTCTGGTACAACCGCTCAGATCTCCATTTGGAAATCATCTCCTCCATTCAAGGTCCATGTGGTCCAGGTGGGGACTGACTTATACCCACTCCAAGTTCATGCAGTGGGCCCAAGTCACACCCATATCACTCTTGCCTTTATGACTGGATCAAGCACATGGTCCAAGGCAAACTAATGTAGGCATGGAAGTGCTTTCTGGAACTATCAAGCAAGAGGTAGCCTCTTGATGCTGAAGTTACTAAGCTGATAGATTCCCATGTTGTAAAGCTTGGCAAGACTTGTCTGAAAATTAAACTCATGTAGAGGAAAGCAGAGATGAAATACAGAGAAAGTCACCTAATACCCCTGATGAAGCCTCTCTGATTTCATGTACTCCTGGCCTCTTCAATTGCTTGATCTCCTAAATTCCCTTTCCTGCTGAAACCGATTTGAGTTGATTTTGCAATTTGCACCGATGAGTGCAGGTTAATACAACAACTATAAGTTTGAAGGAAAAAGGGGAAATTAGGCCACTATGGAAGAAAATTTTTGAAATTACTAATCAATAGCAAAAATTCAAAACATGGCAAGAATTAAGAGATTCACCCTTAATTCTCTAGGAGCCAAAATGTATTCATTTCTGGTACATCATTGGAAGGTACCCTTCTTAAGCTTATGTGTATGTAAGAATCACCTGGAGAGATTTTTGTTTGTTTGTTTTGTTTTGTTTAATATTTATTTATTTATTTGGTTGCACCAGGTCTTAGATGTGGCATGGGGGCTCCTTAGTTGCTGCTCGCCGGCTCCTTAGCTGCAGCATGTGGGCTCCTTAGTTGTGGCATGTGAACTCCTAGTTGCAGCATGCGTGTGGGATCTAATTCCCTGACCAGGGACGAACCCAGGCCCCCTGCATTGGGCATGTGGAGTCAACCACTGTACTACCAGTGAAGTCCATGCAGAGATTGCTAAAATGCAGACATGGCTCCCTACTTCAGACAACAGATTTGGAATTAGGTTCAAAAACGTGTATTTTGAGAGCACCCAGGTGATGGAGATTCAAGTACAAGCATTACACTTTGAAGACAGAGATACAAAAATTGCTCAACAACAAAAAAATCACTAGAACCTTGAGCTTCTAGGAGGGGTTTTGCTCAGCTGGCAATGTGACAGGGTACGGTGCAGCCTCGGGGTACAAATTCCTATGACCACTGATGCCAGGTCGGAGACACAAATGATGTATGTCTAGAACACTGGAGAGGGTGTATCCTTTCTGAAAGGAGCAGAGAACTCAGCGCCAGACAATTAGCATCCCGGGGAAAACTGTACTCAGGGTTTCCGGATTTCTGATTTTTTCAAGAGAAGGTGGAAATCTATATTTTTATGCAAAACCTTCTAATTTTCCAATCCTAATTCCTTTTAAAACTAAAGTGGTGTAGCACAAGCAAGAAAATGAAAGATAGTGATTATAAGCACTGACTCTGAAGCCAGCATGCTTGAGTTTGAATGCTGGCTTTACTCTTGGCTAACTTGGGAAACACACTCAACCTCTATGTGCCTTAGTTTCCTTATCTGTAAAGTGGGGATAATAACAGTACTTACCTCATAAGGTTGTGGGGAGGACTAGTTTATGTAAAGCACTCAGTACAGTAAACATCATCTTATTCATTAAAGTTGTTATTATTAATTTTTGTTTGCAGGTCAGAGCTGGTCCTCAGGCTGCCAATTCATTACAGATAGGCAGAAAAAGGATGGATTTGACAGCAAACCACAGAACAAATCATAGTGTGCCTATTTCTAACTGTGTGACTTTAGAAGAGACTTTACCTTTCTGAGCATTTGTTTCCTCATCTGTAAAATGGGCATAACACACACACCACAAAAAGGGAACTACATGAAAAACGCCTGCAAAAGTGCCTGGAGCTCAGTGAGTGCTCAACAGAGCTCAGGACTTGGATGTGCTACTGGAAACACCAAGGGTCGAGGTCAGTGATCATCTATTAATATGATATTTAAGAGTCAGAGAAGTGCTGGGACAATAGTAGACATTCCAATAATTTTACTGAAACATTTTAATTAACCTATTTTAATAGAAACTGGATGTAAAAGGAAAAGGGTGGTGGCCACAGGTGGGCCGCTAAATATGAAAAGAGAAACAACTTGGTTTAATCCTGAAGGTACAGGATTCATGGAAAGGGGAGGGGAAGAAGGGGGGAGGAAAAAGTCCTGCCGGTACTTCAAAACCTCGACTACATGAAGGGAATATTAGCTCACTGAAAAAATATATATGTAATTTTAATTTACTAGAGAAATAAGAAATCCCTCCAGCAACTAGACCTTATTTTAAATTATCCAAATATATTTTATTTTACGTTTTCAGTGTCTTCTTTAAAAAAAAAGCTTTATTTACATATGATTGACATACAAAAAGCTATAGATATTAATTTTTCAGCTTTACTGAGGTATAATTGACAAAGCTGTAAGATATTTAAAATTCACATTGTGATGATTTGATACACATGTACATTGTCAGAGAATTCCTCCCATCTGGTTAATTGTTTAAAAAAGGTGATAGATATTTAATGTATACAACTTGATATGTTTGGTTTTCTGTTTCTTCCTTCTAGTTCGGGAGAACCTTAAAACAATCTCATTCTCTGAAAGAAAATCAGAAGTCCAAAAATGAGAGATTGGGGCACACATAGGGCAGATTCCAAAATTTCATAGTCCTAATCATGGCTTTGACTTTACACATGCTCTGACTTCAAAAACTCTTTCCTTTAATTTACCAAACATTTAAGAGCATTGCTATCACTCTCTTACTAAAGATTGCCAATGCATCCAAAGAGGACAGGTAGAATGAATTACTGGAACACAGACTGCGTAAGCAAACAGGAGGCTGGATTCTTGCATTGTCTAGTGAGCTTATTAACACACACTATTCCTCAGTGTTCTCATCTGCAAAATGGGGAAGATAATACTTGGGCTGCCTATCACGATCTCCAGGAGGCTTACAGGATACCTGTGAAAATGATTCATAACCGTAAATGAACATGCAAAACATGTTCATTCACGGTAAATCAGAAGCTTCCCAGCATTTACATACACTGACACACTTGGGAGCATCTGAAGGTGACTCTGACAACATGAGCTCATGTCAAATATACATTCTGGAGCTTATTTTAAATTACACACGCATTCAGATTTATGTGGTTCCCTCACTGTGTACATAACCAGTCAAAACCTTTGAGGCTACAAAGGGCTAATAAACTTGACTTAAAACACGAATGACACAGTGGATGAGCCACGCAGATTCTGGAGTCAGACTTTTTGGGCTAAAATGACAGCTTTCGTCCTCACTGCCTTTGCGATACTGGACAAGCAATTAGACCTCCCTAGTATATGCATGAGAGCTTAGCAAAGTGCCTGCCACAGAGCACTGGGGAACCATTAGCTCTTTTGGTAATATCATTATCTCTTGACATTCCAAAGCAATATCTTACCATTAACTGCTAATGAAAAAGAAGCATCAGCAGTCTAATGTGCAACAATAGGGAGGCTGTTGGGAAAACAAGCTTAGGAACACAATTAAATAACATTTTTGGTGTCTCTTAGAGGTGGTTAATGGATGGATCAGCAACTTTTTAGTTGCGGTGGTTTGTTATATATTTTTCAAGTTGTCTATAATGAATAAAATACTTTCACAAATGTTTTAATTTATTTGTATAAATAACTGTGTGCTTTGCCGAACAGTGTAAGTCTACCTTCATGAAGCACAAATTAACAGTGTTCTCTCTCCAGGGCCTCCTTTAGGTCTGTAATTTGGGCATAACTTGTAGGAGACTGTCCTACTGCCTTGTGTTCAATAGTCAAGTTCTACGGTGAGAATCTGGGAGGACTTCTCATTACTCAGCTCCTGCCTCCATCTTTGGTTGCAGAAAGGAAGGAAGGAAGGAAGGCAGAAGCGACCTCCCCAGGATGCTCCTGGCCTTCAACTCCCTGCTCTTTTATCAGCAGATAGTGCTAATGTTATTTAGGCATTTTGTGTCCCTTTCAAAAGAACCAAGTAGAAGTCAGCTGAGATCGTACCAAGAGCCTGTTATTAAAAATATCCTGGTAAATATCATTTTAAATAGCTCCACAGTGTTTGTACATTTGAATCTGACACTCATGCCTCTATCACAAATGGCTCAACCAGGAGTCAAGACTTCATTATGGTACTGCCAACTCTGTGCTCGAAGCAGCTGGTGGATTGCTACTTAAAGAGGTTCGGAGCGCAAGATGCCTTGACACAGCTAGCTTGATACACATATCACAGACTGGGTAGTCTCAATTATTTGAAAGAATTCACATGAGTCAGGGTATGACATGTTGTCAGCTGTCATACTTGTAGTTTGGTAAGTGAGGAGGCATTTATTCAAAATATCCCTTCCGAACTGAAGATACCCTATCACTTGTATATCTCAGAATCAAGTCTCTCTCCATGCATCCCATCAGGCGCCACTTGGCTTTCTTTTTTTGCGCAGAAACTAATGATCAGACTGCCTTTAGCAATGATGACCCAGGCCCAGGTGGTTTTTTTTTTTTTTTTTTTTCCCCAACACCAGGAGTTCAAGTAGGGATGTTATGAGGTCAGATTTTCTGAGGCCTGGCTTCTAGAGACAGAGATTTACAGTGGTTAGAAATTGGAAAAGCATCAAGACCTACACTCAACTATCCCTACTCTGTTCTTGCTTTGTACCGAGAAATCTACTTAGTTAATGGAGGACAAATAAAGGCACCCAAGCTTCTTGGGGACCATCCAGTCAGCTTGGCAGGAACTGTTTCGATGCATGTTACCCCCAAGGTCTTTCTATTTCTGTGACCACATCTATATTTTTGGGTTATATCATAATTTGCTATTCTTATTTGTTGGAAGATCAAGACATTAAAATAGTGGCTATTTTTTTTTCAAGGAAGTATTGACTTTTTCTTTTTCATAATCTGCTTTTATTTCGGTGAGGACTACTATAAACGGATAAAATATTTTGAAGTGGATGAAATTAACTGATTTCAATAAACAAATATGTAGCAATGGGTAAATTTATTCCAGATATTGCAACTGTAGGTCAGCCACTGGCCTAATCCATTCTAATTGAGAAAATGGAAATTTTCCTGGACTCGAATTCTTAGAGCTGGAAGGGGGAACCTAGATGTGATCTGATCCTAACCAGTCATTTTACAGATGAGAGCAGTTAGAGACTATGTTCATAATAAGACAGCTACCATGAACAAAGCTAGGACAGCAAGCCAGGACTCCTCCTTTCCCTAGTGCTTCTTATGGAAGGGTTGGGTTACCGTTACGATGATAAGTCATCAAAATTTTTTTCAAATTGTTGCCTTGAAAAATTTTAGGCTTCAGAAAGGCCCATACAGGCAGGAGAAAGCATTCAACAAACACAAACTTTTTTCTAAATGTCCTAGTAGACTTGGCAGCACAAGGAGGAAAATACAGAACTGTAACTCTAAAATATCAAAGAAAATAAGTATAGGAAAAACAGAAAAAACAAGCGGTCTTCAAAGACACAACATTATCGACGAGTAGCTCATGTCTTATTCAGCTGCGACATTGTGAGTTACTATATAAGGTCAAACCCCCAAAGAGTCAAAAATATTACTGAACAGTTCTGGGTCACTGCACTAACCCAAGGAACGTATATCACAGCCTCTGTGAACGGTGCCTCCAGGGAACGTGCAATTCCTAACCTGTACATCCTTATTCAGAGGACTTGTCCTTGAAGATCCCCTCATAAAATACAGCCTACCTAAGCTTGGGCGTAGATAGCCCTGAATGTATATATAAAAATATAATGCAATGAGTAATATATGCTATATAATATAAAATACATATGCAGTATAGAATCTTATAGTATTTATTACTTTTTCATCTTTTCCCTCTTAGGGAATATAGTACAATTTGCATAAGTTAACACATGATTTATTTCCACTGTATCTCTACTTGCAAAGGTATGAGAAAAAAGGATGCTGCTAGCCTTCCACACAGCATCAAGTGATATTAAACTATTAAACAAATTCTCCTATTTGTCTTTACAAGCAATCAGCCATAATTATGATGGAGCAGTGTCAAGACTAAGTAATGAATGAACAAAAAAGATTCTCATGGATATCATTTTGAACAGAAAGAAAGGATGCTGATGATTCTTGATTTCCTTCCACAAAGACTGCCCTCCTGCCCCTTTAAGATAGCTGGGTGAAGTTAAAATACTCTTGCCAAGAAGCATGAAAAACAGACCAGGGAAAAGACCATCTCTTCCCCAAGCACCATGTGGTCAGAGTTTGAATTCTGGCGATCCTTCCAAATTCCTCCTAAGAATAGAAACCTTCTTGTAACTCTTCACAAAAGCCTCCCCCAGCCCACCTTCCCTAAGTCCACCGAGGGAGAACATCATCAGGTCTTTACCTGTAAAGCTACTGTTCATTTCAGGAACATCATCGTCTTCCTCATTCTCCACGTGGACTATGCCAGCATTTTGCATATCATTGTAGGACTTGGTTCGCTTTGGGGTTGACTGCTTGGAGCCAGAATGAAGGCTTTGCAAGGCATCCGTCGTGATCACTTTCCCACTGAGTGGCTGGCTAGGAGGTTTGGGTGTCCCATAATAGTTTCCTAGGTGATGGAGAGACACATTTGCATGTTTCAGAAAGAATACTTTGTTTCTCTCAAGACTGCAAATCCAAATCTCTTAGCCCATTAAAAAAAATTTTTTTTAAACTAGAAAACCAGAACAAACTGTATTTCATTTCTAGAATGGGTTAGAAAACATGTCAGTCCTATCCAGTTAGACATGGTGATTTCGGAAGCCAGGAGGAAAGCTGCATTGTGATGGGGCAAAGAACCTACTAGGGCTAAAAACAAAGGCGTCTGTGCTGAATGGCAGAGCTTCATCCTCATTACATTTGAATTTCAATCGGTCACCTTCTTACATATACGCACCAGCATAATGCAGAATCCAATTTAGAGAGAGTGGCACACAAAATAACAAATTCATTACTGCCGGCACCCTTACAGGCCAACAAAGTTGAGGTCACCCTCCATTAATAAGGGGATTCCTCAAGAGGGAACCAGGGCAATATATTTTTAAAAAGGAAAGTGAACACCACGTGGCGTCTCTTTAACTGAATGGCAGGCCTGACTCTCAAGGTCATGTGTGGTTGGAACAAATCCTCACCCAGTTTTAAGAGGAAACTCTTGTGTCGACAGTGGCACCCCTCATGGGTCACTCGTTTAGTAAGTGCCCATTTTCACTTTTAGCCACTTCCCCCAGAGTTTGCCTCAGGTCTGACTGTCCTGTGTGCTAAGTGACTTTGAGTGGTGCCTGGATGGGTTTTCACATTTTAATTTTTATTTTAATATGTGTATTCTTTTTTTTTTTTGCAGTACACGGGCCTCTCACTGTTGTGGCCTCTCCCGTTGCGGAGCACAGGCTCCGGACGCGCAGGCTCAGCGGCCATGGCTCACGGGCCCAGCCGCTCGGCGGCACGCGGGATCCTCCCGGACCGGGGCACAAAACCGTGTCCCCTGCATCGGCAGGCGGACTCTCAACCACTGCGCCACCAGGGAAGCCCTAATGTGTGTATATTTTTAATGTGCAGTAGAAAAATCTAACTAGTAAGTGATGGTAGTAAAATAAAACATTTACTTCTAAAACTTAAGTGATAAAGCAATACTTTATAAAACTGACTTTTTTAAACTTGCAGTTAAACCTGAAGTTTAAAAAGGCAGCTATATTTAATAAGAAATTAATTGAGTAAATAATAGCAATGGTAACGATGAGTTTCCTTTTGAACACCTAAGGTAAAAATTGAGTTCTTTTAAAGAAAACCTGAAGTAAATACAAGATACTATGTTAAGATATAGACAAAATCATGAAGGTGAGTCATGAATGGCCAAAGTTTGAAAAATACAGCTTATAATCAATAATATTCAGTGACTACATGATAAACAAAAATCAACATCAGAATGCCATTGATCCATTCACCCTCTCACATCAAAGGAGTTAGGCCAGGAAGACAGATCATATTGAGTCCTTCAAAAAATCGTAAGTAGGGGGCTTCTCTGGTGGCCCCTGAAGCAGGGGACACGGGTTCATGCCCCGGTACGGGAGGATCCTGCATGCCGCGGAGCAGCTAGGCCCGTGAGCCATGGCCGCTGAGCCTGTGCGTCCGGAGCCTGTGCTCTGCAACAGGAGAGGCCACAACAGTGAGAGGCCTGCGTACCGCAAAAAAAAAAAAAAAAAAATCGTAAGTAGGGACTTCCCTGGTGGTACAGTGGTAAAGAATCCGCCTTCCAAAGCAGAGGATGTGGGTTCTATCCCTGGTCAGGGAACTAAGATCCCACATGACTCGGTGCAACTAAGCCTGCGTGCCGCAACTAGAGAGAAGCCCGTGCACCACCAATGAAGAGCCCACACGCCGCAACAAAGACCCACCACAGCCAAAAAACAAAAAAAAGCCTAAGTAACGTTTGTAATTCTATGCTTAGTAAGGTATAATTTGTAAATAATAACAAATCCTGTACAGTTTCTTCCCAAGAATCTTACCGCATTGTCTAACCTCAGCACATAATTGTATAAAATACACATTTTATTATACAAGCACAAAAAGGAGACAGTAATATGCTGCTCAGCATGAGACACATAGGTGATAAAGAGTTTATAGCCATTAAATTTATCTTTATAATTAAAATTTCTTTCTTAACACTATTTCTCTAAACTATTTTTTGAATCATCAAATTTATGAGTATATGCACCCACTTTCTTTGAGAGTGGTGTAAACAGCATGTTTCAGCAGGGGAACCCTGAAAATGCAAGTTAAAAAGAGCGGTGGACGACCAGGCACCATGTTTGAATTTATAGGAAACCAAATAGAAACGTGGTAAGTGCATTGTGGTGGCTTGTATTCAATCATTACAGTTCTTTCACAGAAAGTAATATTTCAACCTCTTCAAAAAACTTCTTTCAGGTTTCCAACTTAAAGGTATAGGGATTGAACAAAACTAGCTTGAAGAAAAGGCATCCATGTGTGTTTTCAGGGACTAACAAAAGCATAGGGAAGAATGAACAAATGTATGAACCAAGACTCAACCCGCATTTCTAAAGAGGTTACAACCAAAGGATGAATCGTGCCTTTGATGAAGTTGGAACACAGCCGCAGCATTGACTATTTTCATGAACTGAAGACTGTTAGTGAGGTTTAGGTAAGTAAAACAGCTAACTATTTACACAGTAATCTTCACCGTGGACAAAAGATGAGACAAACCTCTAACGAATCTAATTCTAATTCCTTATGATCACTATTATACAAAAACATCATGTACATTTTTGACTTAGAGGTTAAAGTAAGACCAATGTCTGCAAATAAGAATCTTACACTGAAAGATGTGACTAAAAGATAGGACCCTTTATTCATGATTTTATAATTATAATTTTGCAATCATTATCACTCATTTTCAGTGCCACTAAGCCAAGGCAATGTTCATGAAACTACCATCATTTAAAAATCAATTAAGGGCTTCCCTGGTGGGGCAGTGGTTGAGAGTCCGCCTGCCGATGCAGGGGACACGGGTTCGTGCCCCAGTCCGGGAAGATCCCACATGCCACGGAGCAGCTGGGCCCGTGAGCCACAGCTGCTGGGCCTGCGCGTCCGGAGCCTGTGCTCCGCAACGGGAGAGGCCACAACAGTGAGACGCCCGCGTACCGCCAAAAAAAAAAAAAATCAATTAAAACTTAGGCATCCTCAGTTTAGGACAGAAATAAATGTTTGAAAAAGAAAAGTTCTAGTTAAATTTGCCAAATATGTGTGGATTTTCCTCAGTTGTCAAGTTCAGGGTCTTTCTGAAGTTAATAAACGATTAGCAGATTTCTCAATGCAATTACAAACTCCTCCCAAAAACCCACTTATTCATCATTGTTTCCTCTTTCTAGAAATTAGTTTTAAGATCAATTGGAGACAGATAAAAGCACATATTATTAGGTTGAACCGTACATAATTGCTGTTGTAAAAGACAAACTGTCGAGTATCAGCAATTTCATTTGGGTTAATCGAATGTATAGGCATTGGGAGTGCTGGGCACATGGCAGTGACAAAGAACTTGGAAGAGAACAGCCTGGGATTCAAATGCCAACTTCACTGCTAATTGGTTATATAACCCTGGCCAAGTCACTTAACCATTTTTTTAAAAATCTTCATCCTCTTCTGTAAAATTGGGAATGTTAAGAATACCGAGTTTCTACCTAGAGTGCCTATTACGAGAATACAATGACACAGTCCATTTCATACCTTTAGCACACATAGAAGGCTTCACTACAGGGAGGCTTGATAAATGCTACTTAATGTTAATAGTGTATGCTTCTAATCTTTAAAATGAGGTTCCTTACACCTTGTTGGAAGGATTAAAGAGACAATGTGTCTGAAGTGCTTGCCACATGGTAACTGAGTACCATTCCTTTACTGATGTAAAGGAACAAGCAATGCCAATGACCAAATAACCTTGGGCAAGTTATTTACTCTCAGTCTCACTTTCTCTGTGAAATGGGAATGGTAGCATGAGCTTTAACAACACCACAGGATTATCATGAAAATCAAATGATGTAACTTTTTTTTTTTTTTTTGCGGTACGCAGGCCTCCCACTGCTGCGGCCTCTCCTGTCGCGGAGCACAGGCTCCGGACGCGCAGGCTCAGCGGCCATGGCTCACAGGCCCAGCCGCTCCGCGGCATGTGGGATCCTCCCGGACCGGGGCACGAACCCATGTCCCCTGCATCGGCAGGCGGACCCTCAACCACTGCGCCACCAGGGAAGCCCAAATGATGTAACTTTCTTGAAGGTATCCTGTAAACTATAAGGTATTATAAGTATGAGACCATGTAATTATTCAAACTTCTCCAGTATTTCTAATTTCCCGTATTGCCTACAACCTTTACAGAAAAGCGTCTATCTCGTGGTTTTCTAAGGGCAGAGGGTTCAATTTGCCTTCGCAGATATTTTCTAAAAACTCATCTGAATCAGTGACCAACATTTAAAAACTGAATATTTCTGATTAAAACCTGGATATACTGGGAGGTGCTGCTTGACAAACTGTAAGGTCTGGCTCTTTGGATTTGTCTTTTATAGGCAATGTTGGTGACAAGTGTGTGACCAAATTCACCAGGAACACACTCACTGAATTAAGTATTTCTACACAAAGGTTTTGGCTCCTACCCTTGGTCTGCCCAGCCCTTGCCAGACAAACACCTGGGCCCCAATCTAGAAGAGTGCCCGAAGGCTGTTGCAATGCAAACGTCTGGGCAGATAAAGGGGCATGCACACCGGAGGGATAGAAGAAAACCTCAAAAATCCTCTACAATTCACAGACTGGTCTTGGAGTGAATTGATTTTGGGTGAATCTGGTTTTGGACCCTGCACTTCTGGCTGATGGGGTCATGCCACGATCCCACGTTGTCTTTCCATGCAACCAAGGGCCAGATTGCTCATGCACTCCCCCATCTGCCACAGTTACCACCAGCATTGCCTCTACCAGCCCTATATACTCTCTCACTCCACCTACCCGGATGCCCAGGCACTTAAATTCAAAACCCTACCCTTCTGGGAAACTCTCCACCTTTATCAATCATGTCCACTCTGGTCACCATCAGACCAAGCCTAACCATGGGAGAAACACAAACCTTACAGAGAGTATGCACAGGAGACTTCCTGTGAAGAATATATGAATCGCTTAATGGTACTAAATAAAAATCATTTGAAGAATTATAAATGAATAAGAGATTAATTTGGGTTATCACTTGGCAGTCTGCATCGTTTCTAAGAGATCTGACCATCTCACAGTCCCCATGTTAGCCAGCACACATCTGAGGTAGCCGGGCTCCCTCCCAAGTGACAATGTGAGTATCCTGGCTACTATTTTCAGAACTGGTTCTACAATACAACTCAGCAGGGATGGTGGCTGGGGAGGGAGGGGAGAGCAGGGAAGACGCAAGAGAAAGCCATCGCTGGCCTTAATTAACACGCACACTCTTTGGTCACGAGGAAGCCAAAGAAAATATTTTCTGACACATTTAAAAATTAATGGGTACTGCAAATCAATTTTTAGAGCTTGATAAAATATTGAAGGCTGACCGTAACCCTGAGTTTTAGGCCAGAATAAATCAAATCCATACAGCCTCTCGCTTTGTACAAATTTAGTATTCATTCATTCATTTCCTTACCAAGAACCTCTTGTTATGCCAGCCACTATGCTGGGAAGGTGAAAATGGGACTAAAACATAATCTTCACAAATGCTCTTCACAAATGTACATCGGTTTTTTAAACTTTGTGCAAATAATAGTTATATTAAATGGAGATTCTCTTTCAGCAGGTCGAGGTGGGGCCTGAAATTTTGAATTCTGTTGAATTTGTCAGACTGTTTAATGAATCAGTATCTGTCTTTACGTCTAGGCTGTAAGCTCCAAGGAGGCAGGAGCCACATGTGTTTTGTGCACCACTGCATTCCCAAACCAAACATGGTGCCAGGCGCACAGTGTCACTCAGTGATTCTTTGCAGGATGAGTAACCAAACAAGTGGAGACAGTACACATAAATCCCAGCTGGGGATGCTCCTCAATACCTATAATGTGGAACTGGTTTTTAATCGCATGACTCAGAGCAGTTTCTCTCCAGTCCATCAATTCTATCTGAATGATCTCAGATCCATATCACTTCACTTTGCCAGTTGCTTGCTCAACACATAATGGACTCCCCCATTTGACACAGTTCCAACCAGCACTGCCTCTACCTGCCCTATACACTCTCTCACTCCACCTACCTGGACGCCCAGGCACTTAAATTCAAAACCCCACCCTTCAGGGAAACTCTCCACCTTAACAATCATTTCCACTCTGGTCACCATCAGACCAAGCCTAGCCATGAGAGAAACACAAACCTTACAAAGAGTATGCACAAGAGACTCCCTGCATCATTTCTAAGAGACACGAACCTGACCATCCCCTAGTCCACATGTTAGCCAACACACACTTCCTGAGGTGGCCGGGCTCCCACCGCTTTCTCTTTACTCTTCCTTTTCCGACCCGCTCCACCCTACAAACCTATGATGTGAATGCACAGAAGGACAGTAAGCCCATGTCCTATAATTAGAGGTTTCTTCTTGCCAGTGCCATTTACCTTTGAATTTAAGACCAAAAAAGGGCAAAATAAGTTAATAGCTTTGTCACCCTAAGGTAAAGGACCTCTCTCTTTCCAGCCTCAGTTCTCATGGTATAAAGACTACTATCCACCCAACAGAGACCGATGTCAACAGACCATGTGTATAAAGCACTCAGCATTGTGCTGGCACAATAGTAGCATGTAATAAACCCCAGCGTCTCAAACTGCGCCTGATGCTGTGAGCAGATAACAGCTCTACTATGTAAAAGATGGCATTGCTATCAAAGTATGTATTTAAAGAACAACATTAGGGCTTGCATGGTGGTGCAGCGTTGAGAATCCGCCTGCCAATGCAGGCGACACGGGTTTGAGCCCTGGTCCGGGAAGATCCCACAAGGTGCGGAGCAACTAAGCCCGTGCGGCACAACTACTGAGCCTGCACTCTAGAGCCCGCGAGCCACAACTACTGAGCCCACACGCCGCAACTACTGAAGCCCACATGCCTAGAGCCCGTGCTCCGCAACAAGAGAAGCCACTGCAATGAGAAGGCCGCGCACCGCAACGAAGAGTGGCCCCCACTTGCCGCAACTAGAGAAGACCTGTGCGCAGCAACAAAAAGCCAACTCAGCCATAAATAAATAAATAAATAAATAAATTTATAAAGAACAACATTAACAAAAAGTTACCTTTATTGTGCACCTACCACGTCACTTCCCACACATTCACTAATTCTAATCTTTAACAATCCTACAGAAAAAAAAAAAAACCCATCAATATTCCCATTTTCAGATGAAGAAACAGATTCACACAATGCGTAAGTGATGACTGGCATTTAAACATGGATCTGTCCCGATCATCTATGCTCTCGACTCCAGGAATTGCTGGGGATCTCTGAGCAGAAAATTAAGTGAAACGTTCCTGGCCTCTGCCTCCTCGTCTTCACAGGCAGAGGAATGGACAATTGTCGCACAGATTTTCTTTGGTTCTTTCGTTACCAACAGAGAACACTGCATGGTGGAGCTTGCCAACAGAGCTTATCCCAACAGACGGCTGCTGAGGCCTGCCAAAGAACAGGACTCCAGATGGTCTCGTCTTCCTCAATGACAAACAAGAACTCTCTTCACCCCTGCTTTATCTCCGTGTCCCCTCAAAGTAGACCCTTGGCAGCTCCATTTTTGTAGACCTTCTAGGAAGCAGAACAGTACCATTATTGAAGGCTGACACCCCCCCCTTCGTAATTAACATGCAGAGATATGCAACCCATAACTCCAATTGGAAATGTCACACTGGCACCGCACTTCCATGCTGAGGGGCAATCTTTGCAGGGCTCAAAGTGTACAATCAGCCTCTTCTACCCAGAGGCATTTGTAAAACAGGCATGTTTGGAACCACCCCACTGAATAGTTCATCCCTTGTAAACTGTCTCCCGGAGGAGCCCCAAGGGCGGGCTGAGGCAGCAACCTGTCTTATTGAGCACAAATGTCAACAGGAAAAAAAAAAAAAAAGAAAGCAAGGCAAAAAGGAGATGGTGCCGCTGATCTATTTCAAGAGCCTTATCAAATACGTTAGCTCATTGTCACAATTAGGAAGTTGGGCCAAGGAGGAAAGACACATTTAGTATTGTCTTCTTTGCCCTGCCTTGATGTTGATTCCATCCAGCGACAGAATGAGAAGTTGGTTCAAATTGCAGAGCCAAGACCAATTATGAGCTCCACTCACAACTTTTATACCTTCTGAGGGGCAATAGTTAGGTTCCTTACACAGTGAGGAAGGGCCTCTACTCTGTTGGAGGGTACGTGTCATATACCAGGCATTATAGCTGATGGGGGTGGAAAATTTCATCATGGAGCTCCTGACCCCACTCCCCCCACCACACACCCCAGATCTGGCCTTTTCCAGCGCTTCTTATCTCAGCAAACGGTGCCAGCAGCTACCCAGTTTTCTAATACAGAAACTAGGAGTCATCCTAGGAAGAATATCATCACCCGAATCTTCTACTTCCTTCTTATGATAACCAATCCCCAAGTCCACGTAAACATCTCATACTGTTGATAAAATAATGTGTAACTCCTCAAAAAATTACAGTATTTTCTAAGATACTTATACTAATAAAAGAGCATACCCCCCCACAGACACACAATCACACATATACCTTAAGATTCAGTCAACTTATCACCACCACTACCAACGTAGGCTAAAGCTAACTCCATGTGGGGCTGCCAGATAAAATGCAAAACTGGTATTCTGTATTTTTATTTGCTAAATCTAGCAACCTAACTCCAGCTCAACCACCAGAGCTCATCTCAATACTATAATGCTTCTCCATGGGAAGCATTTCCCAACCCCAAAGACATCAAATCTCCCCATCATATGGTCTCCTTTAAATATCCTGATACCTGTAACATACATACAAATGTATATTTATTTCTGAGATTGTTTGAATAATGTGTCTCATGAACTAGACTGTAAGACCCATAAGGGCAATGCTCATGTCTGGTTTTGCTCAGCATTTTATCTTTAATGAATAAATGAATGAATGTACAAACTAGTAAGAGATTCTACAAGAAAAGTATCCATTTCCAGGCAGCAGACTCAGGAAAGACTGGCATCCCAGTCCTGCCTAGGACATGACCTGAGTCAGGGGCATTTGGCCAGGTTTTGTCCCCAATTCTCCTTGGTGTCTTGGACCAGCGGTCCCCAACCTTTTTGGCAGCAGGGACCGGTTTCGTGGAAGATAATTTTTTCACGGATGGGAGTCGGGGGAATGGTTCATGCGGTAGTGCGAGGGATGGGGAGCGGCAGATGAAGCTTCACTTGCTCGCCCACCACTCACCTCCTGCTGTGCAGCCCGGTTCCTAACAGGCCGTGGACCCATACCGATCGGCAGCCAGGGGGTTGGGGACCCCGTCTTAGACCATTCTCTCTCTGGATCTCAGTTCTGTCTTCTGAAGAGATGAGCTCTACTGCCTTTCCAGCTTTAAAATTTTACAATCTGGCAATTCTAAACCCCAAACAAAGAGTGGACCTGAAAGAATATTTGGAAGGTTATCAGACCTTGAGGTTTTATTGGTTGACTCTACTTGTCTGCCCTATCATATGTCACACAATGTACATAAAGAAGATCACCTCTCCTCTGTAGTAACATCTTCTTTGGCAGGGTTCAAAATTACATTTTTCTAAAGGAGCTTAACTCTTAAAAGATGTGCTTAGCTCTCTGAAGTCAGATGAGCGAGAAGGGAAGGATCTTCTTGAGTACGTCCTCACCCGTACTTGCAGGAGCTTTCATTCTTCAATATATGTAAATCAATCAATGTGATACACCATATTAACAAATTGAAGGATAAAAATCATATGATCGTCTAAATTGATGCAGAAAAAGCTTTCGACAAAATTCAACACCGATTTATGATAAAAACTCTTCAGAAAGTGGACAGAGAGGGAACTTACCTCAACATAATAAAGGCCATATTATTATTACAAACCCACAGCCAACATCATTCTCAATGGTGAAAAACTAAAGGATTTCTACTAAGATCAGGAACAAGACAAGACTGGCCACTCTCACCGCTATTATTCAACATAGTTTTGGAAGTTTTAGCCACAGCAATCAGAGAAGAAAAAGAAATAAAAGGAATCCAAACAGGAAGAGAAGAAGTAAAGCTGTCACTGTTTTCAGATGACATGATACTATACATAAGGAATCCTAAAGATGCTACCAGAAAACTACTAGAGCTAATCAATGACTTTGGTAAAGTAGCAGGATACAAAATTAATGCACAGAAATCTCTTGCATTCCTATACACTAATGATGAAAAATCTGAAAGAGAAATTAAGGAAACACTCCCATTTACCATTACAACAAAAAGAATAAAATACCTAGGAATAAACCTACCTAAGGAGACAAAAGTTTCCTGTATGCAGAAAACTATAAGATACTGATGAAAGAAACTGAAGATGATACAAACAGATGGAGAGGTATACCATGTTCTTGGATTGGAAGAATCAACATTGTGAAAATGACTATACTACTCAAAGCAATCTACAGATTCAGTGCAATCCCTATCAAACTACCAATGGCATTTTTCACAGAACTAGAACAAAAAATTTTACAACTTGTATGGAAACACAAAAGACCCCAAATAGCCAAAGCAATCTTGAGAAAGAAAAACGGAGATGGAGGAATCAGGCTCCCTGACTTCGGACTATACTACAAAGCTACAGTAATCAAGAAAGTATGGTACTGGCACAAAAACAGAAACATAGATCAGTGAAACAGGATAGAAAGCCCAGAGATAAACCCACACACATACGGTCACCTTATCTTTGATAAAGGAAGCAAGAATATAAAATGGAGAAAAGACAGACTCTTCAATAAGTGGTGCTGGGAAAACTAGACAGCTACATATAAAGGAAAGAAATTAGAACACTTCCTAACACCATACACAAAAATAAACTCAAAATGGATTAAAGACCTAAATGTAAGGCCAGACACTATAAAACTCTTAGAGGAAAACATAGGCAGAACACTCTATGACATAAATCACAGTAAGATCCTTTTTGACCCAACTCCTAGAGAAATGGAAATAAAAACAAAAATAAACAAATGGGACCTAATGAAACTTAAAAGCTTTTGCATAGCACAGGAAACCATAAACAAGACAAAAAGACAACCCTCAGAATGGGAGAAAATATTTGCAAACAAAGCAACCGACAGAGGATTAATCTCCAAAATATACAAGCAGCTCATGCAGCTCAATACCAAAAAAACAAACAACCCAATCCAAAAGTGGGCAAAAGACCTAAACAGACATTTGTCCAAAGAAGATATACAGATTGCCAACAAACACATGAAAGGATGCTCAACATCACTAATCATTAGAGAAATGCAAATCAAAACTACAATGAGGTATCACCTCACACCAGTCAGAATGGCCATCATCAAAAAAATCTACAAACAATAAATGCTGGGGAGAGTGTGGAGAAAAGGGAACCCTCTTGCACTGTTGGTGGGAATGTAAATTGATACAGCCTCTATGGAGAACAGCATGGAGGTTCCTTGAAAAACTAAAAATAGAACTACCATATGACACAGCAATCCCACTACTGGGCATATACCCTGAGAAAACCATAATTCAAAAAGAGTCATGGCCCACAATGTTCATGGCAGCACTATTTACAATGGGCAGGACATGGAAGCAACCTACGTGTCCATCGACAGATGAATGGATAAAGAAGATGTGGCATATATATACAATGAAATATTACTCAGCCATAAAAAGAAATGAAATTGAGTTATCTGTAGTGAGGTGGATGGACCTAGAGACTGTCATACAGAGTGAAGTAAGTCAGAAAGAGAAAAACAAATATCGTATGCTAACACATATATGGAATCTAAGAAAAAAAAAAGTTTCTGAAGAACCTAGGGGCAGGACTGGAATAAAGACGCAGACGCAGAGAATGTACTTGAGGACACTGGGAGGGGTAAGGGTAAGCTGGGACTAAGTGAGAGAGTGGCCTGGACATATATACACTACCAAATATAAAACAGATAGATAGTGGGAAGCAGCCTCATCGCACAGGGAGATCAGCTCAGTGCTTTGTGACCATCTAGAGGGGTGGGAGAGGGAGGGTGGGAGGGAGACGCAAGAGGGAGGGGATATATGTATACGTAGAGTTGATTCACTTTGTTATACAGCAGCAACCAGCACAAAAATGTAAAGCAATTATAGTCCAATAGAGATGTTTAAAAAAAAAAAAAAAGAACTGTCCTGGAAAATATGGCAGCCATCAGACACACAAGACTATTTAAGGCTAAATTTGTTTACACTATTAAACTTAAAATCCAGTTTCTCAGTCACAAAAATCACATGTGGCCAGTGGCTGCCATGTTGGACAGCTCAGAATACTGAACATTTCCATTACTGAAGAAAGTCCTACAGGATGGCATTGGTTCTACAGGAATCAAGAAATGGTTCCCTGCTCGTCCATCTCTAGGACCAACGTTCCAACCTTCTCTTGGTTCATTGCATTTGCTCTCTCTGAATTCAGGCTTTGTGACTGGTGCTGAAACAGTGAACTCATGAGATCCTCTGACGAGCTTCAGGTCAAAGGCCACCTCCTCCAGGGGACCGACTCTGATGCGAGATTCGATGTAGCACCATTGCTAGATGCTTCTGGGGCACCCTTGTAGTTTCCTTCTCAGAACATTCATCACGTCTCTTGAAATTGTTTAAATTTAATTTGTCTCCCAAGACTGAGGGTCTATAGAGACCCTAGAGCTACATAAGCCTGGGTTTGATTTCCAGCTCTGTCTCGGGCTCACTCCATGAACTAAGCAAAGACAACAGGCATTTCTGGGCCTCATACTCTTCTTTTGTAAAATGGGGATAAACTGTATGCAGCTCATAGGATTACTGGGTAATTAAGTGAGCTGGTACACATAATGTGCTTTGAAAAGCACGCAGCACATAGTGTACACTGGACAAACACTGGCAGAAATAAATAACTAAAGAGCATAAGCACCTTCAAAGGCAGAGCTGCTTTGGTCTTCTGCCCTAGACATCACACCCTGTGCCTGGGGACAATGTTGAAACGAACTGTGTGGGCACAGAAGGGCTGGCTTTAAAACTGCACTGTCAGGAACTTGCTCTATAGATCTACTCAAAACAGTATAGTGAGATATTTGTACAGGGATGTTCATGTCAGCACTGTTTACAAAACACCAAAAAAAGTAGGGAGGGGGCATCCAAATGCCCATCTGCAGGGGACTAGTTAAATAAACTACATATATTCATACAATGGGATATGCTGGAGCATTTATAAAGAATGAGGTGGAACTGTGTACTTAACACACCTCCAAATGTGTTAAGTACAATGGACAAGAATGCAGTGAAATAAACAAGTATACATGTTCATGCCGTATATTGTCTAAGTTTTCTGAATCTCTGCACTAGATCCTCTAACAGCGGTTTCCTATGAGGAGGAGGAGAATCAATTTAGACTTAAATATACTTAAGTTCTTTACTCTAGAAAGAATTCCATCATGTACATTCATGACTATTCCTGAAAACTGTTTAAAAGTCTTGCTGTGAAGAGTGATTTGTGTTGTGGTCTCTTCCTCTTTGGAACCAGGACAGGCCAAGAGGAAAAAAAATGTCAGCAGGGGAAACAGACAGTGAGGACCTGGGAAGTAAATAAAGATATTTTACTGGTAAATCCACTGGTTTACTGACTAGGAGAAGGGGGAGGGAATCCATCCACCAGGGTGGCAATTTCAGACCGGTCGTGTGTGTAAATATAAGAGCTAACACGCTGATGGAGGGCTTACATGTGTCAGACGCTGTTCTCAGCCCTTTCCAATTATTGTCTCATTTAATCCTACCTATGAGAAAGCACTATTATTATCCTCATTTTACCGAAGGGAAAATGAAGACATGGAGCATTAAGCAACTTGCTGGAGGGCACAAAGCTCAACAACAGAGGGGCTGAGACTCAAACTCTGGCAGGGCCACAGCCCAGCCTGCATGCTTGTTACTGTCCAATAGACAGAGCTGCCATCGAGGGGCTAGTCCAGGGGAAGCAAAGACAGAGAAGATCTATCCTGCCCTATTCTTGTGACAGCATCCAGCATTACATAAAAATTCCATTTTGCTTTCAGCTTATGAGAGTCAACACAATATATTCCAGTTGCTTCCAAAAAATTAGGAGCTGTCTCATATGACAGGGAAATCATACAGCTAAAAGGTCAAAAGGCTGAAGAACACAGTCAAATGGCTGAAAAATGGAGTGGATTCATATGTGGCAAAAGAGAATTTCAACTCCAAAATAACTGAGCGACATTCACAGAAAGACGGTTTTGTGGAAGGATGATTAGACATTTTCTGAAAACCTTTTTCCTGTTGCTACCCACCAGGAAGTTGGGTGAAAGTACTAATGAGCTATTTTTACAACTCTTTAGTTACATCCAGGATCTTCTGAGGTTTTCAAGAAAGTGCACGGGATCTGAAAGTCCAACCACTGTGTTTGTTTCCTGGCAGCTGCATAACCTTGACAAAGTTCCTAAATGCTACCTGGCCTCAGCATCCCCATCTAAAAAGTCAGGGATAATAGCTACCTCCGTCAAAGTGATCAAATTAATGGGAAAACAAAGTGACTCCACCTATGTATCACTTGTAACATAACCACCTCAATAAAATGAGACAAGCTGTTGTCTAACCACATACTTTTCTCTTTGGCTTTTCACAACCACTCCCATGCTTAACCTCTCCAAAAAGGCAAACGGATGTTTTTTATATTAGGGGCACAAGCTCCCCTGATGGGCATAATAACTGATTTCAGACAGGACAATTCACTTCCTTAAACCAAAGAGGATCCACACTTGCTCTATTCTTAGCCACTTGAATTTTTAACTGGATTCACATTTACAAAACAACACACTGAAGAAGCTCTTGGTACATCCACTCAGGCCCCCATCCCTTCCCTCCCCTCACTCCTAGACTTTAACAAATCATTCTTGCCTCGGGCATTCTCAGATGCCCTCTCAGCCCACCAACCACCAGTCACATCCTAACACTTCAAGGAAACTACAATAATTGATGATCAGCAATACTCAAAGCAAATCTTCCTGAATTCACAATATAGGAATTTGATTAATACCTAACCAATGTTAACTGTATATTCACAATTTGAAAATAAACAGTAGGTACAAAGATAACGCTCTTCCCTGTACCCCTGCAAAAAGTATCAAACCAGAATCAGCATCCCTAAGATTTATGATCATTACTTAACTATTACCCACTGCCCGGAACAGGGGTGATTATCATATCAAAGTTATAATACCCTTAATAAAACAATAGCCTATTTCGTATTCATCCTTTGTTTTTAAGTCTTATCTTGAAAATGCCACTGGGATAGTCCAGTAAGTCCAAACTTTGAGTTTAGAAAAAGTACACATGATATAATAACTTGACCTACTTATTATTAATAGTATCATAGTATGCCGTTCTGTCTCAAATAATAACACTCAACAGAGCAATCAAGCTATAATATTGTTTTCAGAAAATATAAGTTTAATTTCCCCTCTACATTTGGCTTTGAGCTTGCAATCTGATTTGTAGGATTTCATCCCACAGATTTATTTTCACCTGTGTGAAATGATTTATATCCATGTTATCCAACACAGTTGTATTCTGAAATATTAAAAATGTTTATCCAGGGCTTCCCTGGTGGCGCAGTGGTTGAGAGTCTGCCTGCCGATGCAGGGGACATGGGTTCGTGCCCCGGTCCGGGAAGATCCCACATGCTGCGGAGCGGCTGGGCCCGTGAGCCATGGCCGATGAGCCTGCGTGTCCGGAGCCTGTGCTCCACAACGGGAGAGGCCACAACAGTTAGAGGCCCACGTACCACAAAAAAAAAAAAAAAAAAAAAAAGTTTATCCAAAGGGACCACGTTAAATAAATTATGGTCCACCTATTTCAAGAGATTACACAGCCACTTAAAAAAGAAAACAAGAAGCGCTCTATTACTGAACTGCGAAGACCTGTAAGACATACTGTTATATAAAAGAGCTAAGTGCCAAACAGCATGTAGTGTATACTACCTTCTGTATAAAACAGGGAAGAAATGGGAACACACATATGAAACACATATGAGTATGTGTACACTCGCACATGTGTTTGTATTTACATTAAACAGTTTCAGAAGGGAAATTAGAAACGAGTAACAGCGGTTGTAATATCTGGGGAAAGGAGAAATGGAAATGAGGCAGGGGGAAGACAGATCTAGGAAAGAGCTTACTTATCGAATACTTCTGAAATGTTCTGCTTTATGACCCATGTAAATGTATCATCTACTCAAAAAATACATTAAATAGCAACTGGTGGTAAAAAATGACATTTCAGTCCCTTGATATTAAGACAGCACTACCAATAAGGTCATATTTTATGACTGACTATGATACTTCTTCCTCTTCTTTCTTATACCATACATGCCCATATTAAACACACACACACACACACATGCATGTACATGTTTAAATCAATAAATTAGGGGCTCCCCTGGTGGCGCAGTGGTTGAGAGTCTGCCTGCCGATGCAGGGGACATGGGTTCGTGCCCCGGTCCGGGAGGATCCCACATGCTGTGGAGCGGCTGAGCCCATGAGCCGTGGCCACTGGGCCTGCGCGTCCGGAGCCTGTGCTCCGCGGCGGGAGGGGCCACAGCGGTGGGAGGCCCGCGTACCGCAAAAAATAAATAAATAAACAAATAAATAAATAAATAAAATTAAATCAATAAATTAAAGGAGAAAAGTAACGTGAAAAAAAACAAAACCAAATTATTTTTATGGTGCTCCACAAAGCCTTATTCCATATCCCATATATTTTATTATTATTACTCCCCTTAAGGTGAACTGCAGCCTCCTACAGATGTTCAGACTTCACTAGTCCACAGAAGCTTTGACTGGATGGCCCTGGATCCTCTGGAGGACCCAGCAGAGAGGTATCCTCACCGCTGCCATACAGATCAGCTCACCTTCATAGGTGCCGACTTCTAGAAGAGTCCCGCTCTGCTCGAGGTCCAAGAACTCCTTCACAGTCAGAAAGTTATAGTCCACGCCAGGCACCTCTCCTTCTCTGGGAGACCGGGTTGTGCCTACAGCAGACAAGACAAAGGCACGAGAAATCATCAGTCCACTGAAACAGGAAGCACCCCATCCAGGTGTAATTAAAATAACCTGTTCAGTAAGCTGGAGTACCTAAACTGACAGACCCGCCTACTGAGACAGGGACCTGGCAAAGACAACTTCTTTCTAGCAGAAAAGTATCCTCACTTCCATCCTCTGACACCTGGGCCCCTCAAATGCAAGAAAGAGAAAACCAAGCATAGCTAGGCAACCCAGGGAGATTTTTATCACTTGAAACATGCACTGAATGAAAAGGGTGAACTGGATTTTATAGAGATGACATTCACAATCAGCAGCTTTTAGGGATCCAGTAAGTTCTAAAAAAGATATCCACCTTGGGCTTCCCTGGTGGCGCAGTGGTTGAGAATCTGCCTGCTAATGCAGGGGATGCGGGTTCGAGCCCTGGTCTGGGAAGATCCCACGTGCCGCGGAGCAACTGGGCCCGTGAGCCACAACTACTGAGCCTGCGCGTCTGGAGCCTGTGCTCCACAACAAGAGAGGCCGCGATAGTGAGAGGCCCGCGCACCGCGATGAAGAGTGGCCCCCGCTTGCCACAACTAGAGAAAGCCCTCGCACAGAAATGAAGACCCAACACAACCAAAATAAATAAGTAAATTAATAAATTCCTGCCCCCAACATCTTAAAAAAAAAGGTTAGCACGTTTAAAAAAAAAAAAAAGATATCCACCTTAAGCTCAGAGCCTAAGGGGTTTATATTTTTATCATAGGCCTCAAAATTCTTGTGTTCCTCAACACATCTGGCAACTTCCAATGTAATAAGCCCTTTGAAGAAAATGACACCCACTGCATAAACACATCACTAGAGAAATTCAATTGCCCAAGATCTGTGGCTGGATACCTCCCAGGGATTAAAATGTTGCTGCTCTCCATGTAATTAATATGTTTGGCAAAAAGGGGCCACCCATAACTTCTGATGGGAGAAAAAGGACACTGCATTTGCTAGAAAATTCCCCCCCCCCGAATTAATCTCGTCATTCTCTCAAAGACTAATAAATATAATGATTCTTCTTATGAAATAACACAGAGCCTCTAGAATATTTAAGTCACCCAGCTCAGGTGCTGGGCGGGAGACCTATCAATTTAGCCCAACCTCACCCCAAAGTGTGGAAGGAATATGGTTTACACACAAAACAAGAAAATAAACCAAGAAGCAATTACATAGTGTATACTAGGAACCTGTGTTCAACGTTAGGAGAGACCAAAAAACAGCAAAACTCATGACTTCTGCTCCTACATTCAACTTAGGGGATATGATCAACATGGGTTCATTTTGCGAGGCACCATTACCTATGGCGCTTTCAGGTCAATGTTTTTTTAATATAATAAGCAGGGATTTCTCCCTAGTCCTAATTCTCCCTAAAATAATGAAATAAGCAACTGTATGTTAGCTCCAGTGCTCATGGCAGAGCACAGTCTCTGATCACGTGAAGTTCCACGCACTTACAGTGGATATCCAGAATTCTCTCAAATCAAAAAACTCAACACTTGTTGCATACTTCATTCAGGCTAAACGCATTTTTAAACAAGCCCCGTTTTTCTATTATCTGAAATTTGAGTGTTATAAACAGCTGCAAACTGTCCATAGAACAATTATATTACAAACGTTAGCTTATGCCCAGCACGCTGGGACTTTCTGGTAAAGAAGCCTGCTTGTATAGTGTCCAGCAGTCTACTCTTGTAGTGTATCCTAATTTGTTCCCATTTCTGGCTCCCCTGACAGATGATGACAAGGCCATTGAAGTGCTTCACAATATTTATATCTATGGTATCAAGCACACGGTGGGTATTCCAGAAGCATAAACAGTACCATACACTGTTGTACAGCAGGTATATAGAATGGGAATGAACTCATAGTCTGTCTGGCTCACCAGGTTGTGGTCTTGGGCATGTTCCTGAGCTTCTTCTATTTCTCAGTTTCCTCACCTGTGAAATAAGGGTAATAATACTACCTACACTATAGGTCTGTTGTGTGTATTGAGTGGGATAAGACTTTTAGAAGGCTAAGCTCAATAACTGCTACCAGATACATACTTTATGTTACTATTAGAATGAAATGAGTTGGTAGATTATTAGAGTTCAAATTTTATATATATGTATAATTATATATATTAATACATTACATATATTATTACATGTTTCATTTTTTCAAGAATTATTCACTAAGGCCCCAATACCTGCTGGGCAGCAGTTTAGGCACTGGAGAAGAAGCCAAAGCCCCTACCCTAATGGAATTTACATTTTATTATGAAAGAGATTATAAATATGTATATGGATATACCATATAATTTCAAATATTTGAAAATCTCTTAGAGGGAGGAAGCAAGGTGAGGAGTAGAAAAGCTACTTTAGACAGGTAATCAGGAAAAGCCTGGCTAAGGAGGTGCCATCTAAACCGAGAGCAGCACAAAGGTGATGGGAAAAGCATCCCAGCCTGGGCAAAGGCCAAAGAAGTAGGAATAGATTTAGCATGCTGGGGGACGGGCAAAAAGTCCAGAGTTAACTGTAGCAGAGCAATGGAAAAGAGGTTAGAAATGAAAGCAAGTGGCCAGACGAGGCAGGCCACAGCAAACATTTCATATTTTATTCTAAGGATGATGGGAAGCCACTAGAGGGTTTTGAGCAGGATAGTACCATGATTTATTTTTAAAAGATCACTGAGCTAAGGGCAGGAAACAGGCAGAGTAGGAGGGTGAGGTGGGCAAAAATAGAAGCAAGAAGACAAGTCAGTTGGATACTACAGTGTCCAGGTGAGAAAAAAAAAATCAGGGCACAGACAAGAACAGTAGACAAAGGTGACAAGAAGCAGTGAGATTTCTATTATGAATTGTAAACATTTTAAACAGCTATAAGACATAGCCCGCAGGACAGATTATTAAAAGTACATCAACTCATCAGGCCATGCTAGGTCTGTATTTTAAAGACAGAACTTGCTGATGGAGTAGATGGAGTGTACAAGAAAAACAAAAGAATAAGGACTGCCATCTTATTCTGTGACCTGGGCAAATGGGTTCTGCCATTTACAGAGATCAAGAAGATGGGGGAAATGGTTTTTAGGGGAAAAAATTTAAGAGTTCACTTCTGAACACGTAAAAAGTATGAAATGCCTATCAGACACCTGGATGTAGAGAGCTGTGAACAGGTGACTGTGTAAATCTGAAGATCAGAGTGGTGGTTGGGCCCTGAACTTGGGAGTCATCAGTAAACCACTGGCATTTGAAGGCAAGACACAGAAAGAGATAATCGAGGGGGAGAGAGAGTATAGAAAAAGCAGCCAAGAAGTCTGACTTAAACACAAAAGCCTTATAGTTTTTAGAAACTGAGAAGAAGAGGAAGATCCTCAGAGGAGACTAAGACAATAGTCAGCAAGGCGGGAGCAGAGGAGGAGGGTGTGATGTCTCAGAGCCAAGTGCAAAAGCTGTTCAGCCGGCTACTCGGAAAACACAAACAGTCTACATCATATTGGGAAATTCCAGCGCAGGGCAAGAACAGAATCTCTTTGAAACTTGCTGTGAAAGAATCTGTCCTAAATATGTTTTATATGGCAACTCTCATATTTGGCCTCCATACCAAAATTCTATTAACTTAATCCACCCCCCCCAAATGAGGATAAATAAGACCAAACAAAAGATTTGTTGGGTTTTTAAAGTCTTCTACACCACACAGTATTGGGGTTTTTTTTCCTCCTATAACCATCTTTAATCTTTGTCATTTCTTCCCACGTTTTCTGAACCAATTTCTCAGTGTAACTGTAAAGACAACAATAACCTCTGGGTCTTAATTTCCTGAAAGGATTGAAAACAATCAAGAACTTGAAAAATGGAACATTTTAAAGGAAAACTGAAAACGAGCAGACATCATTTTCCCCTGGAAATAAATATGCTTAGAAGGACCTTTGAGCAGCAGGGGAAGGGAGTGGGGGCAGGTATCTCTCCACCCACAAAACCTTCAGGGTTTATTACCCAGACAAAACGTTTCCACTCTGCAGGCCATGAGGAGGTTTACACCCAGTTATCCTCTGAGCAACCTGCCCTGGGTCTGGGCCCACATGACCAGGATCCATTCAGTGACGCTAGGGAGAAAGGGCCTGGGAGGGGACCCCGCCCCCTCTTTTCTTCCAGCAGAATGACAAGCTGCCTGCTGGACACACGCCTGGCAGATGGCATTTCAAAGGTTTTTCAGGAGCCATCTGGGGTGGGTACAATGATTACAAACCACGCTTCTCACAAAGCCAGAAGGGTTACTTCCTGGCAGAAGAGAAGTAAAACAAATTCTATCATGTTTTTCGGGGACAGCATATTAAAAAAAAAAAAAAAAAAAAAAAATCACCAGGCCGACAAACAGAGGCTGCTATAGCCTACCAACACCGCTTTTTGCCGGTCTAGCTAGAAATCAGGCCAACAATATCTTGCACTTTTTATGTTTGAACAAACAAACACAGTGCCCAGTTCCTCGCCTTCCAAAAGGGGGGAGAAAAAGAAAGAAAGAAAGAAAAAGAGAGAGAGAGAGAGAGAGAAATTATCAAACACCAGGAACAAAATAATAGCTTCCATTTACTGGATGCTTATGGCTTAGGCAAGGTGTGAAGCAGTTAATCAACACTGCTGTGTCTAATCTTCCTATAGGAAACACAGACGGCTTCTTATTAGACTCATTTCTTGATGAGGAAGCTGATACCCAGAGAAGTAAAGTAACTTTCCCAGGGTCACATAACAAGTGAGCTGGGCAGAGCTATGATTTCAAAGTAGGCAATGTGACTTTACTATCCCTCATTGGAAACCACTGTTGGCCAACAGAACTTGCTGCCATAATGGAAATGATCCATAGACTTGAGTCTAACATGGTAGCCACTAGCCACATCTGGTTATTATTATTTTGATTATATACATTTCAGGTGTACAACGTTATAGTTCAACATCTGTACACATGTGGTTATTGATACGTGGCTAACATGACAGAGGAAATGAATTGAAATTTTATCTAATTTTAATTACTTTAGATTTAAATAGCCACATGTGGCTAGTGGCAACTGGACTGGCCAGTGCAATTCTAAACTAGGAGGGCATTTCCAGTACAATGTTCACTAGCATGCCCCCAAAGCACTTCCAGCTCTCAAAATAAAAACAAGAAACATATCAAACTGCAGAATCTTGTACGCATACAGGAAACCCATCCTTTTAAAAACTCTTATATGCTTTGAAAAATGATCTACTCAAACTGTATGTTTTGTACTAAAAATTCCGTTTGGTTCCTGTTGGCTATGGTCTCTTAGAAAAAAAAATTCTCCTTAGATAAATTGTGGCATCATCGTTTATATCCAAAACAAAAACCGAAAACCAGACCAAAACCAATACAGTCCCCCAAAATAAACAAACAAATAAAACTGAGTGCCTATGAATATGGGAATGACTGAATGAAATATGGTAGAGTCATCCTTAGGAAATATATATATATATATATATATATATATATATATATATATATTTTTGCTATATAAAGAATACTTGTTAGATGTACATGCAGTTACCAGAAAGAATATCTACAATGTACAGTGGAGTGATATAAAGTGCAAAAAAAAACCCCAAAAAACACTGCATTTTACTGAAAAAGAGGAAAGAAAACCCTATGGGTGTTGCATGTTTCATGAGTTAAAAAATAGTTAAATGGAGGGAACAAACGCTTAACAGTGGCAACCTCAGGAGGGTGGGTTCAGAAATGGGAAGAGAAAAAAAGACTGTTTCTTTAAATCTCTCTGAATTGTACCACTGCTCACGTAGTTGTTTTGGCACTTTATAAATCAAATAAAATAATTATTTAAGCAATCTTTACCTGATCCTTGGGCTTCCTACTCAAACAACTTCAATATTAGCTTAGTCCTTGCAAAAACGCGCCAAAGAATAGAGCCTCCAAGTGAATCAAACACACAATATTTCCCAAGGTTTCCCACCTCATAGAAAGCCAGCATCAATGTCCCCAACACTTGCCTTTAGCTATGAATAGGAATACAGGACAAATAAAGTTGAGAAGGTGGCACTATTTTTCTGCCTGATTTTGGTTTTTAAACCTCAAACTGTTCATCACTTAAACAGAGTCCTTTTGAAGTGTTAAAATTTAACAAGATTTGCACCAGAGCAGTGAATACTATCAGGCTTTTCTGCCACCAGATCACAACTTAACAAGCTAATTTGAGCTATTCCCTGCTGACTGTCTCAGTATGAGTTAGCAATGCCCCCAAACGTTTGCCCCGAAAGCTTGAGTGGCTGCTTGCTTCTTGGGCACATTCTATGGTTCATAAACTTTCAGTGTACCTGGCATGAGTGACCCTTGCTGAGGAAATCAGAAAACGACCTTCCTTGTCACCAAACTCCACAAACTATGGCTACAGAAATGAAACCAGATTCGGAGCTCATTTGCTCTCTCTTCTTATTCTAGAAATTCTTTTGAAATATCCAGTTAAGGCAGCAAATAAATCCTAGAAATGAGACACTAACATGCTATTTCCTACTGCTATGTGTTCCCAATACCATTAGGTTTCTAGGCAAGGCATCACTCAGCACCTATCCAACTTGCTTCAAGGCCAGGTTGCTAATACAGTGATTATTACTCTACTAAGATTAAACTGTTAATACTCAAGGATATCACCCGATGTTAAATTCATCTGGGTCTTGCTTAACCAAATCTAACAATAAGACTTCCAAAAATTAGTCATCCCAACCGCTTCCATGTTAAAGAAAGTGCATGATTTTCTATAATAAAACAAGTATTTACATTGCTTGAAACTGGTTAAATATCCAGGATAGCCTCATACTATTCATTCTTTAGTTGATGGAGATGAAGCAGAGAAGAACATGTTGTTTCCCCAAATTCACTCATTTACCTACCACTCACACAATTTTTGCCCTATCTCAGTACCAGCAGTACTACTGACTCAGTATTTTCACTTCAAGTCAAAGCTGTTTAAAAAACTTAAATATATTCATGTAAAAAGGAAATGCTTAACTGCTACATACCTATTACAATGGATTAAAAAAAAAATCTTACGATACCAGATGCTGGCAAAAACATGGAGCAACTGGAACTCTCAAACGTTGTTGCCAAGGATGCAAAATGGTACAGCTACTGGGAAAAGACTTTGGCAGTTTGCTAAAAAGTTAAACATAAATCTACCATATGACCCCAAAATCACACTTCTAAATATTTATCCTAGAGAAATGAAAACCTACATTCCCATGAAAACCTATATACAAATGTTTATAGCAGCTCTATGCATAATCAATCCAAAAGAGAAAAACAACCTGAACGTCCTTCAACTGGTGAATGGATACACTGTGGTAAATCCCTACAATGAACTTGGCTAAAGTACAGATATACACAACAACATGGATTAATCTCAAATAGACTGCGTAAGTCTAAGAAAAGCCAGACTCACAAGGCAACGTTCTGTATAATTCCATTTCAGTAATATTCTATAAAAGGCAGTACTACAATAGGGATGGAGAATAAACCAGTTCTTGCCAGGTGTGTGGTTAGGGCTGACTACAAAGGGGACAGTAGAAGGGAATGGGGGGAGGTGGGAGGGGTTGAGGAGGCAGAACTCTTCTGTATCCTGATTGTGGTGGAGGGTGAAGGACGATGCATTTCTCAAAACCTACAGAAGTGTACGCCACAAAGAGTGAATTTTACTGCTTATAAAACTTTAGAAAAGGAAACATTTAACATTACCTCCAGTGAACAATCAGCTTCAGCCTGCCATAAACAATAACTAAAAATAAACACAACCAAAGTAAAATCATTTCATCTTACCTAGAGCCTGAGGCTCTGAGCCTAAGGCCCGCATTCTCTTATTACAAAGGGAGATTAACGAACATTAGAAAGTTGTTAGAGACCTATTAGCACCAAATTGAGACTTTCTCCTTAACACAATTACAAGGATATTTTTAAAATTACAAAGAAGAGCATCTGCTTAGTATTGGATTAGATCTTCCTGAATAAAAAGCACTCGCTTTTACTGAAGGTTTTGTATCACCTGTTGATCCCACCAGTGAACGGGAGGTATGCCCAGAGAACAGAGGACAAAAGACCAACTGACCTCTTCTCCTAAGAGAAAGTGTTTACGTTTAAAACAAGTCCACATGCAGATGAATGGATAAAGAAGATGTGGTACATATACACACGAAATACTACTCAGCCATAAAAAAGAATGAACTAATGCCACTTGCAGCAACATGGATAGACCTATAGATTATATTAAGTGAAGTAAGTCAGACAGAGAAAGACAAGTATCATATCTCTTATAGGTGGAATCTAAAAAAATTATACAAATGAACTTATTTCAAAACAGAAATAGAGCCACAGACATAGAAACTTATGGTTACCAACGGGGATAGTGGGGAGTCGGCGGGGGGCGGGGATAAATTAGGAGTTTGGGATTAACATATACACAGTACTGTATATAAAACAGATAAACAAGGACCTACTGTATAGCACAGGGAACTATATTCAGTATTCTGTAATAACCTATAATGAAAAAGAATATGAAAAAGAATATATATACAATACTGAACCACTTTGCTGTACACCTGAAACTAACACAACATTGTAAGTCAACTACACTGTACCTCAATTTTTAAAAATGGTTATTAAAAAAAGAAAAAGAAAACAAGTCCCCCACTCGTGTCCTTTCAAATCCACCAAACAGACAAAAACAACCCTATAGTTATTATTATTATCCCCACTTCACAGATGAGAAAAAGTGCACAGAGAGATTAGGTGACTTGCCAAAAATTACACAGCTAGTAAATGGCAGAGCCAGGATTTGAACCCAAGATTCTACTGCCACAGAGCAGCCGAAACCCCTGTATACAAAGAAGACATTGGGTATAGAAACAAACTAGCGGGGGGAGAGGGATAGCTGAGTCTTCACAGCTCTTCATTGCCTGTCCTCATCAAAGAAAGTTTGTGCTGATGGAGTTAAGGCTGGGGGAGAAGAATGCCTGACCCCTCCCCCCATGACTTCCTTAATCCAAAACCTGAACTCCCAGGAACTATTTCTTACTACCTCTTAATCAGAATAATGAGGTAATTCAGGCCAGAATCCTCGGAATAGGAAAGTCAAGTAATGACTTGAACATGCATATTAACCATTCTTCCTCTTTGATGCGGGGGAGGGAACCTTGGCACATACATATTCGCGGAAATCCTGCATTCATTAAAAACAGTAAAGGGAAAATTCTCAAGCTGTCATTGAGTCATTGCAAACATTCAGCACTCAGGCAATAAAGAATAAGATCTCCAACACTTGATACATCCTTATCAAAAATCAACTTTGGAGGATTATCTTGAGGCATTTTTGTTCAGAAAGGAATTCTGAAAATAAGTAATGCCATAGCCTAGTCCTAAAGACTGTCTATCATAAAAAGGGATTAGATCAGATAGACTTTATTATGACAGGTTATACTTTTTACTTTCTCTGAATTAATGACAGCAATTGTTTGTATATAATGGAATGAACGATTTCAACCAGGTAATTTCAAAAGCATGTGAAAGAAAATGATTATTTTGGTGAAAAGTTATAATTAATGAAGAATATCAAGTTTCCACAAATTAGGTGATTTTGTAAGCCCAATGCTAAATGCTTCTAATCTTCGGCAGCTTTCTTTCTTCAGTTTCAAAAAAAATAATCAAGAGTGACTGCCAATGAGTAGATGGTTCCTTTTGGGGGTAAAAAGAATGTCTCAAAATCAGATAGCTGGAATCGTTGCCCAGTTCTAGGAATATAATAAAAATGCTGAATTTTATGGAGTGTACAATGTCTATCAATAAAGCTGTTAAAAACAATATTGCACTACAACAGAAAGTAGTCTCTGTCTTCAAGGATATTACAATTCAGTAGAGGAGCTGTTACATTTCTGTGACTAATATGCACGTAGCGTAATTTGTTCTTCAAGAGCAACCTGCTTTCACTCGTCCTTCCAATATACGAACCAAGTGCAAGCATGAGATCAGAAATTACAGGCCATGTTATATTATTTTCCTAAAAACTGCAGGGGTCTGGAGATTTCCCGGCAAGGCCAAATAGAGAAACTGTTATGAAATCTAAAATCACACTTGGTGAGTTCAAATTCCAGCTCTGATATTGACAAACTGTGTGACCACAGCCAAGTTAAAACATTTTGGGCTGTGGTTTCCTCATCTCTAAAATGGGGAAATAATAATACCTGCCTCATAAGGTTGTGTAAGGATTATGTAAGACAATACATATAACCTGCTAGGCCTGGTTATAAACTGCATTCTGTAACCATTGGTCATAACAACAAAAGCATCATCACCATCACCACCACAACTCCCTCCTTTTTCTTTCCAACCATTGTGCTTTAAAAGTAAAGAACCTAACTATTGACCCTTCATTATACTGCTACCTCGGAACACAGGTCTTCTGTACATAATGCCTAATTTAATTCTCCCAGGAGGGGCATTTTTTTCCCACAAAATTTTCACAGTTCACATAATTTTCTATCCTTAATTATCATTTTTCAAAGCCTCTCACACGAACACACACAACTCCCAACCACAACTCTTTGGATTATCTTCTGCTAAGAAATCATAAAGTCAACTCGTTCTGTGAATACCATAATTTTAGTTAATCATTTGTCATTAAGCACTGGCATCTGTAAGGATAGCGAGATGCCTATTTACTGGAATACAGTGTCTGAATTTGAGGCCCTCAAGTCCCCTAATTTCATGTAATCGTGATCCATATGATTAACTCCTTCTCATTGAAAGGATGTAATATTTACTTATTGAAGAAATACTATACACCTGGATATAAAGAGAGAAATCAATTTATATCTAGTACCAAGAGTGAGCAGTTATAAGAGCAAGTCAAGCTGGATATAAGAAAAAAGGAGTTTGTATTGATTTTAATAAATACACTGGTTCTCAGCTGACCTAGTCATGACAGTTCTTAAAGCCTTCTCAAGTATACAGACTAATAGTCATCACCATGTAAATTTTACTTTGGCTCTCATCAAGTATATACACTGCCATGTCAAAGTAAACCAAAGGAGACAGTGTGTGACGAAGGATATGAGATGCTAAAAGAATAAAGAGGAGCTGGGTACAACATTAAGCATATACCAAAGATATACGGTACTACTTATGTATTTCCTTACTGAAACACACAAGAGTGTGGCCTTTAAAGTATAAAGGAAAACGTAGTGTGAACAGTAAAATTTCTAGGGTTGTGTTTCAGAACAGTGTTGAAACTCAGCAAAAAGCATAAAAACTAAGTATTTCTGTTTTTTTAACATGTACTTCCCCTCTGCCTTTTTAATTTTCCTAAATACCACCACTCACTTTGAAAAGGCTCTATTGGCACCCAAAACTCTGATTGGGATTGACATATATACACTAATATGTATAAAATGGATCACTAATAAGAACCTACTGTATAAAAATATAAATACAATAAAATTCAAAAAAAAACAAAACCCAAAACTCTAACATTCGAAAAGTGTCTTATGAGCCAAGTCTGAGGAACACAGCATGTCGACATCACTTAAGGATGGATTCCCAGGTAGCTGAATTCACTCCTGGGACTCTGCTATTGTTCATAAGCCACTTATGTTTTCCCCCCATAAATGATGACACAGGCAGATTCCCAGAAAACTGAATTACCGCCTTGACTTCCCTGCCCTGGGACCATCCATTACCTTATCTAATGCTTGCCAATTATCTCTCTAACTATAAGTCACATTCCAAAAAAACACGGACTGGGAGCAACTACAAAATGAGGCAGACTCAACTGATGAACTGTTATTGCCCTTCTTTTGCTTAGTTCATTTCTCAGTGAGCAATTACAGTCTCACATTATGTAGTACTTCCCTTGTCACAACTCTGGGTTGTTTTATGTCACAGACTACACTTCCGAGATGGATGAGTCATATAAATGATTATTTTTCACTCTGCCTGGTAAGTCAAATGAAGTAGATTTTAGAGGTGAAGTTAAACACAAATTATTATTATTTTTTTTTTGCGGTATGCAGGCCTCTCACTGTTGTGGCCTCTCCCGTTGCGGAGCACAGGCTCCAGACGTGCAGACTCAGCGGCCATGGCTCACGGGCCCAGCCGCTCCGCGGCATGTGGGATCTTCCCGGACTGGGGCACGAACCCGTGTCCCCTGCATCGGCAGGCGGACTCTCAACCACTGCGCCACCAGGGAAGCCCCAAACACAAATTATTAATGCTTCTAAACATTCGCTTGGAAAAATGTAGACAGTGATGAACAGAAGTCTGTGCTCATGTGATATCACCCACACTGACTTTTAAAGGAACTATTTCATCAGAAAACTGTATGAGGTATCGAAAGGTATTACTAGAAAATGAGTGGCCAGTTTTGAAAAAGTAAAATCAAGTAGAAATGTTTATTATTATAAGGTACTTAGAATAATTACTACTTAAAAACTATAAATTATTCTGTGCTTTCTAATAGAGATTGTCCCTTTTCAAACAAGCTTTATTTCATAGATGCCAGGCGAGTGAAAGCGCTGCCTTCCAAACAGGCCACATTGTTTATAGCCCACAGGCTTTTCCTTAACCCAAGAATGAAAATTACACCATTGTCATCTACACAAACTGGACCTAATATGAGTCCAGATAAAATCGGGCCAGGGATCAAATCAATGACTCTTTATTAAAGACAGAAATTCTAAAATCGATTCATTAAAAGGTAATGACATCTTAGTTCTGACATATGAACAATCTATCCTTAGAAAAAAACGAGTGCTTTCATTTGTTTTTGTTTTATTTCACACCTATTAATTAAACATCATATCACACAGTGCTTACTGATCCTCACCCTCGAGTTTCATCTAATTCATCATCCCTGTCAACAGCGCCTGCTGATCAAGGGCAGGGAGAAGGGAGAGGCAGTCTTTATTTCCTTGATCTGGCAGCACCGGTACCAATGCCATTAGCTTCCTGTCAGCAGGTGAAGACCTGGGGATGTGACAGATGATCCCAGAGCTCTTACAAGGAGTTTTCATCAGACACCTGCCTCTTAACCTATTTACCCAGCAGTTACACTCTCACCTTCTAGGAAACCCACATTTTTGCCCAGAGGGAGCAAAGAGTCAAAGCTTTAAATAAACCCAAAAGCTACTGCATGGGCTTCCACAGGCCTAGCTTCTCAAAACAAAACCACAAGTAAAAAAAGGTGTAAGTATTTGACTGAGCCAGCTGGGAAATCCAGAAAGCCTCTTCTGCTCTCAACATGTAATACACATTACATCTGAAAAGAGTAATAAAAGATTAAAGCTATTCATTTTTAAAGTTAGTGAGTTTACAAAAGTCCGTACAAAAAAAATTTTGTTTTACCTATGTAAAACAGGAAATGAGACATTTAGGAGGAAAGAGTGCTTTTCTAAACCTTTAAATGAACAGCAACTAATGTCAATGAATGACATTTACACCAAATTAATGGAAAACATGACATTCACAAAATAGGACCCAATCCAATTTGAGGTAGAAGTGGCTACATTAAAAATTAATAAACATTACTCTCTTCTCTCTTCAGATATACAGGGTACATGCTCTAGAAAATTTAGAACCCATAAAAGAGCACAAAGAAAGCAAGCATCCCCACCATGCAAAAAGGAGCACCATCAATACATCAAAGGTTTGAAGTCCCCAGTCACCACTCCAGGCCCAGGGATGAAGTCCGGGCATCTTCAGGTAAATTCGCAGCCAACAGAATTGTCCCTAGCCACTGCAGGCTCCATTACTATCAACACTCAACAACCGCGGGCCAAGCCCTGACAAAGGGAAAGCACTGCTATTTTCCACAGCCGCATTAGCACGCCTGCCACTATGATGCCTCAATTACACGAACACTAAATATGAGAGTGAGGACACGTGACAAAGTTTATTGGAGGAAGTAGTACTGACAGATGCACAATTCAGAAATCTTTCCATGGAGTCGAGGGACTGGAATTATAAACATTCCAAAATTTATCAAAAGCAATTTCTTGCCTCAGGCTTCAAGCTCTGGGTCATGAAACAGGTTTAACAGTGATAGTGGTAACAATAAAGAGGAGGAAGAGGAGGAGGAGAAGGGAGGGGGGAAGGAGAGGCAAGGGGGAGGGGAGGGGGAAAGGGGAAGGGGAGAGGGAGTCACAGCTGCAGCAGCCATAGGTGTTAAATTTATAATACAGGTCTACTATTATCACCACCACAACCAAGTACTTAGTAAGTACTTACTATATGTCAGCCACTGTGCAAAGTACATTTTTTTCCCCTGAAACTTTATCATAACCACAGGGTATAGTATTAATATCCTTGCTTCTCAAATGGGGAAACTGAGCACTGAAAAGGACATATTACTTGCCTACAATGGTCACACAGTTAAAGAGGGGGCTGAACTGGGATTAAAACTCAGGATTTTCTGACGTCGGAGCCTAAGTTCTGAAGTCTGATACCAAATGGCTTCATGTCTCCCTTTGTGCCAGCCCTGTTGGTCTCCTTGTTCCTAGAATACTCCATGCCTCAGGGGTTTTGCACTTGCTATATATAACTCACCCCTAAAACGCTCTTGCTCCAGGTGGTCACTCTTCCTCCAGATAACCTCAAGGCTGCTCCCAAACCTCCTTCAAGTATTTGCTTAAATGTCACTGCTACTGACTGATTCATGTCCCCCCAAAATTCATATGTTGAAACCCCAAGCCCCAACGTGATGGTATTTAAAGGTGGGGTCTCTGGGAGAGTTTATATGAGGTCATAAGGGTGGGGCCCTCATCATGGTATTAGTGCCCATATAAGAAAAGACACCAGAGAGAGCTTTCACCCAAGCTCACACTCATGCTCTCTATCTGCTAATTGAGGACACAGCAAGAAAGCAGCCATCTGTAAGCCAGGAAGAGGGCTCTGACCAGAACCCAACCACACTGGTACCTTGACTTGGATTTCCACCCTCTAGACTGTGAGAAAATAATAAATTTCTGTTGTTTAAGCCACTGGTTTGCTATGGCAGATGGAACAGACTAGTCATCTTCTCCTTACGGAATTCCTTAATTTAAATTGCCTTATTTTAAACTGCAACCTCCTTCCCCACCCCTGCCCCCCACCCTGTACTACCCATGTTGCTTTATCTTTCTCCATAGCATACATCACCACCTGCGCTGGTTATTAAAGCGGTCTCTCAGCTCCAAACCCACCCCTCCATACTCTGCTCTGTGATGCTGGGGTAGGAGTCTGCAAACTGTCTTTCCCAGGATTCTTGTGCAACAGAGACCAACTGAGGGAGATTGAGAGGCCGGAAGAATGGAGAAGGGACTTGCTTCTTCCCACTTGTTTGCTGTTCCTGTCAGTGTATCCCCCCGGCAGAGGCTCTTCACCTGGTAGTATCACTTGGTTCCAGGCCACAGATTCCTTAGAACCAGCCCCATCTCATCTGAGAGGTACCTGCACCCGAGGGGCAGTGCTGCCTCCTCAGAGGTCTGAGCTTTCAGCCATGGGGACCTTCCCCTAACAATCCCATCCTTTTTAGTTGGACCCTCCCTCCTGAAGAGTGTGAGCTACTTCATGACGTTATCGTCTTCTCTTTGTGTAACACAGAGTTCTCCTTTTGCTTTTTCAGACCCTATATTACTATAGATTCCCTCTGCTGAAATACCTAGTATTGCTTCTGTCTTCCTGACTTAACCCTGCCCAATATATTATAACATATTACAGTATATTTTAATTTTAGATTACAAACAACATTTAAAAGTATCTTCTCACGGTGGAATGTAAAATCCATGAGAACAGAGGGCTTTCTCTTTGTGTTAAAGCAGAATCCCTAGCACATGGAAAAGCATCTGGTACATAGTAGGTGCTGAATACACATTAGCTGAATGAACGTATCCCTCTAGTGAGTAGCTTAAAATTAACCAGAAGGGCTTCCCTGGTGGCACAGTGGTTAAGAATCCACCTGCCAATGCAGGGGACAAGGGTTTGAGCCGTGGTCTGCGAAGATCCCACATGCCGTGGAGCAACTAAGCCCGTGCACCACAACTGTTGAGCCTACGTTCTACAGCCCGCGAGCCACAACTACCGAGTCCACATGCCACAACTCCTGAAGCCCATGCGCCTAGAGCCCGTGCTCCGCAACGAGAAGCCACCACAATGAGATGCCCGCACACTGCAACAAAGAGCAGTCCCTGCTCGTGGCAACTAGACAAAGCCTGCGCGCAGCAACGAAGGCCCAATGCAGCCCCACCCCCGCAAAAAAAACACTAACCAGAAGCCATTACCTAGGTTTCAGCCTAAAGATCCCCTTATACCCAAAGCCTCCCTGACTCTACCTAAAGCAAATCCTCTCTAATTCTCCCTCATACACCACCGCATATTTCATTCATACGGCTTTTCAGAATCTGTAATGACTTTGTGTATCTGTACAATTATTTATTACCTTTCTCTTTCACCATGATGTTAACACTGTAAGGACTAGGGTTATGCCTGTCCCACTATATCCTCAGTGATTAGCATGGACTGGGCATGCAGCAGTCGCACAATTATTTATTGAAAGAAAGGTACATTGGAGCTCAGATAACTTTACAAGACGTGAATGCTGCCAAAAAGACAAGGTAGGAGGAGATGGGAGTTAGTAGCGATCTCATTGTGGTTCTCCTTGATAAGACTTGGAATTCTAAATGGCTGCTGTTAAATGAGATTTAACCCCGCAGCATGATGAGACATGAAGTTATATTCATAAATTAAAATATTTCATAAACATCAATGCCATGAAAAATTTAAATCTGTGTTGAAATCAAGTTCCCTTGTGCGTCTGACAAACATTTACTTAACACCTACGATGTACCAGATATTGTGCAAGGTACTGGGATACAGCAACAAAATAAACCAAAGTCTCTGTCCTCATCGAGTTTACATTCTAATGAGTGGAGATACACAATAACTAAGCTAATAAATATGTCATATAACACTCAGTGTAAGGGAGAAAAAGTAGAATAAGACTGATAGGAAATTCTGGATGGTGAAAGTGGAATTACAATGCTCTCTTGGTCAGGGGATGTCTCACTGAGAAGGTAAAATGTGCACAGAGATCTAAAGGAAGGAAAGATGGGAGTTATACAGAAAACCTGGAAAAGTATTCTAGGCACACAGCATGTAACACCAAATACAAATGCCCTGAGGCAGGAACATGCCTGGTGTTTGGATGAGAACATGGAACAGAGACAGTCAAACATGAGAGCAGGGCTTCCCTGGTGGCGCAGCGGTTGAGAGTCCGCCTGCCGATGCAGGGGACATGGGTTCGTGCCCCGGTCCAGGAAGATCCCACATGCCACGGAGCGGTTGGGCCCGTGAGCCATGGCCTCTGAGCCTGCGCGTCTGGAGCCTGTGCTCCGCGACGCGAGAGGCCACAGCAGTGAGAGGCCTGCGTACCGCAAAAACCACAAAAAAACAGAAAAACATGAGACCAGAGAGAGAATGAAGATTTGATAATGCAGGGAGTTGGAGGTCACCATAAGGATTTTGGTTCTTACTCCAAAGAAGAAGGGAAGCAATTAGAGGGTTTTTACCAGACTAGAGTCAAGAGGTTTCACAGACTATGATTTTAAATAGGTCACTCTGTCTATTGGGTTGAGAATAAACTCTGTGATGGACAAGAATAGGAAGAGGAACAATAGTTAAGAGGATACTATAGTTATTGAAGTAATAGACTGTGATAAGGGAAAAGAGCTAGTAATCCCGCCCATTAAAACATGGAGTCCAATTCTCCTCCCTTTGAGTTTGGATCTGCTTAGCAACTTGCTCGACCAACAAAATATGGAGGAAGTGATGCTGTGCTATTCCCGAGGCTGATCAGAAGAATTCTGAAGTGGTCTCTTAGACCTGCTGATTGGCTCTTTGAACACAGCAGCCATGCTAGAAGGGAGCTGGAGAGACCCACACGGAGGAGCTGAAGTTCCCATGCAAGAGTCCCAGCTGGGCTCCCGGTCAATAGCCCACACAACCCTGCAGCTACAAGAAGTAAGCCCTCTAAATTCACTTGAACCACCCAGCCTTCTCTCAGTGGAACAGACACAAGACACCCCACTGAGCCCAAGTCTAACTACAGATTCACAAACAAAATAAATGCTTGTTATTGTTTTTAAGCCACCAAGTTTTGGAGTGATTTGTGACATAGCAATGGATAACCCAAAGAGCATTCACTGGAGACTGGATCAACCATAAGGGAAAAAATAAGTTCCTAAGCACTTACTTGGGAGAGATTACATTAACACAGTTAAGAACTTGAGCACTGGAAAGATTCGTATTTAAACCCAGGTAAGCCACTTAACAGGTGACCCTAGGCAAATTCATTGATTTTTCTGAACTTCAGCTTCCCCATCTGTAAATGAGATTAATCATAGGGCCTAGTTCCTAGAGATATTGTTAGGTTACACTGAGATAATGTACATAAAATACTTTGCCAGTGTCTGACACATAATGAGTGCTCTTTTAAAGAAAAGTAAGCTAGCAAAAGAATTGATTTTTCACCTTTTAAAAAATGGCATTATATCACACAACATTTTCAAAATGGAAACTTCTGTGGCTTGACTCGCTGATTCCCAATACATTAAGAGCTGAAATGCAAAAAGAATTAGTCCCAGGAGAATCGGCCACCACAGCTGACTACCCATCTTCTAAGCATGAACAGTGTTTATTAAGATGTCTTATTGTCATCTGCCAAACTTCCTTTCAGAAGCCTCTCGTGGCGGGTGAAGCATGGTGGTAACAGAAGGCGCTAACTAACTACCTCGGTTTAATACCTTTCCCAAAATTTAAGACCACCAAGTCTGTTTTGGCAAAGATTTTAGTCAACTCAGTGGAGAGCAAACCATTATGACACCAACTTATGAGACTCCATAAATTCATAAAAGAAAGAGAATGATTTTTTCATTCCATCCAGAATCTTGCTGCTGATAATTAGTGCAAACTCCATTATAAAACCCAAGACACGTGATGTAACATCTACCACGGAGAGTGGAAGACACTTCAAACAGAAGGATCACTTTACCACCTTATTAAACCAGGCTTGATAAAAGGTCACTGCCTGAGATACATCCCACTTCCACTTTATTACAGAGATTACACTGAAGACAGAGCTGATTTTAACAGTAAAAGTCTTTCTGTGGCACTTAGCCAGAAGCAATAAAATTCTGACCTAACAGTTACAGCAAAACAGGAAAACCTACTGCCATATATCTCTATGTTCAACAACCAGCCTTCAAGATATATTGCCGGAAGGACATTAGAAGGGAATGTTGCCTTAAAAATATCAATAGCCCACGATTTAGGAGCAAGTACAACACACGTTTACAGCTAGTTTAATAAATATTTAAATATGTATGCTGACACACCATTAGTTTGTGAAATATAGATTTCAGAAAATATTGACTGTACTACTTACTGAGTAAATACACAGTACAATGAATATTCATGAATGATGAAAATTCACTGTTTTAATGTAAATATGCATACCTCAGTTCCTGAGTGATTTAGCTTCCTAGTTGGTGGTTGTTACATTATGATAAATATTATATACCTCTTACCATATGTTAAAGAGTAATTTAAGGCACAAGAGCTTAATGAAGAGTCAAGGTATCATTTTAAACTGCAAAATGGTGAAATGCATTAGAAAGTCATCACAAACTAACAGTTCTAAAACTTCTCGTTTTTACAGAGAAGCCACCGTTTATCTGCTAAAGCATAAGCCAATGTTTTGTTATTTAAAAAAACTTGTAATGGCTATTAAGCTTATTGCTTAGTTCAATAGGATTTAATGTGTCGGAGATGTGTTTCTCTACCATTCCCATTGTTGTTCTTTATAGCTACATTAGTGTAAGGTAGCAGTGGGCTCCTGAACCCCTTTATCTCTACAGATACGTAGCAATCAAGAGAACATACTATCACAGAGAGAGGAAAAGCCAGAGTTTCATTCGTCCTTCAATGTTCATCATTAAGAACAATGATTTCCATTAGAGAAATGCAAATCAAAACTACAGTGAGGTATCACCTCACACCAGTCAGAATGGCCATCATCAAAAAATCTACAAACAGTAAATGCTGGAGAGGATGTGGAGAAAAGGGAACCCTCTTGCACTGTTGGTGGGAATGTAAATTGATACAGCCACTATGGAGAACAGTATGGAGGTTCCTTAAAAAACTAAAAATAGAACTACCATACAACCCAGCAATCCCACTACTGGGCATATACCCTGAGAAAACCATAATTCAAAGAGTCTTGTACCACAGTGTTCATTGCAGCTCTATTTACAATAGCCAGGACATGGAAGCAACCTAAGTGTCCATCGACAGATGAATGGATAAAGAAGATGTGGCACATATATACAATGGAATATTACTCAGCTATAAAAGGAAACGAAATTTGTAGTGAGGTGGATGGACCTAGAGTCTGTCATACAGAGTGAAGTCGGAAAGAGAAAAACAAATACGATATGCTAACACATATATATGGAATCTAAAAAAAACAAAAATGTTCTGATGAACCTTAGGGGCAGGACAGGAATAAAGACGCAGATGTAGAGAATGGACTTGAGGACACGGGGAGGGGAAAGGGTAAGCTGGGACGAAGGCAAAGAGTAGCGTTGACATATATACACTACCAAATGTAAAACAGATAGCTAGTGGGAAGCAGCCGCATAGCACATGGAGATCAGCTCGGTGCTCTGTGACCACCTAAAGGGGTGGGATAGGGAGGGTGGGAGGGAGACGCAAGAGGGAGGAGACATGGGGATATATGTGTACATATAGCTGATTCACTTTGTTATAAAGCAGAAACTAACACACCATTGTAAAGCAATTATACTCCAATAAAGATGTTAAAGAAAAAAAAAGAACAATGATTTCTCCCACAGCATGGCCTGCAAATGTTAACAGATTTTCAGCAATAAAGAGATCTCAGTCCAACGATTTTGGAAAGCCCCAGGTTTAATCCAATTTAACAGAATTCTCTACTGCAAGACTTCTTCAAAGCCCTTAAGATGCTCATTGAGAGTTTCCAAAAAGGGCACGCTATGCTGTGTTTACCCAATTCTTTCTTCAGTGGGCATTTCACAGGACTAGTGTTCCTTGGCGCACACTTTGAGAAACACCAACACAGGCTGGCAAAATTTGAGTACCACTGTCCCTAACCCCCTAGGCAGCTTACTCATGGCTTCAGAGGAACTCAGTATCAAGAAATGATCCTTATTCTACCCCCACTCCCACCACATAAAGCTAAGTTTAGGATGAAATCTCACAATGATTTATGAGATAGATTATCCCTTCTAGACTCAGAAGACAACAACAGCCAATTTGAATCTAATTACATTATTCACCAGTTTGAAGTCCTGCAATGGCTTCCCAAAGTCTACAAAATAAAACTCAATTTTTGTAGAGCTCTTGGAAGCTTTTCCATGACCTGCTCGTGCTTTCTTCTCTGGTCATATCTGTCAGCACTCAGGATCTCAGTTTTGGCACTCCTGGCGCCTCACAACCAGGCAAATGCTCCAAAGGCAGAGCAGTCTTGTTCATTTCTGAACGTGGCACCTACTGTGACTGTCCACACTTGGAGACCTTAGGCCTGCCATTCCTCTCTCATACAACACTTAAACGCCATCAATTCCTACTGGACCCTCACGTATTCTCTTGGTAGAAGGCTCAGCGCAGACATCGCTTCCTCCAGGAAACCTTGCCCGTTACAGAAAGACTGGGCTGGGTATCATTACTGTGGATTCTCAGAGCAGCCACTCCTTCTCCACACCACAGGACTTATCACTCTCCAGAGAAAGGATCTGTTTACCTATTTCTTCAACTAGCATGTCCATGCCCTGGTGCTAACCATAGGGTCTAGGCACACATACCATGTCTACTAAGAAGTCTTTTACACTGCCATCAGTCAATGAAGCACAGGTAGTTGCTCAGAATGTTCGATAGTCCATAAGAGTCACTAAACAAACTGTTGTTGAACCACTGTATGCCCGCCGTTTCATCTTTTTTTTCTTTTGTATCTATTTTTTAAATTTAACTTATTTATTTTAACTTACTTTAATTTAACCTATTAACTTAATTTTTTATACAGCAGGTTCTTATTAGTTATCTACTTTATACATATTAGTGTATATATGTCAATCTCAATCTCCCAATTCATCCCACCACCAGCCCCCCACCCCCTGCTTCCCCCCCTTGGTGTCCATATGTTTGTTCTCTACATCCGTGTCTCTATTTCTGCCTTGCAAACCGGTTCATCTGTACCATTTTTCTAGATTCCACATATGTGTGTTAATATACAATATTTGTTTTTCTCCTTCTGACTTATTTCACTCTGCATGACAGTCTCCAGGTCCATCCACGTCTCTACAAATGACCCAATTTCATTCCTTTTTATGGCTAATATTCCATTGTATATATGTACCACATCTTCTTTACCCATTCGTCTGTCGATGGGCATTTAGGTTGCTTCCATGACCTGGCTATTGTAAATAGTGCATGTGTCTTTTTGAATTATGGTTTTCTCTGGGTATATGTCCAGTAGTGGGATTGCTGGGTCATATGGGTGCCATTTCAGCTTAAGAGTAGAAAAGTCTACTTCAGATGCTAGGAATGTTGAATGAGACAATGCTCTAGTCTACACACTGTGAAGGTCTAAGAGAGCGTTAGAGGGCAATCACTATAAATGTCATTTGACGTGGGCAAACTTAATGAGCGACATCAGATAAAAAGGGAGGAAGGGAGGGAGGGAGGGAGGGAAAAGAAAACAAAAACACAAGAGAAAAAAGCAAGGTAGAGTGCTCTTGTTACTCCATCTACATGAACTTCTGTCTTCAAGTGACCAGGAGATGAAAGGCTGCTCTCCCACTGGGCTCTGCTCCACGTGCATCTCAAAGCAACCATCTTGCCCCATGGTGTGTTAGACATGTCACCAAGTAAGAACATTTCAAGGCAAATCTTGACCTTAAACTATTTTGTTTGCCTTTTGTGCTTGAAAATGAACTCATAAAACCCAACTGCCTAAGCATTCTAAGAAAGAATTCTTCTTTCAGTACCAGCAGGAACTGGAAATAGTGGCAAGAACTAATATGCAATCACAAATTAGCCACCAGGGTGAAAATAGCCCTTTCATAATTTTCTGTCATTTAGACAACCATATATATTTCCAGAGTGCACATCCTGGGAGATCTCAGGACAGAAAAGTCAATGATCCTCTTATTCCCGACACCAACAGAAATTCAAATTTCGAGATCACATAAAACACAGCCCTCAAGTTACTCCAGAGGCTGTTACAAAGCAAATGCTCAATGCAACTTTGAGAGAGGGAGGGAGGGAGGGAGGGAAGGCAAAGAGGAGAGAAGGAAGGAAAAAGGGAAGAATAGAAAGAATGAGGAAGGAAAGGAAAGAGGGAGGGAAAGAAGAAAGGAAAGTTGGTTTTGGTCTTTAGGACAGTTCTGTAATTCCACAGGAATCTTATACAACTAAAATTGTAACCTATACTCTCAAACCATGAGCCTTGGTATACAATGAAAATAGATACTACCCAATGGAAAAATTCTGACATGTTCTATCTGGAAAAAATGGAGTCTCTTATAGACTCCATAATTATGAACACAAACAAAGGGCCACAGTAAGGCAGAAGTGCTCATTTCTCATCACGGGCTCAGAGAATTGTTCTGAAAATTCTGATATAACAGAAAGAACATTCTACATGCACCGGGCTTGGCACTTCACAGAATTTAATGAATGTGAGCCCCTAGTTCTATCATTCTGTTCTTGCTTAGAGAAAGGGACAGGCATGTAGTAGTTTTTTTGACCAATTTCCAGAGCAAATAAATGCTGAGGTGTTTCAGGGCATCGTTTAGCTCCAGACTGACCATGCTAGAACCGAGTGGGGTCAGGTAAAACAGGGACAGAGAAAAACTGAGCAAATGCAGCACGCTCCACAAGGTGTCAACACATCCTGCTCCCCTGGCCTGCTGTGTGAGTGTGAAGACAGGCGAGCAATAAGCAAGTGTGTAGTCCTCACTACAGAACCAAGATGATGAGCCAAACAACAGATCATGCCAGGTGGGTATCTGATCAGTCAGGCCAGGCAGAGTTCCTTGCGGTCACTCACATTCTAACTCTCGCAGCTCCATGGGGCTCTCTCTGGAGGTCAGAGCTCAGCCACAAGGTTTTGGCTGTGATCCAGAAAAATGTAATAGGAAAACTGGCAAAGCTCCCAGCCCAGCCCATTAATAATCTGCAAACCGTGCCCTTCAGATCAAGCACTCAAGACCACGGGGCTTGGAGGTGCAGCCTCACATATGTCTTCTAGAAACAATTACTTTAAAATAGAGGTTCATTTGTGCTGTTCACTAGAAATTATTCTCCGCTCCCCTCTGTTCCACCTCCCTCTGCCAGAATTTTAAACACGTACTTAGAGCTGCATTTCTAGACTCAAATTTTAAACATTCTCTTCTCCCTAGAATGAGTCGGTGGTCCCTTTCCAGCTCACAACGATCAATCAACATGTTCCCCAGATTCAGCCATGCCCCTCTGCCCTGACGTCAAAGCTGCACCATTTGTAGACAAGCTTCCCGGGGAAACTCGCGGGGAAATGTGTGCAGAACAGAACGCCTTCCTCAAACAGGCAGCTCCAACTGATAGTCTCACAAACTCCAACTGATAGTCAGTAGTTTTGTTTCCCTTCTTCCCCTTAGAGTTTTTATGACCAAGCGTTATTATCTGCTATACTGAGATAATCTGCAGAGAAATAAATGGCTGATGTTTGGAATGCTTTTAAAATTTAGAGAACTAAGATAAATTCATGATACCTAAAGATTTCATTTTCACTAAAGGATCAGCAGTAATCTGAGAAATGTAAATACTAAGTTTAAGAACACTGAGTTTTCATTTGGTAGTGTATATATGTCCATGGAAGCAGCCACATAGCACAGGGAGATCAGCTCGGTGCTTTGTGACCACCTAGAGGGGTGGGATAGGGAGGGCGGGAGGGAGACGCAAGAGGGAGGGGATATGGGGACATATGTATATGTATAGCTGATTCACCTTGTTATAAAGCAGAAACTAACACACCATTGTAAAGCAATTATACTACAATAAAGATGTTAAAAAAAAAATACTGAGTTTTTAAGTCCACTAGAGTAACTTGGAGAAAGGTAAAATAAAATGTGTCTTTGTTTTTTATTGAACTATAGTTGATTTACAATATTGTGTTAGTTTCAGGTGTACAGCAAAGTGATCCAGTTTAATATATATACATACACATATTATATATATACACATATATATCCTTTTTCAGATTTTTTCCATTGTAGATTATTACAAGATACTGAATATAGTTCCCTGTGCTATATAGTAAATCCTTTGTTGTTTATTTTATATATTAAAATGATAAAACATGTACTATTGTCTGGAATAACCATATGTGCTCCATGGTATTATCTTTTGAGATTAATATCATGGAGGTTTCCAATCACAGATACAAAGATCCTATGATTTGTGAAAATTTACTAAAAAGCAAAATGAGAACCAAAACATTATCTTACCAGTAATATAGTAAGAATGTGCCTAATTCTTAACATCCTCAGGTTCAATGATGAGAATCCAATTCTTTTTTTTTTAACTGAAGTATAGTTGATTGACAATATTAGGTTAGTTTCAGGTATACAGAATAGTTATTCAGTATTTTTGTAGATTATACTCCATTACAGGTTATTACAAGATAATAGGTATAATTCCCTATGGTTTACAGTATACCCTTGTTGCTTATCTATTTACCTACTATTACATACAGTGGTTTGTACCTGTTAATCCCATACCCCTAATTTGTCCCTCCCCACTTCCCTTCTCCCTTTGGTAACCACAAGTTTGTTTGTTTTCTATACCTGTGAGCCTGTTTCTGTTTTGCATATACATTCAATGGGTTATTTTTTACATTCCACATATAAGTGATATAATTCAGTGTCTGTCTTTGTCTGACTTATTTCACTAAGCATTATTTCTCTAGGTCTGTCCAAATTGCAAACGGTATATTTTGTTCTTTTTATGGCTGAGTAATATTCCATTGTATATATATACCGTAGGTCTTAAGCCAGTTACCTGCTGCTGAACACTGGGGTACATGAATCTTTTCAAATTGGTGCTTTCTTTTAACCGGATATATACCCAGGAATGGAACTGCTGTATCTCATGCTGCCTCTATTTTCAGTTTTTTGAGGAATCTCCACTCTGTTTTCCATAGCGGCTGCACCAATTTACATTCCCACTAATAGCGTACGAGGGTACCTTTTTCTTCACATCCCCTCCAACAATTGTTATGTGTAGACTTTTTGATGATATCCAGAGAATACAGTTCTTCATTCTATAAATATTTACTGAGCACCTACTATGTTTAATCACCATGCCTAGCGTAAGGGATGCAAACAGTTTCCTATCCTCACGATGCTCATTCCCCTGGGGACCTCAGTGACTTCACTGAATCAGAGCCACCGAGAGAGGGCAGTTTTTAGACAACGTGCGTAGAAAAAAGGCTTCCTGATCTTTGCAAAAGCAACAAAGAATCTTCTGTTACATATCGTTAGATTTTCAAACAATTAGTCTTATAGTCCCCATTTTCATCATAATTTTACATCGCCCTAATTCATTAGACCTTCAAGTCAGTAATATCTATTGTGCTTTTCACTCCAATGACAGCATGGGATATTTGATTGTTTCTTTTTTTGTTCCTGCCCTCCTGAGATTCGGTTCGCTGTGAAGGTGTTGTTGACACCGCTACCGTATTATGCCAAAAAGGCTGCTCAACTTAGGGTAACTTGGGAGGCTACTGCCTGTAAAACAAAGAGGGAGCCACTGAAATGGCTACTTCTTGCTTGTCTATCATTTGAAACTTACAAAGTCAGGGAGATGAGTCCCCGGAGCATACCTCTGGGACACTAGCAACGTATGTTATGCAGTAATTATGCTACCGAGCTGTCCAGAATTCCTTATCTGCATGCAAATTAGGTCCTACGTGCTACAGCTGCTATTATGACAGTACTCAAACAAGAATTTGATGATGAAACTCTCCTCTTTATGGAAACAGTTCAATTACTCTAATGACTCACTGCATATACCCGCAACAGCTCACCAACTGAAGAGCCTAACCCCCTCTTGCATGTGGGACCCCGCATTTAACCCACCTCAACATCACTTTAAATAAGTAAAACAGTCAAGACGGGAATCTCCAGGCTACCTTTTGCAGACCTGACTTTTTCAGTGCTGTGAGGGGAGTGCTCTCTCAACTGCCGATATGAGCAATCAGGTGATTAAATAGTCCCACAATCCTCTAAAGGTTAAAAAATCAAATGGCCATCAAACCCACAGGTGTTCAGCCCTAGCATTTCCTGGGAATTGTAAAGGCCACCAGCACGCAGAAGTGAGAAAGGAAAAAAGGGAGTATCCGGTCCTTAATTCCAGGCCTGAAACACATGCATAAAGGCAAGAATGCAGGCTTCAACCACTGACAGTGGCCATTGTATTTCAGGAAACCTAACAGTCACACATTTTCTCTTCCTCTGGTATTTTCTTGATTTCTCAAACAGCAGTCCTAAATCATTGCTTTTAGGCTGAACCTGCAGAGGAAAAGTAACCACTCCTTGGTCACCCCAGCAGCCCTCTTCCAAGGAAGTCAAGTCCCAGCCAGCAGTCCCAGTATTTCCACAGCCGCCTGAGCTGGGGATGTTAGCACGAAGACACTCAGCAACGCCTCACATCTACATATCTGCAATATTGTTTTCAAAGTCAATTATATATCAGAGAGATAAGTACCAACAGGCAAGTTCACAAAAAGTACAGAATACTGACCTTTACCTAAAGTTAATTTTATAGACTGCCTTTTTCAGTTAACTGAAAAGAATACCAAAAGCTGAAGAGGACAATAAATTAATTCTACACTGCTTATTCACTCCTTCTTGCTCCACTTCTATCATTTACATCAGGGAGAAGTGAAACACCTTGGAAAGTGTGACTTGAAGCTTAGACTTTTTAAACTACCAGAAATACCACGTTCGCACTTCACTTTTATTCCGCATCAGTCAACAGAGATTCACCTAATGGCGCGAAATTCATCTGCTTCCTCAGGACTGATGTTTTTTCAAGGTGGTGCAATCGTCATCAAACACGGAGCTGCTTCATGGAGCTGAAGTCCTACGTCCGCTCACTGACCAGACTCGATACATATGTCCCTGCGGGGTCAGGGGCCGGGGCCTGAGGTCACCGTGGATGAACAAGGAAAGGGGAGTGCCTGTCCCCATGGAGTGGAACACCTAGAATGTTTTCTGTTCTAAAAAATAAGAAAGAAATCCTGGGATTTCTGTTCCCATTTTAAAAGTGAAAGGTTGTGAATACTTATTTTCATAGAGGTAAAAGAGAAAAAACATACGATCCACCATTCAAACCGTTTTACACTGTATAAGTTTAGCGGCATTTGGTACATTCACAATGCTGTGCAACCATCATCATTATCTGGTTCCAAAACACTTTCATTACCTCAAATGGAAACTCCATCCCCATTAAGCATTCACTCCTATTCCCCTCCACCCCAGCTCCCGGTAACTACTATGGATTTGCCTGTCCTGGACATTGCATATAAATGGAACCATACAGTATGAGGCCTTTTGTGTCTGGCTTCTTGCACTGAGCCCAAAGTTTTCAAGGTTCATTTATATTGTAGCATGTGTCAGTAATTCATTCCTTTTCATGCCTGAATAATATTCTGTTATATGGATATACGACATTTTGATCTACTTATCAGTTGATGGACATCTGGGTTGTTTCCACCTTTTGGCTATTATGAAGAGCGTGCTGCCAAGAACATTCATGTACAAGTTTTTGTTTGAACGTCTGTTTTCAATATTTTGAGTATACACCTAGGAGTAGGTTTTAAATATTTTAAACATATATACATACATATGAAACACATACATAAAACACAGAACATACATACATACGTATACACACATGTGACACATACGTAGATACAATTAATAGGTAGTTACACTAAACACACACATACACACAGCATGTAACTTCTGTAGTAATGCTTTCCTATACTTGTTCAGTTAAGGCCTTTCCTGTTCCCTTTTCCATCATTAACTGAGTTTGACCAACTCCCACCTTCACATTTGTAATCTCTTAAATGACTTTATATGTCTTCTCCATACCCACCTGCTTAAGTATTACCCTTAGACCTAGAAGAGTTCCTAGCTCGTATTAGTTGTTCCATAAATGTTTGCTGAATGAATGAATGAAGCAGTACCTTGCACAGAGCAAAGACAAAGGGAGCACCTGAAGGAAAATTATCCCATAATCAATATTCAAGGTTAAAATAAAGATGGGTATACTTCAGTGCTCAGAGTGCTACCTTGAATTTCACTTTCTGAATACCTGTTACCAATTCACCCATGTTGTTGAATTAGGCAAGTGCTAGGACTGATCTTGATTTCTCCCTTCATCATAAAACTCCTCCAAATGGTATGGCACACAGGTTAAAAATACAGGTTTGGAGACAGCCCACTGCTGGAATCTCTACTGGCCATGTTACTCTTTACAGTTCCCATAAGCTTCTATTTGCCCATCTAAGAAACAAGGACAATAATCCCCATGCCTTCGAGTTGCCAAGAGAAGTGAACGACATAATCCATGTGAAGTACTTAACTAAGTGCCCGACACACACAGTGCAATCAAGGGTACCTCTTACCATTAGTGAGTAGGTTCCAAGTCTAAGCTAAATCTCTCCTCTTACACTAAACCCTCTTAGGGCACACTAAAATCTCTGGGAAAATCAACTCTAACTGATCCAATCCAGACCCACGGTTCTCCATCTACATACTGAAGAATCTCAAATTTATACCTAGAGTTGCAGTCTGAACTCTGCAGACTTGCCTATTACGTGAAATCTCCACTTGGATCTCTAAGACATCATCTCAGAATTAATACAGCGCATGCCTAAGAAATTATTATTGGAGGAAGCTGGGGGAAGGGTACACAAAACTCTCTGCTATGTCTGCAGCTTCAAGTGAGTCAAACTATTTCCAAAGTAAAAGTTATTAATAATCTTACTAAAATTAACATGGCCCAAACTAAACTACTATAGATTTGCTCTCCAGCCCCAAATTCCCCATCCATCTCAATAAAGGAACCACAGTGTACCCCATGGATGGGGGGAAGCACTCAGGCATCATCCTCAGGTGGTAGAGAGCAGCGTTAAGAGCAGATGTCCTGGGGCCAGATTGCCAGGCTTGAATCCTGGCTCCTCCAGCTTCCAGCCAAACGACCTTGGGCAAGCTACTTGACCTACCCATACTTCAGGGTTCTTATCTGTAAAATGAGCATAAATACCGCCTATAGCACAGAGTTACTGCGAGGATTAAATGAGTGGGTCGATATACTAAAGGGTTTCAGTTGGTGCACAGTGCATTACAAGTTTTCAGTAAATAATTAGCTACTACTACTTTCCTTCTTTTACACCCATCTCCAACATGTACTCTAAGCCTGACCTCTTCTGGCTCTTTCAACTGCCAACAGCTCTAGTATAACCCACCACCACCATTAATTCCCATAAATCTGCAAATCCTCCTATCACATGTCTCTGTTCCTACAGAGGATTTGCAGATTTATGGGAACTTGCCCTCCTACAGTTCATTTTCCATAGTAGTCAAACTACACCTTCTAGAACCTAAATCCAGTCATCTCACCTCCTACTCCAATGGTTTCCCACTGAGAACAAAAAATGTTTTTAAGATCTTAGCAATAGCCTAATAGTCCTGTATGATCTCACTCCTGCTTCCCTGTCTAACCCCATCTGCCCCCACTCTCTTTCCACTAATTCCCAGCCACAGTGGCTTTGAACATGGAAAAGCTTTCGCGCTTGCTGTTTGTGGCAGGGATCACTACTTGATCTCCAACATCCATCTCCCATTCTTCCTAGGTAACAAAACCCCCAATTTCTCATGGCCACATGGTGTCTTAGAATAGAGACTACACTTCTAGACTGCCTTGTGGCTAGATTTAGATAGAGAACTACATTCTAGCCAATAAAATCTAAGGAGAAACATTAATACTATGGGCAACTTTCAGGAAAAGACCTGAAATCAAGAAGGCACATCTCCCTTTAGTGCTTCCTGGGTCAGACCGGCTGTAGTACAAATACGGCAGCTCAGGTTGGATAGCCATTTTGGAGCACGAGGTTGAAAAAATGCAAAGCATCAAGACAGAAGAAACCAAAAGCTGAGGAGGGCAAATCAAGAACTTAGAAGGAACGTGAATCCCGGCAACCATCAAGCTGCATTATCAGCTCTAGGTCACTTGCCTCTGCATTGCTAATGTGAGGGAGAAACACAATGCACTCTTATCCTCTTTAAGCTACCTTGAGCTCTCTCCCCCGTTTCTTTGCATAATGATTTTCCCCACATATCCCTGCATGGCTGCCTCTTCCTCATTGGTCAAGTCTTCCCTCAAATGGCACCACCTTAGGGAGCCTTCCGTGACCACCCAGGTTCACCAGGACCCTTCTCTCTCTCCCAGTGTCTCCACCACATGCTCCATGCTTTCTTCTTTGTAGCACTCGATAGCACAAGGAATTGTTAACTTTTAAAATTTCTGTCTCCTTTCACCAAAAGTAAGCTTTTTTGGGGTAGGGGGGATGTCTTCTATAATACCCACTCCCAACCCTGGCATTTAGAACAGCTCCTGGACCACAAAAGGAATGCAATACTTATCTTTTGACTGACTGATCTATGGTGTATAGGAATGGCCTTGCTTTGTGCCTCCTCCAAATACTGGGTGACTTGTTCATCTCTAATTAGTGGATTTAATTCAGTTGAACATTTATTAAGCACCTACGGGGTACAGACACTGGAGAAACAAAGATAGATGAGGCATGATCACTGTCTCCAGGGACTTCACGGTTATGACAATAATGTTTTCCCCACTTCTTACCACACCATTAAATGTTCAAGGAGTATATGGTAAGTTGATGGTAACTTTTGCTCTGTGTCTACTTAGAAAGAAGCTTAGACTTTAGCCATTATTTTCATTTTTGGACCTAGTTTTGAAAAACACTGCAATCATTACTTTAGTGTTTTCCCTATCACAAAATATGGACACTTCCAAAACACAGCTTCAAAATGTCACACAACACCCAAATTGCTGAAAAATACTGTCATTGCTCCATCCTCCCTTCGAAATCAGTTTCCAGAATTCAAAGACTTTGATTACCCCCTGAGAATAGGAACAAGCAGGATGTTACCAAGTGCTTTTAATGAGACCAAATATTCCCACAAGCGACAACTCCAAATAGATCACCCTCATCAAAACATGTTCTGCACATTTGAATAAGGAACTATCCTCGTGGTTAAGATGGTTTCTTGATCTAATTCAATGCAAGGTGGAAGCCTTGAAAATTAAGTCTACAAAGTCTTGTGAAATCATCCCACCTATAATATCCATCTAATCTGAGATTGGCCACTACTATCTAAGATTGCTTGTGAAAGCTTTCATCACTTGTGTAAATGCTGCCAGGATATTTTTTCAAAAAATGATCACTAATGGTCCTATTTCCAGATAATGTTATGACACAGAATACAGAATAAAAGCACAATTTAATATTAGATAATATTTTAGCATTAAAAGGGACTGTTGGTTAAGAGTGTGGGATTTGGAAAGAGAAAGACCAGAGTCTGAAACTTGTCCAAGCCATGTGATGCGGGCAAGTGTCTCAATAACCATTCCAAGCCTCAGTTCCACGAAAGCTAAGGTGACAAGTAAATGAGACCAGGAAATAAGACCACAGTGCCTGCCATAAATGTTCACTGTGACGTCAGTGAGAATGATGACAATGACAGCAAGAGTGAGCCAGAATTGGAACCCAAATCTGATTGCCTCCGAAACTCAACCTCATTTCACTATTTCTTGTATAGTTTTTTCATTGCTGGTCACCAATCTAGACCATCGAAAGGAGCATTCAGCTCTGATTTTTAAGGTGCAGAAGCAACCCCATCACCATGGCAGGTAATTTGTGCAGCAGGAAGGACAGAGATTGAAGGGGAAATGCCAACTCTCCACATGGGGGACAAGGCACCATATGGCCCTGCAATTAGGGAGAAATTAGACAGCCAAGGGAAAAAATAACCCTGGCAAAATCCAATACGGCTGGTAGGAGATGTCAGCCCAGGTCAGCTCCTTTACAGGGCTGTTCTTGTTCCCCGAGAGATTTTACCGTCATTCCTGACCATGAATTTGAAAAGGAGTTGAAAGATGAAAAGGAAGACAGATGATAGTGGATATTTCTAAGGCCAGGTCGTTAAAATAATTTTCCCCTTTCCTAAAAGCCTGGTGCATGAACAACTCTTCAAAGGGAAGATCTGCATCAAGAGAAGATCATTAACTTGGAGGAAGCTTAACAACCTCACTTTCCTGTCCCGTAAAAAAAAAAAATAAAAAATAAAGGCAGGTGAACTAGATGAGATGGCTCCTCTCTTGCAGCTCTGACATGCTTCTGGGTACAGGCAATGCGCCAGAGACGGCAAAGGGAACAGGAGGAAAGAAGCTGTAGAGATTGATCCCACCAGTCCCTAGGAGTGAAGTTTATGCTCAAAGGAAAAGGGCAGGGAATGTTGAAATAGGATCTGTAAGAATATACCTAATGTGTATTTCTATGAGAGTATACAGGTATGTTTCACACCAGGAAAATGAACATGGTAATCTTTTAAATCCAGAAAGTAACCCAAATATTCAGTTTCTTTCTCTTTCAATGGGATGAAACTATCAATGACATGCAAATACCATCATTCATTCAGCTGAAAGCTATTTTATGTATTTGACTACGAGGGATGATTCAAAGGAAAACAGAGAAGGGCTGTATTTTGGCAAAGTGAAAATTAATATTTCTTAAAATAGAGATCAGTTAGGTAATCTCTTTCTTAATTGTGACACCTCAATATTTTTTTCTTGGCAGCTTACACAAAATCACCCTTCACTGCTACTTCTTTGGTTAAACAGCAGCTGAGGAAGCTGGCCTGGATTCAAGGACCATGTTTAATTTAAAAAAAAAAAACCATAAAAGAACTAGATTCACACCCACTTGGTGAGATGCTCACACCATAAGGGGCACATGGAAACTGAAAACAAATGAAAAAGGCTGATTCATGCCTCAATTTCTGCTCACTCTGGGGCTTTTACCCACAGTGTTGAAAGTCAACTGGCATGGACTGTATTATTTATATGCTTTTCCTAATAGATTTTGATTTTGTTTTTTATATAGACTCCCACTCCACTATTTATTATTATTTTTGTCTTAATCTCATCTCCTCCACTATTTATTATTATTATTTTTGTCTTAATCTCATCTCCTCCACTATTTATTATTATTATTTTTGTCTTAATCTCATCTCCTCCACTATTTATTATTATTATTTTTGTCTTAATCTCATCTCCTCTAACAGGCCGTAAATTCTACGAAGGTAAAATTCATCTTTGTGTAATAACTCTTGGCACACTGTAAGTTCCTGACTTCTAGTGCTTCCCACACAGGAGGTTCTCAGGTTCTCAGGAACCCTACACTGGATAATATGAATGGGGGAAAAAATGATCTGCTAATGCAATACGATTTTTTTTTAAAGACAACAGTGAAAATGTTATTACGTCTTATCCTTCCTAGGGATTTTTGCAAAAAGGGTGGTGAGACTTCTGACTGGCCCCCTTACAACAGTTATGAAGGTAAAATGCATAAGAAAGGATTCCAGGGTCTTTCCAAAGGAGACAATCCTTTTAATCAGTAGAGTAGAATTTGTATTGGAAATGTACTGTTTCGGTCTATCTAGTCTCCATTCCCCATTTTACTGCAGTCAGGTGTGTGACCCTGACCTAGCTATCAGTGTGGTCTATTCTCTAGCCAAAGTGCTCAGCAGTGGGCATGTGACCCAAGTTAGTCCAACTGGACTCAACCTCAGGACTCTGATTGTAGCCATTAAGAAAAAGAAACTCGCTTTTCAGGGAGGCTGCTAAGCTGCAAGGATGAGAGACCACAGATGCGAAGAACAATGTCACGCCCACCAGAGATGAGCCTGTGAATTCAACTAACACAGCACAGAGCAGAGCTGAGACAGGGCAGATTCATGACAACAACCTCTGGGTACCTGGATCCAGCCGTGCCTGAAGGCAGATATATCTTTGGATTTTTCATTAGATAAGCCAATAAATTCTCTTTTCTGTTTAAGTCAGTATTAACTTCAGATTCTGACTATGGTAATGGAAAAGAGTTCCAAGTGAAACATGGGTGTTCCTGAGGGTTAGCACAGGTTTGCAACACTTAGATCCTTCACAATATAACCCAACCAACCTTCTTTAACCTCATCTGCCATCATCTGCCATTCATTCCATGCATTTAAATGTTAGATGCCCTCCTCTATCGATTGCTCATGAAAAGACCATGCACATTTATGTCAACACGCCTTTGCTCATGACATTATCTCTACTTACAAGATCCTTCCTCCTTACTTTGTCTGGAAAACTACTGATACTACAAAGCCCATTTTTCTGTGGTAACCATCTTCAACACTCACAAGCCGAAACAACCACTCCCTTCTCTGTGCTCCCTTTGCATTTTTCCTGTGATATGGCATCTTGTGGCATGTCACACTGGACTACTGTTACATGTTCCTTTGTCTCTCCTGCCCAACAGTCCATGTTCAAGAAAGTAAACGTATTCACTTTTATCTCCTCACAGTTTCATGTTCAATAAATGATTGTGAGAAGGAGAAAGGAAGGAAAGGAGGGCAGGGAAAAGGATGTTTTCTGAACAAGAGTCCTGAGGACCTGCAGACATCTTGCAATTAAAGCAAAAATCAGGAGCTCAGTATTAGATTCACGTATTTCCAAAATAACCTTCCCATCTTTCTCTTTACACTGAAGAATCACTAAAAACAATCACTGTTAAACTAGTAGTCAAATTAGGATTCCAGGGCTTCCCTGGTGGCGCAGTGGTTGAAGAGTCCGCCTGCCGATGCAGGGGACGCGGGTTCGTGCCCCGAGTCCGGGAGGATCCCACATGCCGCGGAGCGGCTGGGCCCGTGAGCCATGGCCACTGAGCCTGCGCGCCCGGAGCCTGTGCTCTGCAACGGGAGAGGCCACAACAGTGAGAGGCCCGCGTACCACACACACAAAAAAAATTAGGATTCCATGTTCTCCCCAAAGCTCTTGAAAAGCATATGTTTAAAGAGACAGAGAATGGGGACTTCCCTGGTGGCGCAGTGGTTAAGAATCCGCCTGCCAATGCAGGAGACACGGGTTCGAGCCCTGGTACGGGAAGATCCCATATGCCATGCAGCAACTAAGCCCGTGCACCACAACTACTGAGCCTGCGCTCTAGAGCCGGCAAGTCACAACTACTGAGCCCATATGCAGCAACGACTGAAGCCCACGAGCCTAGAGCCTGTGCTCCACAACAAGAGAAGCCACCTCAGTGAGAAGCCCACGCACCGCAACGAAGAACAGCCCCCGCTTGCTGCAACTAGACAAAGCCCGTGTGCAACAACGAAGACCCAACGCAGCCAAAAATAAATTAATTTTTTTTTAAAAAGAGGCAGAGAATGAAGTTAAACGTAATCACAATTGTGAATCTACCTCTGCCATTTCCCATAGCATGCAGGTTGAAGCATAAGAATAAAACCAGAGGGCAGAATTATGGGTTTCAGGAAAGCAATGGCCTCAAGGCCACTAAACTCTCAGTATAGTCAACAAACTGACTTAGCTAAGAATAATCCTTTAAATAGGATAGACTCAACAGGAAAATGCTAGGCCAGACTGAAAAGTACACGTCACACTTTTAGTTCAGTGCGACACTGGTCTCTCTCCCTCTCTCATCCAAAAATGTTTGTCTTGTGTTAAGCATTTTCTGAAAGAAATACACACTTCCAGAAATCTCCTACAAGTAGATTCATCCCAAGTTAGGCTGGGTTTAACTGTAGAATTACCAAAGCTCTTTGAAATCTGGAAAAGAAAATATTAGGGCTATCAAGAGAAGTATGTAACTGAGCTGAAAAATTAATTACAGCCTCAATGTAATTCTCTTCAATTGGTAAGATCCACTAGACACTGCCCTATCATCTAAGTCTCACTGAACAAGATTCATGTCAGAACCAGATGGATATGAAGAGCAGCGGCCAGACCCAGAGCAGCCACTTCCTCTCCATTTGGTCCTCCATATTTTTCTTTTGTGAAACAAGACACACACACCAACTACTGTCCAACAGAAAAGTCTCTCCCACCCACTATTGCCAAGGGGCCATCTGAAATGGATATCCCCATTCTCTCCAGAGAACATCTCCAGAGAACAAAAACAACAACCAAAAAAGACTTCTGTGTCCTTTTAACCTGTACCCGCATTTGTGATTGTGGGCCAAAGCATATGTGCTCAATAACGGGGGTGTAAGGAAACATATGTTAAATAACTCACTACAGCACAACTCGGATCAAAAGCAGAGCAAACCTTGCCATGCTATTCCTAGACACAAAGAGAGCTGGCTTCCTCAGTACTTTATCAGCTTGTGTACAACTAGTTAGCATATGAAGAGAGACCCGTGCCTGTACCCACTCTCTGGAAACAAAAGCAGTCTGTCATCAATATAAATAGTTTACATACCAATGGTTTCTAATTAACCTTTCACCAGTGGTTTTGACCACAAGGACTTTTTCTTTCTGAGCCTCAGGAACCAGAGAAGGACTAACTCTAGACTCTTAGCCTTGGGTTTTAAAGGGCTTTCAAGTCTGGATTTGAGTACAGCTCTGCTACTTAGGAGCCATGTGAACTTAGGCCAGTAACTTAACCTCTCTTGCTCCGCCATATACTTAAAAAAGGCATAAGAGCTCTCTCATAAGAGCAGTGGGAAACAGATTAAATAACGTATGGAAAGTGCTTGTCACCAAGGTGTGCTGAAAGGGAGAGTCATAAAGCACACACAGTGACAACTAGTAGACGTTCAGTAGCATCTAAGGTATGATGAATATTCTAGATCACCTATCACAACCAAAAAATAGGAGAGTCTTAATTTATACTTGCCTTCCTAGACCACTCTACCCCCAAAGAACTACAAATCCCTTTACAGTAGTCCCTACTTATTCAAGGAGGATACCTTTCAACACCCTCAGTGGATGCCTAAAACTGCAGAAAGTACAGGACCCTATATATACTATGTTTTACTTAAATCATACATACCTATGACAAAGTTTAACTTACAAATTAGACAAAGTAAGAGATTAACAACAATAACTAGTTAAAAAGTAGAACAATTATGATAATATACTGTAATGAGCGTTACGTGAATGTGGTCTCTCTCTCAAAATATCTTACTGTACAAATTTCACACCTTTTCCATCTTAACTAAGCACTTATGAGCTGTGGCCATAACTTTTAGAGTATGAGGTGCGACATGCATTTCTTTGTCATTCTTCACAATTTCACGGATAGAAGATTTGCTCTTCCTGTAGATCTTAGCAACCTCAGTGTATTATTTTCTTTCTTTCCTTATGAAGTCGAGAACTTTTACCTTTTCCCTTAAAGGAAGAACTTTATGGCTTCTCGGCAAATCTGAACTGTCAGCATCACTACTCTTGTGCTTTGGGGCCATTATTGAGTAAAATATGGGTCACTTGAACACAAGCACTGTGATACCAGGACAGCCAATCTGATAATCGAGATGGCTACTAAGTGACCAACGGGCAGGACACACTCGACAAAGAGATGATTCACGTCCAGGTGGGACAGAGCAGAATGGCCTGAGGTTTCATCATGCAACTCAGAACGTTGCACAATTAAAAACTTTTGAATTGTTTACATCTGGAATTTTCCATTTGACATTTCTGAACCGCAGCTGACCTCGGGTAACTGAAACCAAGGAAAGTTCAGTTTAGTAAGGGAAGGACTTACTGTGTTTAATCTCCTCGCCCTGCTTTATTATTTTGCATCAAAACATGTATCACTCCCTGGCATTTTGTGTTTATTGGGGGTTTATTTTCTGTATCTACATTCCATAATGTAAGGTTGGTTGAGCTCACTGCTATACCCCCAGTACTCATAATATTACCTCAAAAAATGAGGTAAAGGGGCTTCCATGGTGGCACAGTGGTTGAGAGTCTGCCTGCCGATGCAGGGGACACGGGTTCGTGCCCCGGTCCAGGAGGATCCCACGTGCCGCGGAGCAGCTGGGCCCGTGAGCCATGGCCGCTGAGCCTGCGCATCCGGGTCCTGTGCTCCGCAACGGGAGAGGCCACAACAGTGAGAGGCCCGCGTACCGCAAAAAAAAAAAAAAAAAAAAGAGGTAAAAACATTATCTCAAAAAATGTAAAGGTTATAAATTTTATATATTTGTTCCAAGGAGAAGGATATATTTGATTAAAAGGATTTTTAATATTGCAGGTTGCTTTAAGTCTGAAACAGGTTTATCATCTACTTAGGCAACAAATATTCACTGGACAGCACATTTTATAGTGCTGCCTGCTAGGCACTGAGGAAGAGCTAATGATTATCCAGATCCTGCCCTTAAAGAGATTTTAGAAGACTACAGTTCCTATACACTGGGGCACATCAATTCCTCCTTCACTGGGAAGTACCCCTCTCCCTCCTCCCACGTGGCAAAAGCAAATGCAGCCAGGTTGGTAAAACGTAACAGCCAGTCTATGGGGAGAGGGATGGAGGAAGCAGATGCTCAGAGCAGCAGCAGGGATGAAAGAGGACTTCAGGGCTCCCTGTGGTGCAGCCAGCCCTGATGCCCAACTGTTACCAAATCTCTGGGCAGTACAAGAACCAACAATTCTGGGGGAAAAATAATTAGACAACAGATATGCAGAATTTCTTTAAAGTACACACCTTCCTAAGGAAAACTATTCCAAAGAAATAAACAGAAATCTGAACATACATTAAAACATGAAGATGTCTCTCATAGCTAGGTAAAAAAAGAAAAACTGATGATTTTACTTAGGACAATGAACAAGCAACTGTCTAGTGTCATATGACAAGATACTATTTAATAAAAAATATGTAATTGGGGAAAATAAGGAAATTTTCATGATATGTTAAATGAAAAACAGCAGGATACAAAACTACATATATAGAATAATCCCAATTATCCAAGTTGTGTGTGTGTGCGCATAAATGTATATGCACATATGTATGTGTATATATACGTATATATACATAGAGAGAGGGAAGGAGAGAGTATGTATTTATATGGAGAGAAAGCTGTAGAAGTAGACGTAGAAATATACAGAGGAAATATAGCTGAGTGTTCACAATGATTACTCCTGGCTTATGAAATTAATAAGACTCTTTTATTCTTGATACCTTTGTGTACTTTTCAGATGCTCTATAATGAGTAATTACCGTTTTACGGACAAAATGCTGTACTTTACTTCCAAATATTACTCAAACACCTCTGAAACACTCTTCTGTTTGTAAACAGCTCAATAGCAAATGCTTCCAAGATCACCAGAAACATACTTAGAGTTGACCCAGTGGTTTATTACTCATTGCAACAGGAGGAATGCACACTATGGACACTGGGGCAGGGTGGGGGAGGCGGTGAAGGTGTGGCCAAGGGCTTTTCGTCACGAGGCACCTGGGCATGAGTCAGGTGACTTCGGGCGATCTGAGGGAAGGTTCAAGGAAGCAAGGGTTCCTTCCAAACTGGATGCTGTTAAAAAGGGGAGACAATTCTCTGTTTGCGTATTCAAATAAATCCTATCCAGAACGCTACATCTGTAACTGCACAGATCAAGAAGCAGCGATGAGTCATATTAATGAGGAGGAGAGGACGTATGGTCATTTTTGCGGTCTGGACAATTTTTACGTTTCTCTCCACGCGAAGACATGATTATGGGTGGCCTCATCCTGATCCGTCTGGAAGGCCTCGCTGACGGCAGCAGGCCGGCTCCGGAATGTCAAGGAATAGATATGCTGTTAAAAATATCGAGGAAAAGGCAGTGTGATGAGTGTTATCTTGGATAACAAGCACAGTGCAAACTTGATGGGGTTATTTCGTAAACTAAGTAATACATGTGAGTGTGCCATATACATATTAATACACTGCTAACATCTTCACCTTCATTGTCACCTGTATCAATCTCGTGTAAGACATAAGAATCAGTATTCTTTTAGAAGGCAGCAACAGAAACTTGTGCGTTAGTTTTAGTCTACCAAGGTGGTTAAGGATGGTAGAAATTAAGACCCAAATCTTTGAAATGGATACACACTAAAAATTCAGAAACAACTTTTAAATATCTGTTTCTTCCCAACTCTAACGTCTCTCTTTAAAAATCCGTAAGAAAGAAAAAAGTGTAACACCTATCCCCAAATACAGTAAAAAAAAAAAAAAAAACAACTTAAGGGCTGAAAAAAAAAAGTGGGCAAAGGTGAAACAGCATAAGGCGTAATGTGGGCAACAAACTTTCAATGGTTCAGCCAAAACAAAAGGAAACAATGAGAGAAAGCAAGTACCACATGCTATTAACATTTGGGGCTATAAACAATATTAAAAAGATAAAGAACTCTTGATGGTTTCTTCCTGTATTCTCATGGGTCACCTTGCACTTTGGACACCACCTCCCTAAAGATCTACTTAAGTGGTCAGAATTCTGGAAGTACATGTAAGGTGCTTCTCAAAGACTAGGGCTTCCCTGGTAGCGCAGTGGTTGAGAGTCCGCCTGCCGATGCAGGGGACACGGGTTCGTGCCCTGGTCTGGGAAGATCCCGCATGCCGCGGAGCGGCTGGGCCCGTGAGCCATGGCTGCTGGTCCTGCGCGTCCGGAGCCTGTGCTCCGCAACGGGAGAGGCCACAACAGTGAGAGGCCCGCGTACCGCAAAAAAAAAAAAAAAAAAAGACTAGGAATTACCTGTCTTGAAGCAAAAATTGATTAATTTGAGACTTGCCCTTATTGCTATGAAATTATAAATTCTTACGTGACTCATACTTTAGATACCTATTCATTAGAAAATAATCTATGGCGTTCCTGAGAGGGACCATGGTCTGTGTAAGGCATGGAGGTCCACAAAGCCTTCTCTAGTGGAGAAAAGAAGGGGCTTCGCATGAGCAAACTCCTAGGCAGGACAATGCACCGTTTACTATATAGGGATTCCATTCAGAAGGCACCCCTCTAAAACAGTCCATGCTTATCCTCTTACCAAAGGGTTGCAGGTATTTCAATAAGGCAAAGAAATTAAATAGCCTATAGTAAAGGGGTAACAGAAAGGTGAGTTACACAGAATAAAAATTAAGACCAAACTCAGGGAAATCAGGTCCTCTCAATTTTTTGTTTTTAACTAGTACATAGACATAATGGGGTAGGGTTAAAAAAGCAAAACAACAAAAAAACAACCAACCAGCAAACACAAAAACTCCCTCCTACCCCCAGCCCTTCAGTTCCTCCCCAGAGACAACCATTGTTTTCTATACACATGCACACAAACCTATATTCACTCATTTAAAAACACATGTGGCAATGAACTATAAACACTGCTCAGTACCTTGCTTTGTCTCACTGAACAATATTCACTCATTCATTCAATGATTTACTAAGTAACTATTATTCAGCAAGCGCTGCTCTAGGAGGTGCTAGAGATTAGATCAAAATAGATGAAATTTTTGAACTCATGGAATTGATACTGCAATGGTCCATTCTATATATCAGCATATAAACCACACCTCATTCTTTCAATGGGGTATATTCACCCACTGTAAGTACATGCTACAATTTCTTTAACCAGCTCCTTATTGATGGACTTTTAGGTCATTGTCCAGTTAACACATTCTTCTTTATAAATGTTGATCTTACAGCATCCTCTTCATTTATAAACAAATATCTGGGCTAAACTCTAAACAGCTGTTTAGAACATGTTAATCTATGTCAACACTGTATTTTGAAGTTTCATTCACTGAGTTCTTTTCATTTAACCAACATCTATAAAACCACATGGTAGAAGATATTCTTTTAGAATTGTTTAACTAAGTTAAGATTCCAGTTGATTATCTGTAACAGTTTAGCAGAATATGTTACAGTTTTTCAGAGCCTACTAAGAAAGCAAATGTCATCATCAATCCATTTTTCCCCCATGCAACTGTTAGGCGTGGGGCTAATTATTCCAGCTGGTTTTCAGACAGCTTTAAAATTAACTTTGAAGCTTCCCTAACCCTTAAAAGTCAGTGACTGCTTTGCCAAGAGAAACAGAGTTCTTACTGAACAAGGCAGAATTCACTCAGTCCTTGTAATTTCAAATGTGGATGTTCTAGGCTGTGTGGTGTGTGCGTGTGATGTGTGTGTGCATGTGCGTGCACACTTGTAGAGGGTCTATGATGCACTGCAGTCCAAAGAGTAACTGCTGAACCACACTAATCCAGGAATGACAAAACAAAAACAAACCCAATACAGGAACCTGCACTGATTTACAAACAACAACAACAAAACCAACCAGACCAAACCAAACCAGACAACAAACCCCGACCGCAACGCTTCCTGAGCACTACGTATGCTGGCCCTGTGCTAACGGTTTTAAGTATGTCTCTCATTCGGTTGCAGAACAACCCACTTTACACATGTGAAGACAGAGGCTTAGAGAGGTTCAAGTATTTTGCCTAGTTTATTCAGCCCCTAAGTGACAGGGCCGAACATAAAAACAGACAACCTCGGCTTTAAAATCTGTAACTGGTTATGACACTGTGCTCTTGCAACTACAAAATACATGTAATAACTGTTTATAAATTATGTGCTAGGCATTTTAAATTACTGTACAACATACCATGTAGGATTGATAAAGGTTAACTCACAAATTCTATAAATGTTGAATCCAAGATTCAATCCTAATCTACCTAACTTTACAGTTAGTCTCTTTTATCCACCTCTTGGTACCTCAGAATGATGATGCCACGCACAGGTTTATACTGCCCACCTTCGCAAAGATGCAGAGTTAACGGCAGGAGCTGTGGACTAATACTGCCTAGATTCAACCTCCAGCACAGTCATCTCGTTGCTGTGGACATAGGACAAATTAATCTCTCGATGTGTCTGTTTATTAACTAGAGATTCTTGGTAGCTGTACGTATCAAACAGGATAATATATGTGAAGGGCTGAGAACAGTGTCTGGTCAATGCTTAGATTCTCTCTCTAGACAGCTCACTGCTGTGGTTACACTGCCTATATTCATTCTATAATAGACCTACAATCACATATGTTCCATCCCACGTATAAACCAGCACAAGACTACCGCAGGGTGCAGCCTCGGGTTGAAACACACCACATGTTGCAGAAAAGGCCAACTCTGAAGCTTCATTAATAGGAGAAAATTAAGGACAACATTCAGCTGAGATGTCACTGGAGTCACTGAGGAATTCCCCAACTCCCATCCAAGAGCTCCTCAAGCAAAGGACTCTAATAACCACCCAACCCTGCTGAGAATTCACAGCCCACTGATGTGGATCTGCTTTGGGCTGGAGGAAGAAACTTGGCAGACAGGCAGGATTGCCAAGAGTTGCATTTACTGTGAGTGGGCAGCGAAGCCATGGAAACTAGAGCCACGGGGTGTCTGGGGGCATCCCAGGTGATATGGAGCCCTCACAGCTTCAGAGCGACCTTTTACCCACAGATGAAGAATCCCAATAGGGGAGGAGAGGGGCACTTGACATACAAAAAGCCAAGGAGGTCTGGGATGCCTCAGCATCCCTCCTTCTGTGTTGGGGACCTCCAAGGGCTCAGGGTTTGGGGAGAAAGACGGCTCTACAATGGGGCTCCGCACAAAAGGACCTCCTCCTTTTCAGTCCCTCTCCATTTTCTCCAGCTGAGCCCAGTTTTATGCAAACAACACTCTAAAAGAAGCTCAAAATACAGGCTCCTGGAGAGGCTGGGGAAGGAGAACAGGGCGGGGGACCCGACAGTTCATTAAGTGGCAGCAGGCCAGTGAAGTGGGGACGGCGGGAACGGCTGGCGGCGGGGGTGGGGCGCACCCAGGGTTTTACCCCACTGGAGGCAAAGTAAAGCATCCTCCAGCGGGCCCCTGCCCTAAGCAGCGCGAGCCTGGAGCAGACGGGCCGCTCTCGTCCCCTTCCACCTGTCCCCACGCCGCAGCCAAGGCTGTCCCCGCGGGCGGGCCTTGCCCCTCAGCTGTGCCGGCGGATACGCTCGCCCAGAAAACATGGCTGAGCGTCCGCGATGAGCGCGCGACGCGCGAGCCTTTTAGGGAGGGATGCGCCCGGCGCCCAGCCTTGCGGCTGGGAGAGGTCGGAGGTGGGGAACTTGAACGCCTGAGCTGGAGGCAAGTGCAGCGCGTTCCAGCCGCTCCCTGGCGCGGCTCCTTCCTGCCTCCTTCCCTCCCTCCCCTTTTCCTTCCTTCCCTTTTCTCCTCCTTTCCGTCTTCAGGCTTCCCTTCTCCCTCATCCCTGCCCAGTCTCCTTCCTGCCACCCTGACTCCAGCCCCTCCCCTCCTCCTACTGTCACTTCCAAGCCCAAAGACAAAACCCGCCCGCCCTCGGTTACCTGCGGGCCCCCAGAGCGGCCCCAAGGTCCGCCTCGGTCACGGCCGGAGCCCAGGCGCGCACTCAGCCGCCTCTTGCCTCATCCCCGCGCATCTGAGCGGCCCCGGCGGCAGCTGCTCCTTTTATGGGGCCCGCAGGCAGAAGCACTGCCAGGGCGTCCCCAGCCCGCTCGCTTGGGCGGCAGCGGCGTCAATGCCAGCTATTCACACTCAGGGGCCGCTGCTGGGTCCCGGGGGAGTGGCGGCCTCCCGCCCGCCCCCATCCACAGGGCCTGGGTGGCGGTAGGGGATAAACAGGGCTTTCTCGGTACCCAGCGTGGGAGGGGAGGTCACGTGGTCTTGGCCCAGGGTAGCCAAGGAAACGTGGGCCCACTAAGTGTTGCAACCTTGGAAATGGATGTAGAGAAGCGGGTCCAACAGGAGAGTCGGGTTTGCTTTAAAATATAGCAGGACTAAAGCAAAGGGGAACCTCCCATCATTATCACCTTCATCATCATTATTTTATTTATAATAACTTTTATTAAATAGCATCTGCCCTTGTACTAATGACTATTTTGAGCCAAAAATATCGGTGCAGACCATTTTGAAAGTACTGTGCTGGTGTTCCAGCCCACCACTGTGACACTTTGGTTAATACAAATCATCTCTTCACTCTTCTGGAAACCTAGATAGGCCCCAATCCTTAGGAAAAAAAAAAAGCTAAACACCTTAGCTTAGCATTCAAGGTCCCTTAAAAAAACCCCTATCCTTAAAAGGGCCCTACTCTCCAGCCCCAAAGCTGATCCATCTCACCATCATGCAACCCTTTGTCTTCACTCTGAAAGATGAAAAGGATGAGGCTCAGAAAGGTTAAGTTACAGCCAAAGGTCACTCAGCTAAGTGCTTGGAGCAATGTCTCAGGTCAGTACAAGTTCAAAGTCCCAGATCTTGGTCTCCCCATGCTACTGCCTTTTGTAAATTTTTAAGGTCAAGAGGCATGCCTTTTGAACTTCGGGAGATACTTCACCTCTTCTATGGCAAGGATAAAACCTGAAAAAGGTGAACTCCCTGGGCCAAGAAAAAAAAAAAAATTCCCGGAGAGCCCCCTTTGAACCTGTCACTTCAGCTCAGCTCTTCCTTTTCATTTATATAGAATTTTAGTTCTAATTTCAGGTGAAGCGTGGCAGTAGTAAGTGGGGCAGTCATGGGAAATAATCAATTTGACGACATTGGGGTTAGCCCCCAGCGTGTGCACATCACTACCTGGGACAGCAAATCATCTCCCAAGGAGGAAGCCCAAAAGCAATTATTTGAAACACTTTACATAATGTTAAAATGATGTTTGCCCATGAATTATAGAAGCAGAGGACAATAAAATCCACACCCAGGGTCTGAAGCAGGCCTCCCCTCAAAGGTGTGGAAATGCATTAGCCAAAGAGTAACACATCACATTTACTGTTGTGTCTTTTTTTTTTTTTTTTTTTTGGCAGCCACAGGAGAAGGATTTGACATAAGGGGTTTCCCAGAGCAAAGCTAGCACAGTTTCCCTAGTGGAGCTCATCAGAAGACTAGATAAGCCTGATTGTGACAGGATGCAGTAAAGGAATGTCTAAATTAGTAACTCCAAAAAGGTAGGGAGGGTAGAGGTGGTTGAGATCCTCCTGTTGAATTGAAAGTGATTTTCAGTTTCAAATAATTATATTAGGTCATTCAGTGTGTGGAATGGAATGCCTGGAGTACACAGCGTTCCTGCTGAGAGGGTTCTCAAAGGCTGAGTAGTAGGAGGCAGAAAGCCTGTAATTAGAAGCCCTGAAGCACCCACCTCTTCATGAAGAAGGCTGGAGGACAGCCTGCCCAGGTAATAGGGCTGTGTGTGTGTGTGCGTGTGTGTGTGTGTGTGTGTGTGTGTGTGTCCTCTGTCCCTATTTCCCAGCATCACCATCTAATTACCATATAATGCCAACGCTTATAAGCTTCCAGGGGGTGGGAAAAGAAGAATTAAAAGCAAAGAGAGGACTTTCCTGGTGGCGCAGTGGTTCAGAGTCCGCCTGCCGATGCAGGGCACACGGGTTCGTGCCCCGGACCGGGCGGATCCCACATGCCGCGGAGCGGCTGGGCCCGTGAGCCATGGCCGCTGAGCCTGCGCGTCCAGAGCCTGTGCTCCGCAACGGGAGAGGCCACAGCAGTGAGAGGCCCGCATATCGCACACACACACACACAAAAAAAGCAAAGGGAAACAAAAAAGCCACTTGACAGGACTCTTAAAAAAATGTGATTTAAAGAAAGATATTTGGGGCTTCCCTGGTGGCGCAGTGGTTGAGAGTCCACCTGCCAATGCTAGGGGACACGGGTTCGTGCCCCGGTCCGGGAAGATCCCACATGCCGCGGAGCGGCTGGGCCCGTGAGCCATGGCTGCTGAGCCTGTGCTCCGCAACGGGAGAGGACACAACAGTGAGAGGCCGGCATACAGCAAAAAAAGAAAGATATTTGAACCTACATCCAAAAGAAGCTCATCTCACATGGGGGCGGAAGAGTGGCTTAGCCTTTGAAGAAGCCAGCAAAATTCCTATCCGCTCTCAGATTCTGAGCTACATGACTTCTCATTTCATTTGCACTCATGGTGAACCTTCTTAGAAGCCCTCTCAGTGCTGCCGGCAAATGCCACTGGGAACAAGAAAATGAGGACTTGGTGGTGATGTCACCGTCCTTTTGTCTATCTCCACTCACATATACGAAAATGGGCTTCTTTTGAGCCAATCTAGCCTTTCTTGGGCCCTGATCCTCTGAATTACTTACTTTAGGAAGGGTCTGTGAAAACTGAAATTTGCATTTGTCTCTAGGGGGCAGAGTTTGGCAAATCCAACTTAATTCTGTAGCCACTGCTGAACCTTCTGTGTAACTCAAGGAGATGCACGTGCTACGCCCTGGTAAGGCTTAGGAGATGAATTTTAGGTTTTGTGTGATATACCAATTTCTGTTTCCTGTTCACAGATGGTTAAGTGTAAAATTTCTCAGGGGGAGGAAATTACATCCCATACAACTTGGGGTTTTCGTTCATCTGTCCAGGGCTATAATACATCTCAGGTATGTTTAGTCCCCACCTCAAACAGAAAGAGCTGTTCTTGATACTCAATGGAAAAAGAAACGATGACACTGTATATTTCACTCTATTGTATTATCAACATTCTTTCTCAAACAATAATACTGGTCGGGTTTTTTTTTTTTTGAATTCCTCAAAATGGATGGAAAAATTAAGTCTGATCTAATCTCTCAGCTCTGCATGGTATAACAATATTAAGTCATACGTTTGGAGTCTGAGTAACTGGAGGCAATTTCTGCAATCAAATTCAAACGGCCACCCAGAACTTATTTTCTCTGTGGTAGGTATGCGTCTTGTCCAACATTTCAGTGGTTGCTGTTTATCTGTTTAAGTGCAAACATCACGGCCCTAACCTCAAACAAAAGTAATTCAGTTTCGCTTTGCACTCTTTTGTCTTAAAATATGATATCCTTTCATTTTTATTTATTCAACACATATTTTTTGAGCACTTACTATGTGTTGCATTGTTGTGAGCATTGGAGATGCAACGGTGAACAGACAAAAAGCCCTGCCTTCGTGTGACTGTATTCCTGTACCAGACTAGACTCCTAACATCAATACTGCAAATGTTTGCAGAGCTGACCCACAATTAATAACCCTAATCATGGCATAATAAAATAACAGGAGATTCTAATTACTGAGTAAGCCTAGAAAGCTTTTCCTCGGTTTTAGGATATGCTATGTATTTTTTCTATTGACTTTCTAACTGGTTTTTAATATGAGTAAGGCTACAAAGTGACAGGGATGATCACTGTTTAGACTTTAACTTTTGGAGCCTACCTGTCATGGGTGGATATCCCCAGTCTACACTTGGCTTTGTGACCTTGAGCAAGGTACTCAGTTCTGCTAATTCTCAGTTTCCCCATTTGTATTTTTTAATGGGGACAATAAGAATACGTCCCTCGAGGTAATGTTGTGAACTTAAATGAGATAATATAGGCAAGTCATTTGGCCTTAATCAGTGTTTCTCAACCTATATTTTAACCCCATTATTGATCCCACCAGTAAGCTTTTTTAGATTTCTTTCCCCCTAATCAAACCCCCTTTCCAATGAAATTTTAATACCACAGATATCCTTCATGACTGTTTAGGTACTGTAGGCATATCTGTACTTACACATAAAAAGAATAAGTTTTTCTCACTCCCCAAAGAACCAGTGTTTTTCCCCTTTAGGGGTGATAATGCTCCCCACTGAGAAGACCTGGCCTAGAGTCTGGCACAGTGCTTGCTAAATCTTAGCCAATATAATAGTCATAATAAAAAAATAAATAAAATAAATATAAAACCCTATGTCCCCAGATTAGAGAAGGGCATAAACTCTTATAAAAAGATAATAAGAAGCCCATTGGCCCTGATACCCAGGAAGCCAAAGCCCAAATCCGACAGCACTGCAGGCAGAACCTGGAGGCTGGAGCTGAGCCTGAATCAAGAAGATCTTATTGCTGATGAGAAGGGAAGATGCAGAGCAGCAGTGCAGCTGGACAAGGAGTGATTACAACTCTTAACTAGTCAGCTCAGGCTACCCTACCCATCCCCTACACATGCAGACAAGAACCAAGACAACACCAAAGTGCTCCAGGATACACATGTTTGCACAGAGGTTTTGCCTTCCTGAAAACTCCTTTTTCTACATTTGTGTCCATCCAAGTCTCATTCCTCCAAGACCACCCAAAGCCCCACTTCCTTCATGATGTCTTTTCCGGTACAAAGTCTTTTCCGGCTCTCAGTCATCACACAAATCTAAGTTGAAGGACATTCTAGAGAATAAATGATCACAACTTTTTTTCAAAAGTGTCAAAGTCATGAAAGACCAGGCATAGCTGAGGAACTGCCCCAGATGAGGGGACATGACAACTAAATACAATGTGGGATCCTAGATTGGATCCTGAAACAGAAAACAAGACTTTAGTGGGAAAAAAATAGTGAAATCCAAATAGTCCTTAGTTAGTACTACTGTGCCAATGTTAATTTCCTGGTTTTGATCATTGTACACAGTTATGTATGATGTTAACATTAGGTGAAGCTGGTTAGAGAATATATGGGAAAACTTCATACTATTTCTGCAACTTTTCTCCAAGTCTAAATGATTTCAAAATAATCAGTTTAAAAAAGAGGGGGATTTCTTCTTTCACTCTTGAAACAAATGTGTCCAGAAGCTTGGGATTCAGCAATGAACCAAACAAGACAAAAATTCCTAATATCATGGATATTATTATATTTTAGGGATTTCATTCTTCCTGAGAATAGCTATGGGGCAATATCTATGGGCCTAATCTTGTCTACTACTGCCATTTCTGTGCTCTTGTCATGTCCCCATGGCGGAAGTGTAAGTTGCACATGGGCAGGTATGGCTCTTATCCTCTGCCTTTCCCCAGGGGAGTGGACGGGAGAGGAGGGCTCTTAAGCCCATTGCATGGCATGTAACACATGCCTAGAACTGTGCTTGATACAGACTAGATCTTTGATAGGTGAGAGGAGGTGCCATTTTTTAAAATATGAAAGCTTTTGACACAGAGCCTGGCACAAAGTAGGTGTTCAATTAACATATTTCTTGCCTAGAATTTAAGAATGGTCATCTGTTGGTCTCCTCAGACTCAAATGGTATGATTTTATGACATGTCATACTTAATTCTTTGACAAGTAAGAGTGTATGTGTGTTAGAGAAATTGTGTGACACAGCGTTAGTGAATTCGTTTTGGAGATAGTGAGAAAGAGGAACAGAGACCTGAACTAATACATCCTAATGGACCCTAACAATTCAAAAAATAAATTAACCTGGGATTTAAAAGATTTCAACCACATGCTTTAAAAGACAGGGATGATAATCAAAAGAGAAACGCAAAGAATTCCCTGACATACCAGATTTCAGCTACTTACACATAAATTAAAACAAAAACAAAAACCGAAACCTGTCAGATGGTTCTAAAAATGCAGTGTGCTTTTTGTGAATCAGAACGAAACTACATGGAATTAAAGACCTCCCTGCTCGTCCTGTACCTGAACGACCTGACACGTTTAATCACTGCACGTAATGATGTCTGTAAGTTCAGGTTCAGGTCCGTCATGTAGTCCGTACAGCTAGTCCTTTTCCAGGGTTCACTCTATTAGTGAATATCACCTCCATCCACCCCATTCTAGAATCTAGAACCTCAGCAACCATCCTGGATAACCCCTGCAGGTGCCTCTCTAGTTTCTGAAAAATTTTCCTCCTAAATATATTTCATGTTCATCCACTACTGTCTCTGCTGCTAATGTTCTCATCCACCATGATCTTTAGCCTGAACAATTATTATATCTTCCAAACTGGCTTCCCTACCTATAATCTATCCTGCTTATAGTGGCAGAGAGATCCTTAAGAAAAAAAAAATATATATATATATATATATATTTTTTTTTTTGAGTAAATCTGATTATGTCATTCACCAGCTTAAGTCTCCAAAGAACAAAATCCTTAATTTGACCTAAAAGGACATGTTTGGTCTTGTCTCCGCCAAGCTCATCAACATTATCTCTCAGCACATGATTCCTGGCTCTTTCTGCTCTTTCCTCACTAGCCTTCATTTCAAAACATACCAAGCTGTGACCACCTGGGAAAGGCTCTCCACCAAATCACCCCCATTCCACCTACTCAACCTTTGTGTCTTACTTGAACAGCACCTTCTCATAAAAGACCTTCAACAATACCCCAGACTCAGTGAGTTGGTGACCTCAAAGATAGCCTTTAATGACACCTGTTTCTTGGTATTCAGACTCTTGTGTATTCTCCACTCACAGGGTACCACAGTTGTCAGTGGTACCAATAGTATGTAGGAAAAGTGATGGTCTGTCACCTCCAAGTTTAGGTTATAAGACACTACCACATCCATCTTGGTCATATGTGCACACTCTCTGTCTCCTCTTGGACTGTTTGCTCTAGGGGAAGGCAGCTGTCATGCTGTAAGCATCTGAGAACTGAAGCCTCCTGCCAAGGGCCACATAAGTGATCTTCAAAGTACATTCTTCAGCCCCAGTCAAGCTTTCAGATGACTGTAGACCCAGCCAACAGCTTGACTGCATCCTTGTGAGAATCCTTGAAGTAGGGCCACCCTGCTACACCACTCCTGGATTTCGGACCCTCAAATACTTGTTGTTTTAAATTGCTAAGTTTTAGGCTAATTTGGGGAGGGGGTAATTTCTTACACAGCAACAGATAATGAATACAGTTGGTTAGACAACACTGTCATACCCTCTCACAGAACTTTATTCCTCTCCTTCCTCGTGCATATCCCATTGAGTAACTAAGTATTTATAGAAGTAAATTGATCAGTGTTAGTCTCCTCACTAGTTTTGTCTTTCCAGCTCACTATGGTATTTCCAGAACTTTGCACTAGGCACGAAGTGGACCCTCAAAAACATTAGGTGATTCAGTTTTCAGAGTCTAATACCTGGAAGGTTTTTTTCAAGAATATAACCACCTTGTTAAATTTGCTTTTAGTAGGGAGTCACCATACATAATATGAGCCCTAAATGTAGTCAGTAATTAATATGAGAGATCCATGTAAACAAGTGCCCCAAACACAGCCTCATCCACCATTAATGTCACTCTGCAGCATGCCTTCAAAAGGGAAAACATGCTGTCAAACGCAACAGTCTAATAACAATAAAATAGCAACTGATCCAGGTCTGGCCAGATTGCACTCTCCCTCCTGTCACTGTCTTGCAGACCTATGGAAGTCTAGGGCACTAATAGGCTTTCTCACCCTTGAAGGTTAACTGTTACCATTCTCCATGTTAAGTACAATGTATTCCTAAGAACTAGAGGTAAATGCTATCAACACCAAACCAAGGGACTAAGTGCCCTGATTTGTTTCTATTTTTAATTGGTTGATTTTCATTAGACCACAGATAACAACCACTTTGTTGGTCTCCCCTTGGTAACATTAAGACTGTTGGTCATAAGTGGAATCATCTTCAAAGTAAAATACAGCCAGTACTGCCCCAAAGAGATGTGACAGGCTATCAACACACAATGTTAACTGAAAGCTGGTGGGAGATTTTATTTTCTCCTAGGGTTGTCCAGCCTTGCTTGAATACACATTTTCAACAGGGGTGCTTGCTTAAAAAAAGATTTTGGACCCCAGCCTGATACAGTCAGAATTCCCAGGAAAGAGCTTAGGAATCTGCATTTTTAACAAGTAACTCAAGAAATGGACTCTACTGCCAGGCATAAAACCTTATAAGTAACCTAAAATCACTTCCACTATAACAGGCTGTGATTTCACAAATGCACATATTTGCTCTAATACAAATGACAGAAAACTAAGGAGAACAATAGACCTTCTAACTTTAGGAACTTCATTCTCAAGGATGACTACTTTGCTAGATTAGGCTTCTCACAAAGGAATCGAAAGGATCAAATTATACACACACTGCACAACAGACAGCTCAATTCCTTTACATAATAGGTGGGGATTAAAAAAAAAAGGCATAGAACAATGAAAATAACAATACTCTTCTTGGAGTTCACTTTCCTTAGTGAACTCACAAATAAGAAACCAACTTTAATGTTGCCTAAGACTATCTCCTTCAGCAGGTGAGCATTTGGGGGAAATTATCAGAAGGTATTTTTATGTCACTTATCATTATAAAAAGCAAAGCCACCAAGAAAACCCATCTTGTACAATGTCACAGTGAAGACGTATGCCCACGTGGCAAGGTTTGCTGCTATGGTGCCCACTAAAGACAAGAAGAGCCAAGTAGAAATCTCCAAACACTTAGGAAATCTGGGCTGAAGACTGCTTGGTGAAGACTCCATGTGGGGAATGCTCAAGTCATAGATTTGAGCATCAAAGAAGGTGATCCGTGGAGATAAATTTTTGCATCAGTACAGAGGAAGCCCACTTTTTGAAAATGTTCCAGGCAAAACATCCTTTCTTCAGTAAGTCTTACTGAGACAACGCAACCAGTATGACAGATATATAGAGAAAGATAAAAACAAGCTGCTTGATCTATGGGATGCAGCAAAAGCAGTTCTTAGAGGGAAGTTCATAGCAATACAAGGCCTTCCTCAAAAAACAAGAAAAATCCCAAATAAACAACCTAACCCACCATCTAAAAGAATTAGAAAAAGAAGAACAAATAAAACCTAAAGTCATTGGAAGGAAAGAAAAAATTAAGATCGGAGAGGAAATAAATAAAAACAAGCTGTTTAAGGCACTTCTGTGTCAAACCTGGTGCTTTCCCTATTTCCGTAATAGGCTTCATACCTGACGGTTTTATTGAGACTTTGTACTTTCAGGTAGAAAAAGCTTTCATAGATATTCAAACACCACTAAGAAAACTCAGAACATATAACAATGATTTTTTTCTTCTATCAATAACTCTTTCCTATTTGGTAGAGCTTTGAGTTATATAAAAAGAAGAGATCATTTTATTAAAGTATATTGAGAGCTTGTTTTCCCCCTCCATACTTGTATTCACTCCCTTATCCTTAGATCCAGGGCCCAAGTTAGAATATCTATGGCTGGGGCAAAGGAAAAGTAAGGACTCTAGCCAGATTACAGTGGAGGATACTAGCAAAGGGTAAACTAAGAAGAATTCAAAAGAGTTCTACTCACATATTTTTACAAAGCAAAAAACCACCACACAGAAAAATCCAGACTCAAGTAGCAAAATTCAAGGACCTGCTTAGCTTGTGGTCAAACAACCCTGAGCTCTTCAGGAAAGAGCTCTGAGGTCAGGGTCCACGAGCCCCCTGAAATCACAGAAAAACTTTGAGATTATGCCCTCATGAGCACTGTTTTCTGGAAAGGGTTGATGGGTTTCATCCTATTATAAAAAACATCTGACTCCTCCTCACCCACCCAGATTAAGAATTAAGTTCTGGTTTCTTCTAGAAGAGACCCAGAATCTTAGGATGTTCAAGCTGACAGAGGCTTTAGGCACAATTTATGGCCACTCTGATTCTACACATGAGGAAACTGAGACACACAGATGTGATGTTTACTACCTTCACTTGAAGAAAAAATATGAGTTTCTCACTTTTGAAAACAAGCCACTGCTTTATAAAACTTTATTAATACACTTAGACCCAGCTGAACCACAGCTGGGCAGATATGCCCACCTCAACTATAATAAGCAGTTCACATGTATATAACATATTTTCTAGAAAATAAAATCATAAAACATACCATGTTTCACCAAGTCTAAGATAACAATTGTAATTTATGAAGCAATGAGGAAGAAAAAATACTGCCAATTAAATAACATGGTAGAACTCATTTCCATTTCTAAAACGATAAATACTATGCATCTTAGATTTGATGAAATACGATAATGCAAAAAAGTAATGCCTTGATTTATATGGCTCTTGGAAGAACAGAATGTGGTGAACTTCTTTTGTAATAATTAAAATGCAAGAGAAAGCCTGTGCAACATGACATACATTAAAAGTCCTCTTTCCAACATGGTTGAGACCAGTTCATACTGAATTAATCACAAGAGAAGAAATCATACAAAATTATTCATATATACTTCAAGTATCTTATTTTAACACACAGGGCTTTCATTCTTTCACCATCTTTTAAAGTAGACTGAGAACTTTTTTTGGACCTATGTTACCAGTTTAGGATTCTACAGGCTCTTTCTCGATATAAACACTTATAATTTAGAGTCTACGATTTCCAATTTGGGTTCAATTGAAATGGAGTGATAATGTAAAGACACTTGCAAAGCAACGTGAGTATTTTAGATTTTTTTATGACTCCTCTTTATATTTTGCAGTCCTTCCTACACATAATTTAACAACCTGCCCACAACCAGCACAAACTAACCAGGCGTGCAAGTGAGACACCTAGGAAATGGTTGTGTCAGCAACCTAGGCTGCCATCCACTGAGATGAACCTGGGCCAGAGCCACCCAGATAAGCCACTCCCAGTTTCCTCTTCTACAGAAACTGTATGAAGTCATGCATTGTTTTAAGCCACTAAGTTTGGGGATAGTTTGTCACATAGAAGTGATAACGAATGCAGCAGGCTTCTAGGCTGAGGGCACCTTTCAGAATGAAGAGCAAGTTGGTTAATGCGACTTCCCTGGTGGTCCAGCGGTTAAGACTCCATGCTCCCAATGCAGGGGGCCCGGGTTTGATCCCTGGTCAGGAAACTAGATCTCGCATGCCACAACTAAGATCCTGCACGTGGCAACGAAGATCCCACATGCCGCAACCAAGACCCGATGCAGCCAAATAAGTAAATAAATAAATGTAAATAAATAAATGTTTAAAAAAAGAGCTAGCTGGTTAAGTTAAGCTTCCTTAAGAGAGGTTCTCTGAATTTCTGTACTACTGGAGGCTGCCAAATATCCCTTTATATGCAAGGCTCTTGTCTCCTTTCCTAATTCCCCAGTTAAGGCACGGAACCAAAGATGAGTAATAATTAAGAGAAGGCGACAGTGGCAGCAGTAAGCAACAGGGTTGGGTTAAAGATGAGTGAGCCCTGTACACAAATGGAAGTTGGGAAGAAAAGAGGATCCAGGAAAACCCAACCCACCAGTGCTTGCTGTCTTCGTGATGGCAAACCAGTGCCCATAGCCAGGTATCCCACCTTAACACCTACAAGTGGCTCCCAGCCGAGAACCTCAATTCTGTCTGCTTTCCTCTCTTGCACTGTATTGTACTTCCAAAGGTTCACATGGGGAAGTGATCAGCCCTTGGAATAGTCAGGCTTGAAAAACTGGGTTTCTAAAGCCCACCTACAAATCTGTTTCGTAACAAAACAAAACCAGGTGCAGAGAAACAAGAAAAAAGGGATCTGGAAAATACCAACTTTCAGAATAGCCAATCTATTCCATCTTTGTATGTAAAGAAGATCAATTAGCAGAAACTACTGACGTTTTATTCAAATCCTGATGGTCAAGGCTTAGCTAAATAAATCCGTTACATGAAATACAAAAGAGGCTGACAAATGAGCACGTGTTAGGTGAAGCAGGCTCTTAAGACCTCAAAATTCAAAGAAGAGCAAGGGTGGGTTTTGACTGGCAAAAACAGAAATAGATACCATGGTTCTCACGTGTCCTGAATATACTTTATTTCTTCTCATTACCCTATAACGGAGATATTGTCATCACAATTTTACAGAGAAGGAAACAGGCCATGGAGATTAAGAATTTACCCCAAATCACAGAGTCAGCCTGACTTTGATACACCCATTTTCCCTGCTCTACACTAAGAAGGGGAGGTTGATGCACAGATGCTTCTCTCCTGGTCTTTTGCCCATTGGCACTGGTGAGAGCAGGGGCATTCTAGCTGCTCACTCTCTGGGATGGTGGTGGATGCCCCCTAACTAGTGCCAACTTCATCAGGTATGAGGAAGGTAGAGAGGTTGCAGGAAGAACTGAAGAGGAAAATCAGAGCTGAACTCCGGCTCAAAAGTAGGAGCCTAATTTTAGTAAAATCACAGATAATTCACCCTGTAGTTCCTCGGCCTCCAGGACTGAAATCACTATGACACCACAGAAGACAGAATCAAGATTGAACTCACAACTCCACCGCACCTCTTGTATGCTGTGTGATCTTGCGTGAGTCAGGTCAGACCAGCATCACCGGGTTACATAAAGATTACATGAGAATGTCTACAAACTAGTTGCCAACAGCAAGCACCCATTACACAACTGGTACTGATCTCTAATATTATCGGTGCTAATGAGCATAAACTTTAGTAACCATTCCAACCTGGGTTCGAACCCAGGCAGCCACTGATTAGCTAGTAAGACTCAATATTCTCATCGCTAAAATGGGTTTGACAATCATGTGAACTCATTGGGTTGTTATGAGGAGTTGCTATGAATTCAGTACAAATATTGCTAACAACTAATGGTTACTGAATGCATACTTATATCATACTTATATCAGACCAAGCCTTTATATTTATATTTATATGATAAGGCTTCTTCGCCCTTGTCTTCTCACTGACTAAGGTAGGTACTACTCTGTGGCACTGGGAAAGTACTTCATAGATGCAGCTTCCAGCAAAAGCTCATATGATAAAGAAGCACTCCAGCAATGAGAGGCTGGGCTCCAGGGAAACAAGACACAGGTCACCACCGGCCAAATGGACCACCCGAGCTCCTGCATTTACCGCTTTCCATTCCTTCCCTCCTATTAAAGCAGCCCTCCTCACTAGGTCATTAAAAACTAATCGGAATGGAGTGTAGGGCTGGCAGGTGACCTCATGAATACTGGACCAGTGCCCCTGCCTTAGACAAGGCTACAAAAATAGATAACAAATCTCTTAAGGAAAAAAAAAAGGCAGAAAAAACCTATTTTAAAGATTCTTTCCTTCCTTTTACAATCACAATGTGCTTCACAAGTGCCCCGATTTTGATATTTCCACTGCCATCTTCTGCCCCTGCTTTTGGCCTCCTTCCACATCTAATTCTGATTTTTCTTGTTCACTGAATAGATCCAGCCAAGGAAAAGAGATAATTAGATGCCGTAAGAATGAATGAAATTTATTTTTAAAAATCCCTTATAAATAACCTCCTGCAGAAATCTTGAAATAACTATGGACAAGAGTTGTCATCCAATTTACAATACTAACAACAAGAAGACCAAAAAAAAAAAAAAAAAATAGTGGGCCATGTAATAGCTATTCCCAAATCCCCCAGGAAATTAATACGCACAGCCTCATCTCACGTTCAATAGCAAACTCAGCATTTATTTGCTTAACATTTTGATGGCTTAACAGTATTCTAACCTGCAGCCAGGGTCTTTAGCAGAGAGACTATTTGTCAAAACTGCTCTTAAATGGCATCACCAATGTTTTAATGTTATTAAATTCCTATGAGAGAATAAGTTTACCGGCCTCTCACTGCCAACCAACTCATCCACAGCAGCAACACAATATGCTTCCAAAGGTATCAGACCAAGTGGGATAACAACTTAAAATAGAGATGGGCCAGCAGGCTACATATTCAGACTACAGGTTCCCCAGAGAAGAAAAAGCAGCAGACCTTCAGTCAAGGCCAGCTGAACTGCCAAGATACTACGGACACTCAGTTCTGCCCAAACCTAGATACTCACCAACAGGCACCAAGACGAGCCCATAGGCACATGGGCATACATACATGCATACCCATGCCCCCGTGTACGCACAAGCAATTCATGAAAGGGTTAAACACAGCTCTAGTGACGAATGAGCAAGAGAAAGAAAAATATGCATGATTTAAGATACCTTTTCCCTTTATTTCTCATTATCAAATGCTGTGGTCTATATCAGATACAGGCTAACTCTAAGAGAAAATATTCTTATCAATGGCCTATCATATTCCTTGCTGTGAGTCCACAATATGTTGCCAAATCTAGCATGTCAGTCAGTACTAATTAGAATACATGTAGGCACATTCACGGACAACAAATATATCGCAAGACTTTAGGAGGATTTTAAAAAAAAACAAAAAACATGCAGTGGCCATCTGCGTTCATGATTGTTATGTCAAAGTGTTTCGGTTGATTTAGTATCTCAGATCCTTACCTTCTTTGGGCCAGACAATGTGGTTCAGTTTGGGTAAAACTACTCTCATTAAGAAATATTTATGCAGCAACCTACACGTCCATAAGTGGGCCATGTAGCAGCTAAGGGAAAATTCATCACGCAACGGATACAGAGGGAGCCCTTACCAGTTACGTGGCAGGTATAGGAAGTGGAAGAGAAAAATGGCACAACATTCAAGTAGGAAAAAAGGATAAAAAACAATTCTGGTTTACATGGGTACACATGTTACATATCTACATACTTCACCCATATACTCACAGGAAAAAAAAAAATAGGAAGGAAATCAACATGAGAACATTAACAGTGACCAAGTAGTGGGACTTGGGTGATTTTCATTCCCCCCTTTTGCTTATCTGTGTTTTCTTTACACAATTAACACAAATGATCTGTGATGGTTACATGAACTGCAAATGGTAGCAAAGGCAGAAGTACACACTTCATACTCATAACCTGGGGACATTGCTTTTCAGAGTTTCTTAAGGCTTTGGCTAACATGACATGTTAACACAAAGGTCAGTTTTCCCGAGTCAGTGTTACTGTGGTTTTGTTTGTTTGTTTCCTTTGGAATGTGTAGCATATGCTTGTGGTCAAGAGTTTAGGTATTTAGCAAAAAGCAATCCAAGGTACAATATAGTTTTAATTAGCAGTACTTCTCTAAAAGCAGGCAAAACTGACAGGGCCTCTGCGGTGTCAGAAGAGGCCCAGGAAACTTTCAATTTTTGAGGTCTTTGCTACAAAACATCCAGAAACATTTATAAAAATTGTGATTTATTTTTAGATATATTAGTTAAAATCCTGTGAATATATCTATGTGGCTCTATGTCAACCTTCATTTGGAGATAACGTCAAAAGTCTAAATTTGGGGCCATTCTTCCTCCCCCTGTAACTATTCTGACCATGTGAAGGATGAAAAGGAATGCCCTACTCCCACCCCCAGGTCAAACACATTGAAATGTTTATAAATGAAGTTATTCGATGTCCAGGATTTGCTCCAAAATAATCCAGTGTCTGGGACTTCCCTGGTAGTCCAGTGGTTAACACTTCGCCTTACAGTGCAGGGGTTGTGGGTTCGATCCCTGGTCGGGGAGCCAAGATCCCACATGCCTCGCAGCCAAAACACCAAAAAACATAAAACAGAAGCAATATTGTAACAAATTCAATAAAGACTTTAAAAATGGTCCACATCAAAGAATCTTAAAAAATAATAATAATAACCCAGTGTCAGGGAGATATGGATGTACAGATGAAGCAAGATTGGCCAAGAGGTGATGACTGTTAAGCAAGGTGACGGGTATATCTAGATTCATTACAACATTCTTTCTACTTTTACACGGGGGAAAAATCAAGTTAAAAATAGAAAACAGAATGAGCAATGGATAGAGACAAAACAACTATTTTTTCCCCACTACACCACTCGACTTCTAGCTGTCAAGTTGTTTTGGGTCTCTTTTAAACTTAATGGTTCAAAAGAACTACTAAAAGAAGGAAGCAAACCAAAGCGTCAACTACTAAATAACAAATTCAGTTTTGCCACTGTATCTGTAGAAAAATGGGTTTAAATGTTTTTAAAAATCAGATGCATTTACTAATTTTGTTACCTTAAAGACAGCAGACAGAAAGGTCATCTCTTTTTCCAGAAACCTAAAAACCAGTTTGCTTTTTATTGTTTTTCATTAAAATTTTAGGCATGAAATATGTTCTGGCAAATGAAAAACCCAAATTTGGGGATTAATCGCTAGGAAAATTCCATTTTAAAAATCGCAGTGGTTGAAACTAAGGGGCATTTTTCCCCCCATCACTCAACTGTATGCGACTTATTTCATATAACTTCCTATCAAGGCAATACAAATATATAATAGGAATTGTTCCTCATACTTTGGAAAACATAGAAGAAAATAAGTGTTCTTTAAATGGTTTTAAACATCATGAATACATATAATGAAGGCCTATCACTCAAAGAAAATTGTATAGTGTTATTCGTAAAAGTATCCAGATGATCTTCAAACGAATCCTTAGATGAAATTTTCAGAACACTTTATTAAACAGACCTTTCTACTTCAGAAACTTATTAAATGTATCCTTCAAAAGTACGTAATGGGACTTCCCTGGTGGTCCAGTGGTTAAGACTCCTTGCTTCCTATACAGGGGCCACGGGTTCGATCCCTGGTCGGGGAAGTTCAGCTTGCCGTGCAGTGTGGCCAAAAATAAATTGAAAAAAAAAAAGTACGTAATGACTAACAGGATATACCACGAGATTAGCAAGAAAAAAACATAACCAACCAGCTTCTTTCGGTAATTCTTACAGTTCTTTATTACAGATCATAGGTCAAAGAATACAGCAAAGGGTATCTGGATTTCAGAAGCCATTTGGTAGGGTTTTCCTGTGACATCCTTGATAAGGGTGGAGCCAAGAGTAACTGGACAGAGAGTATTCATTGATGGCTCAAATTTTTTTTTGTTTGCTTTTTAAAACTTTATTTCAACATAACCATGCTTACAGAAATATACACATATGGGTTAATAGAATGCAATTTAACTTATCCTACACAATTTGGACCCAAAACCTGGTACATGGTTTGCTTCAAAAAAAAAAAAAAAAAGAAAGATTTGCAATCTGGTTTATTTTTCATCTATTACAAATGTATATATTAAAGATCCTCCAGATTGATGCATCAACTTTGAGAGATGTCAACAATCTCCACATTTAACTCCAACCCATTCAGAGATGGCGTGCTTATCTTCAGTGAAAACACAAATGGCATGTTGAATCAAAAATAGCTCTAAGATAGTGCTGATAATTTGCTGCATAAAAGATTTAAAATCATTTCGTCAGTTAGACAAATATACCCAACCTCTCCTAAATGCCCTCCCCCCATTGGCGTGTATGTGCTCTTATATATGTGTATATGTATGAGTACATATACGCCAATAGGCGGAGGGCATTTAGGAGAAAAGGACAGGAAGGATTTATCCTTTAACAGAGAAGTCATGTGAAAAACAGAGGAGGAACTAATCCTACTAAATTGTGACTAACAAGAATGAGGCCGACCAGGCTAGGTGATAATACTGAACACTTAGTATGTGTCAAGCACCATTACTGCTCAACACTTTACAGGTAATATCTCATCAATACCACTCAACTAGGAGGGCACCACTATTATCCCATTTTCATGGATAATTAAGACTCAAAGAAGTTAAAGAATGATCCAAGGTCACATTGGCAAAAGATCACCTGTAAAACATGAAGACAACTTAGGCACTGAGTGCAAAGTTAAACTTGAGACCTTAAGTTTCTTTGATCCTGTAAATAGACCAGCAGCAATAGTGGTAGTAGAGATTACCATTTATTAAAAATGTTCTATATGCTAGTTTCCTTATAGTACCCTTTATCCTTACAACAATATTGTCTGGTAGATCTTATGCCCATTTTAAACACAGAAAAATTAAAAGCCCACAGGCAAGTCAGTTAACAGGACCAAGATTCAAAGTCAGATCTGTCTGTTACAAAAATCCATGCCCACTACACTACTTTCCTCCCCAAAGGAGCAACCAGACAATAGAAACACTTGATTTGTTCAACAGTTTTAGGAAGGATCTAATTCTCACCTAAACCCAGATAATTTCTTTCCAACTTACACAGTCTGCAAAGAATTTCCCAGAAGTTATTATGAATTTCACTTTGGGTTTACACATCTTATTCACAAATAAAAAGAAAAAGGAAACATGTTACATGAAGGCAAAGTTAAATTATCCTATCCCTATTCCCCAATCATACGTCTAAAGTAAGCAATGTAAATATCCTGGCATTAATATTCACTCCTTTCATATATATATATATATATATATATATATGTGTATATATATAAGGGGTTTGTTTCTTTTCATCAAAATAATAGCAAACTATACATATTGCAGAGCAATATCTCATATGAACATTGCTATAAAAATTCTAAATAAAATATCAGTAAATCAAATCCAGCAACAAATAAACAGGGTAATAAAGTATGATAAAGTGGGGTCTATCCTAGTTATGCAAGATCAGTTTAACATCAGAAAAACCTATCAGTATAATTTGCCATACTTAATAAACTTAAGAAAAATCATAAGATCATCTCAACAGACACAGAAAGAGCATTTAACAAACTCCAACACTGACTCCTGATAAAAACTCTTGACACATTACATGTAACAGGAAACTTCTTCAACCTGAGAAAAGGAATCTATGAGAAACCTGCAGCTAGCACCATATTTAATGATGAAAGAGCAGTCAAGACAAGAACATCCATTCTTTACATTTCTATTCAACATTTTACTAGAAATACTAGCTAGTGCAATAAAGCAAGGGAAGGAAATAAAAGGCATCCAGATTGGAAAAGGAAGATATAAACCTATATTTTTTTCTCAGGTGGCAAAATATTTATGTCAGGAGATGGCAAACCACAAAAGTTTTTCTAGGTAAGTTTTACTGGAACACAGTCACACACGTGCACTTAGGTATGGTCTATGCTGCTTTCCCCATACAATGGGGAAACGTTGAGAAGTTGCCATGAAGATTATATGACCCACAAGCCTAAAATATTTACTCTCTGGCTTTTTAAGAAAAAGTTTGCTAACTCCTGATCTACATAGAAAATTTGATAAAATATACAATAAAACTATCTACAAATAAGCAAGTTTAGCAACACTGAAGAATACAAGATTACTATACAAAAATCAATTATAAAAAAAAAAGAAGAAAATATCAATTATACTTCTATATACAGGCATACTTCATTTCATTGTGCTTTGCTTTATTGCACTTGACATTTTTACAAATTGAAACTATGTGGCAAACCCTGCATCGAGTAAGTCTATCAGCACCATTTTCCCAACATGATCAGTTCATGTCTCTGGGTCACATTTTGGTATTTCTCACAGTATTTCAAACTTTTCATTATTATTTTATTTGTTATGGTGATCTATGATCAGATATCGTTGATGATTGCAATTATGGTTTTGTATTTTTTAATTAAGGTATGTACATTGTTTTTTTAGACATAATACCATTACACACTTAATAGACTACAGTATAGTGTAAATATAACTTTTACATGTATTGGGAAACCAAAAAATTCATGTGACTCACTTTATTTCAATATTCGCTTTACTGCAGTAGTCTGGAACTGAACCTACAATATCTCAAAAGTATACCTGTACTTGTAATTTATAATCAGAAATTGAATATTTAAAATAGTATTTATAACAGCTTTAAAAACAAAGAACAGTCAGGGATAAATCTGACTAGAAATGTGAGTGACCTATATAAACACTATATAACTTTACTGTGAAATATTTTAAAAGATGTACTCTGTTCATGTTCAATATTTTTAAAATGTCAGTTCTCCCCAAATTGATCTATATCTCTATATTCAATGCAATCGAAATCAAAATTCCACCATACTTTTTTGTAGAAATGGACGAACTCGCCCATCAAGTAACAATTATTAATAACCCATTCAACAATAATTTCTACACATCCTAATTCTGACAATCTGGAAATTCAGCTTAGGGCACTATGACAATCAGCACAGTGATACCAATATCATAATGTATGTAACATACTACCATAAAACTAGTGGTGATCCATGGCAATCCCATGCAGACATTACTAATCAATCATTGGACTCTTCTTCTCTAAACCTGGATAAAGGCTTCCAATTCTAACAGCTTGGAGCTGGTATAAAAGGTGAACTCTCACTGCTACTCCAGACATCTAGTGGTTGCTGCTGATTGAGATAGGTAAATACTTTTCTATCTTCAACTTTTTGCCTGGCTTTCTCTGTGCCATTTTATTGCTTTGCCAAAATCAAGGTAAAGGGATTTTGTATTGTTGCCTACATTCAGTATTGCATTTAAATGTTTCCATAATGTTCTCCTTTAAGAACCAATATAGGACTCCTCTTCCAGGAAGCTTCCGATTGACTAAGCCCACGTCACAGTAAGTGTGGCTTTCTCTGAATCCTTTCAACACTAGATTCTATGCTGGACAATGCCGTACTTAGTTATCTGCAGCTAGAGTTATTCTTTGAGCCTCACTTTTCTCACCTGTAAAATGGTGAAATTGATACCTATATTGCACAGTTGTTGTGAAAACTAGAGATGATGTATGGTTACCAATGGGGTGTGAGCTCTATGAATACCGGGATTTTGTCTAATTGGTGCATCACTGTAACCCCAGCACCTAAAATAGTGTCAAGTACACAGTAAGTGTTGAATAAATAACCATTAAATAAATGAATATGTAAGTAGTCTTTCCCATATCATGGCATATAAAAAGGAGTTTGGTTCATGAACATAGATAATATTCTATAAGAACTGAGCTTCTTGAAGTCAGTCACCACCCTGGGTGCTCTATTTGTCCCTGAGAATCATTTTTTACTCAAGGCTTCTAAAGTTAAAAATTAAGGCAAACATCACAAACAGAGCCAGACTAGAGGGAAACAAATAAGACACAACCCTGGGGTACAAATTTTACAGAAGTGTCCCCAGAACTCAGTAACTGAGAGAAACAGTTATTTTCATGCAATATTTTTTAAATAAAAATTAATGTAAAAAATCCCTGATGAACCAAATATCAGCTTGAAATAAAGACAAAATCAGTTAACAGTGCCATGCTGAGCTGTACTGAAGCCTGAAGCAAAAGGAAAAAAGTAACACTGATCTACCTTTATTTAAAATAATTTTTACTTTAAAAAAATAATGTATTACAATATTATTTCTCTTGATTATGAAGTTTTTGAGCACCTCTTTAAATTTTGTGCTGAAGGTGAGTGCCTCATTGGCTTCACCTAACCCCAGCACTGCACAACAGTCAAAACTGTTGAAAAATCCCTTAGACCATTTATGAAATGTAATATTCTACTCTCAATATATTAAACTCAGTCAGTTTGTCTCCAGTGTTGGAACAGCTCACTGTTTCTCCAGATGAGCCCAGCATGAAGAAGCTGGTTTACATTTAAGGAGCCTTGCCATATACAAAATGTGTCTTTAACCAGCATTGTCATACTCAGCTCAAGAGGTGCTAATGCTGCGTGTGGCTCCTGGGAACTGAGACCAGCAGAATCATGTCTTCCACGTCACCCCAACTCTAGGGACAGCCTTCAAGGCTATACTATTTTATTGATAGTTGTCTATGTTTGTTCTTGTTTGTGTTCCTTCTCTCCCTCTGTCTCTGTCTCTGCCTCTGTCTCTCTCATGCACACACACAAACACACACACTTGTGCAATATGAATGCATAAATAACGTGGCTCTACTGTAAATATAATACTGCCTCTTCCTTGGCTTCACCCGGCTTGCCTGCTTGTTGACTGAATCTACCCTCCGGAGCTTCAGCTCCTACAAATCACGAGTGATTTCCTCCAGCCACCAAGACAAAGGCGACTGGCAGCCAGGCTCTGTATTCCTTTTGCTTTCCCTAAGTACCCGTACCATATTGCTTCCCACAAATTCACAGTTTTATCCAGAGATGAAATCGCACCATTTCTGCCAGGAATCACACATGGAAACATGGTTCTGTTTTGTTTCTGGACATACTGTATTTGATAAAATTAGAAGGAAGTCACCATATCAACATTTTCACACAAAAAGAGAGAAAAAAAGGAGGAAAGCAAAACTCAACCAGCTACAAGATCCAGTACAGAGAAGGTATGAGAAAATGTTTCTTGCAGGATTCAAATCTTCAGGTACAAAATAACCCCTCCTGTTGTTCTTGGTTCCCACTTGTGGCATCTAGCCAGTCACCAACTAATGTAAGAGCTGGATGCCAATTCCATTAAACACATTTCAACCTAACTGGTGAGACAGTCATGGGGGAAAATTAAATCTCCCTGGTCCCAGTCTCTCAGTGAGAACGGATATTCTCTGCAAACTCTCTGAAATCAGCTCCATTTTTTGGGTCACTGAAACAAAGTATGGGTTTGGCACAGGACATCTCTTAACAGAAGGGAGGTTGGATAAATATGTTCATGTAAATAATATCCATGGGGTGAACATTCTTGAAGTCCAAAGTAGGCATTGTCCAGCACCACTGCTGTGCAAATTCTGGAGTCATAGAGAATCAGATTCACCTAGTTCCAGGTATTTTCCAGATGAGGTAGCAGAGTCTTGCTTAGCAAGACTGGGTAACTCATCTTAGGTCAGACTGACAGCAGGTATGGCCTTCCCCCAAAGCTTCTGCCAAGGAACCATGATCTTTATGGCTGCCCTGTGGTAGGATCATTTAAGCCCAAGGCTGGCACATGTCTGGGCTTTATGCAGTCCCTCTCCATGGTAAGGGGGAAGACACCCCTCACCTCACTACTACAAGATATTCCATATTACATGAGTGGCTTCAGAAATGCAGCCAGGAGTCACATTGTCACAAAGGCTCACTCCTCTGAGACCATCACAGGGAGAAACGTGGATGGAGAGTGATTCATAAAAAACTAGCTCAGTTCGTGTGCCTAAAAAAGCCAATGAAACTAGACAAGTTCACTTGCATTCTTTCTTCGTTAATTAGTGTATCTTTCTTCTAATTATAAAACTGTAACGATTTCACAAGGCTACTAGCTCCCTGAAGTTGCAAAGCCTTTTCCTGTCTTATTCACTGATCTATCCCCATCCAGGTCTGAATCTAATGTTGAATAAACATTTCCTGAATAAATTTTTTAAAAAGAAAGAGAAATATGTCTATTTATTGAAATTCCCCCAAAACGTGGAAAAATATTTTAAATGAAGCAAACGTGTCCCATCATTTCACAACACAGAGACAGTGGTTGTTGTATTTTAGTCTATTCTGTTCAGAATGTATTCTGTACATGTACATACAAGTTTTCAATCTAATTTGAGATTAGACCATATATAGAATTTTGCATTCTACTTTTCTCTGCCAACTAACATCATATCTTGCTTTTAATTTTAGCCTTCCCTTCGCTTCTCTCTTCTTCAACTCAAGTGCATTGGCAGCTAAAGGCACCAGAAGTGAGTCAATCGATACACAGTGACCCCAAGTTCAACACCAGAAGTTCTTCCTGGCGTTAAACATCTTTGGTGGAATAAAAAGTCCTTCTGAACTAGTTCCTCCTTACTCCTAACACAGGTCATTTTTTCAATTAACAAGTCAAACAAACACCAGGACCACTATAGTCGTATTGAACTTTGTGGTATTCTCTGCATATAAAGGATATATATCTATCTACCAAAGAACGAATAAAGAAATGAACTGAAGGACCATAAAAAAGATGTGCAGACAAAAATCCTGGGTATCAGATTACTCAAGCACCTCTGAATCCTAAAGACTCACAAGTGGTTCCTATAAGAATTGCACATTTTTCCCCCAACTGTTTCACGATGTGAAAACTGGTTTCTAAACATCATCTGTGCATTTCAATTCATCTGATTTCCCCATCGATATCTCTGCTTGGATATCTTATAGCTTATGAGACCAAAAATGTCCAAAGTTGAACAATATTCTTCCCCTTCAAACCTGCAACCTGCCGCATCTCCGTAAATGATGGTACCAGCTTTCCTTCTGGCTCAGGGCAAAAATCGTCACGTCATTATTTTCTCCTCTCTTTCTCTCACATTTTCCATCAAACCTCTACCTTCCTACTCACCCTAGGCAAGCCTCCATCACTGCTTACCCACAGCTGCATAAGCCTCCCAACTGGCCTTCCTGCGTGCCAAGTGCCTCCCCGTAGTCTGAGATCCGCAGAGCATCCAGAATTGTCCTTTAAAGTGTTAAGCCTACCAAGGGGCAGCACGGGGAAGGTTTTTGGAGTGATGGAAGGAAGGACTCATTCTGTACCTTGATTACCGGAGTGGTTACATGACTGTGTGCGTTTATTAAAGCTCAGAGTACTGTACACCAATAAAAGAGGAATTTTACTGTATGTTAAAAAAAAAACAAATGAAAGATGTAAGTCAGACCACAGAAGTTCTCTGCTCAAAATCCTGTGTTGTAGGGCTTCCCTGGTGGTGCAGTGGTTGAGAGTCTGCCTGCTGATGCAGGGGACACGGGTTTGTGCCCCGGTCCGGGAAGATCCCACATGCCACAGAGCGGCTGGGCCCGTGAGCCATGGCCGCTGAGCCTGCGCGTCCGGAGCCTGTGCGCCACAACGGGAGAGGCCACAACAGTGAGAGGCCTGCGTACCGCAAAAAAAAAAAAAAATCCTGTATTGTAAAGGTGAAATGAAGTTCACTCATGATCTGATTCCCTATCGCCTCTTTGACTTCATCTTCCAACACTCTTTCTCCTCTGTGCAGACTATGGTCCAGCTACACTGGCCCCCCTGACTGCTCCTCAAAGAGATTAGGTAGGCTCCCGCCTTGGTGACTTTGTACTGGTTTGCTCCCTTCACCTGGAATGTACCCCCCAGTGCCCTTACCACCACCTGCAACCCCAGATACTTGCATGGTAAATATCCTCCACCCCAACTCTTGCACAAAAGTCACCTCCCAAATTAGGCTCTACTGAAAGTTGCCACCCATCTCCCATCAGCATTCCCAATACCCCCTACCTTGTTCCTTTCATAGATTTTTATCCATTTCAGACATACCATATACCTTACTTATATTTCATGGCCACCGTCTGACACCCAATTACCCACACCCAGATGGAATCGAAGCTCCTTGAGAACAATAATCTTTCTTCTGTTTGCCAATATATCCCCAATGCTTAGAAAAATGCCTAAAATGTAGTAGGTATTTAATAAATACCTGTTGAATAGATGAACGTACACAATTGGAGTCTGCCATATATGAGGCACTGCACTAGCCCCTATGATAGATTCAACATGTAAAATGACAGTTATTCTGTTAAATAAACGGGTTGGGCTACATAATCCCCAAGACCCCCTCCAGCTCACAAATCTATTCGAAGTGAGAGTTTTTAACTACACTATAGGGTCCACCAGAATGTCAGCTCACTAAAGGTGGGATTTTAGTCTGCTTTCTTGCTGCCGCACCCTCGGTCCTAGAATAATGTGTGGCATATCGTAAGCTCCCTGTGCACAAGAAATACAGCTCTTGTTGGTTCTGAGTGTCTGATCCTATCTAGCACACAGGATCAGCTCTGGGTAAACTTAGTCTAGTCCCCTAATAGCCAGATCAGAAAAAGTCCCAGGTGGCAGCACCACACACAGGCCTCCCTCAATATTCTCAGGAATATCAGCAAAAGGGATGATTTTAAACATGGCACGGAAGCGCGTCACTTCAGGTGGCAGCCCTCCAGAATTCCTATTCAGCTCATCACATCACAGACAGCCTCACCAATGTGCGAGGATACCAAGCACGAAAACGAGGTCAAGTAAAACTCCTGTGGAAAGCAAGCTTCTCCAGAGAAATTGCTGGGGTTTCCCTTCACACGCTGACCTTGTGACCTCACTTCTCTATCCTGAATGTCACACTAAGGCTGCCATGAGCCCAACTATCCAGGGAAGAAACCTTAGCCATCACCTACCTACCTTCCAGTGCTTCTGATCTACCACAGCTCTCACAGGCTTTGCTCCACAAATGTGAACGTTCCACAGATGGAGAGGCCTCTTCAGCAAATGAACACTGCCACGAGACAGGACTACGACACCTACAGCCTTTGGAATGAAGGGTACCACTGTCATACTCAGTCGCTCAGCACTGTCTGATAAAGACGTAATGGGAACCACATACGAAATTTTAAATTACACACGTAACATTAAAAAGAAGTTTGGGATTAACAGATATACACTACTGTCTATAAAACAGATAATCAACAAGAACCTACTGTATAGCACAGGGAACTAGATTCAGTATCTTGTAATAACCTGTAATGCAAAAGAATCTAAAATACATACATATATATATATATATATATATAACTGAATCACTTTGCTGTGCACCTTAAACTAACACAACATTGTAAATTAACTGTAATTAAAACTGGTTTGAAGAAAGTAAAAAGAAACAAGTGAAATAAACTTAACATTGTTTAAATTTTTACCCTAACCCAATATATCCAAAATACTGTAATTTCAACATAAAATCAACAAAGAATTATTAATAAGATATTTTACCTTCTTTCTTCGTACCAAGTCTTCAAATTCTGGTATATATTCTACATGGACAACTTATCTCAACGCAGCCTGGTCACGTATGAAATGCTCCAACAGTCACACGTGGCTACTGGCTACCATACCACAGTGGACAGCCCAAGTCTGGAAGTTAAGTTCTTTCTCGTTCAGGATGCTACTGCTGTTCTCAGACGAGCACCATTTAAAGGTATTATAATTAATTTAAAAACAACTTCTAACTCATAATGACATCACTTGCATTATTCTCAGGTTCAAAAACATGCTCCTTGCAAGGCAGTTAAATGAAGCAATGTCACAGCGTGAAAGGACAGCTGAGTTAAGACAGAGCTAACCTGTCTCTGCTATTTGAAAATAATACATGTTTCTCTGACCTCTAACTGGAACCCATTTCACTGAATTCCATCAACTTCCTTAAGTTTCTTATAGTGGGGTTTCTTACCAATGGCAAGGGCAAGTGTGCGCTGACTGCAAGGTTTTTTGAAACAGCTATGCCAATATCACCAAAACAAATGAACAGCAACAGGAAAGGGCTAGAGCGGGACAAAGTTCAAGTGTATTTACCTCCTCATTATAATTGCACCCCAATAGGCCAGCTCTTAGGGGTCTAATAGATACAACCAAGATGAGGCTTAAGAAGAAGAGGACTCTGTAAAATCTAGAAGGAATGTTCTAACCAACTTTTTAATGAAGAAGAACTGAAAACACATTTAGGTTAGGTGGGAATTTACCAAGTGTGAGAGCTGCTTTGAAAATCTATACCAAGAAGAGCTTCGTCATTTTCTCCTCAAAGATGAGATTATTGCCTCTACTAGACTCTCAAAGGTGAAATGGATTACCAGAATATGAAAGGCAGTTCAATTTGGAGAACTTTCCACAGCGACAGTGGTGTGAAGTTCGAAGCTAGATGGAACATAAAATAATGAACACATCACAGAGCATCCAGACTCGGACATTCTCCACCCTTGTTTCCATTTCCCACAACCTAGAAAAGCTACTTCTTCAGAAGAGAGCAAACTGGTTTAATGTTAACTTCCTCCCTTTAGGGTGGAACGTTGGTTTCCAATATTGCTCAGCCTACAGAATGAGATCTTCTGGGCCGGTTCTAACAGCTGACTAAGCAGCAACCAGCTGGAACAATGGTTTTTCAGACCAGTTCTGGAATGGGTGAGGCTCTGAAAGCACCCTGCCAAAGTCAGCAATTTCTTCAAAATGGGGTCAGGTTATAGGAACTCAGACGCTCTATCTACAGGTCCTCTTTTTGGAGAAGGCAAAGACCAGCCTACACACACCCACTACCCAAAAAACAGCCAAGACATCACTGGCAGCAACCTCCAGCAGAACTGAGCGATAAGGAGAGTTTCACAAAGCTGGGAAGCCATAGATTTATCTGCAATTACTTGCAAGTATCCCTTTCAAGTGGGACAGAAACCTAAGAATGAGTCATGGGTCATGGTTCTTTGACCTTTGAAAAAGCATATAAAAACAGAGGGAAGAAGAAGAAAATCATGTGACATCCCAAATCCTTATACCCTCAGCCTCCCTAAAAATAAATTTGAAGTGCATGGGTAAAAAGATATCAAGGGCTATAGCACTAAAATAAATGGAAAATATAATAGAGCTACAATTAAGCAAATACCCCTAGATTCAAGACAGGGCCTCACAAAACTATATGTGTGATATCCTTGGTGAGTTGAGTATAAAGAGTAGGCATGCTTTCCTTGACTCATTTATTCATTCAACCACTTCATTCACTCCTTTCATGCACTTGGTATTATACTAGACACTGGTGCTACAATGGATAACGTGGACCTGCCTACATAAGTTCACCTGAGTCAGTGATACTGATATTTGTAAGGAGAATTATTATTTGGTGAATGCCTACTACATGTTGTGTTTATGCAATTAGCTAAGTTCATCCTAACACCCATCAGCCATTAGGCATTGAGACCATTCTACAGATGAAGTAACTGAATCTTACAGAGGTCCAATGATTTGCTAATGTCAGCCAGATAGTAAATGACAGAGCCAAGATGTAAGTCCAGACTTGACTAATTCCTGTCATAAGCTTAACGTTTGAAAACAAGATGTTTATACTGTATAGCACAGGGAACTATATTCAGTATCTTGTAATAACCTAAAATGGAAAAGAATATGATATTCTTTATAGATATATTTTTTCAGATTCTTATATATATATATATATATACACATAAGTACATATATACATATATAAATCACTTTGCTGTACACCTGAAACTAACACAATATTGTAAATCAACTATACTTCAATTTAAAAAAAGAAAATAAGATGTTTATAAATGTTTGAAAGTATCAAACTTTTGGTATTTTGTAAAAAATCAGGCAAGCCAAATGTTAGCAAGACTGAGTGACAGCTGGTGCATTCCATTAAAATTTGTGATTAAAAAAAACTCTACTTTAAAAAATGGATAAAAGATACTTCACCAAAGACATATGGATGGCAAATACACACATGAAAACATGTTCAATATCTTAGTCATTTGAAAAATTCAAGTTAAAACCACAATGAAATACCCCTACACTATGCATTAGAAAGTCTAGTGGGGAGAAAACTTTTTTTAAATTTGACAATACCAAGTGCTAGTGAAGATGCAGAGCAACTGGAACTCTCAAACATTACTAAGGGAGAATGCAAAATGGTACAGCTTTGTGGAAAAGACTCTGGCAGTTCCTTATAAAGTTGCACATACTTGCCACATGACCCAGTGATCTCACTCCTAGGTATTAACCCAAGCAAAACGAAAACCTATGTTTACACAAAACCTCTCCAGTACACCTTTGATTTTTTCCCCTGGGGCTCTGAGCCTGTTCTCTTGCTTCCTTTGGAAGCTCCTTTATTGCCTTTACTTATAATCCCCCCAAACTGGAAAGAACTCAACTGTCCTTCAGCTAGTGAATGGATGAACACACCATGGTACATCCATACAATGGAATGCTATGCAGCCAGAAAAAGGATCAAATGTGATACCAGCAACAATATGGATAAACCTGAAATCCCTTTTGTTAAGTGAAAGAAGCTAAATCTAAAAGCTTCATACTATATGATTCCATTTATACGACATTAGGGAAAAGGCAAAATTATTAAGAACAGAAAATAGATGGTTGCCTACAGGTGGAGGAAGAGACTGACAACGAAAGGGTAAGAGGGGACTTCCCTGGCAGTGCAGTGGTTAAGACTCTGTGCTTCCACTGCAGGCGGCACGGGTTTGATCCCTGGCCCGGGAACTAAGATCCCACGTGCCACGCAGTGTGGCCACAAAAAGGTGGTGGGGGTGGGGGGTAAGAGGAAAGAATTTTGCCCCAGGGCGGGGTGGGGGTGGGGGACACAGAACTATTCTGTATCTTGAATGGAAAGGTGGTTAGAAGACTGTATGCATTTGCCAAAACTCAGAGAACTATACAGCAAAAAGAGCAAACATTATTGTAAGTAAATTCTAAATGGTAAATAAAATTCACTTCAAAAAATTGTCATTTCAACATGAGAAATTAAACATAGATGCATTAAAATACTTAAAACTCACCTAGATTACAGCCATCTCAAACTACAAGTAGTCTTCTTAAAGACAAAATGTTGGAACATACATATTTTCCAACAGGCAAGTAACAGACTTCTTTTGTTTAACACCTTCTTTCTAGTTGGCAAGTAGAACAGTTCCCCCTCAGAACCTTCACTCTGGATACTGGAAAATACAAAAACGTGGTGCAGGAGAGCTTCTGGGATGGGGGGAGGCAGGTTTCTCTTCAGTCTGTAATGTCACAAAATCTGCTGTAGCTAATGTATGTCTTTACAGGGGAGAAACTGTCATGAAGCTGTAATTTTCCAAAGGCTTGCTGGTTTCCCATTAGGGAAGATGCACCATAGGAATAACCTGGTCAATTGCTCTGGGAGTTTCCATCCTCATCTACTGCTGGGTCAGTGCTTTGCTATCAAAGTCACAGTTAGTTCCTTTTGACATCTTTTGCCATTCCCCAATAAGATATCTTTGGGACCCCAAATATCTCTTTACCTTGATGCTTTTTTACTGTCATTGGAATATTAGCCGCACCTTCTACTCCACTTCTTTGCATGACATATCATAACACAAAGACACCAAGCAAAAGCACTCGATCAGCAAGCACTTTACGAAGTGTCTGGCAAGCCAGAGCAGCTCCCCTTGGCACTGTTGGGAGAGCAAGGCTCTCGGACCTCAATTCCCCAGCACACATATGGTCCCCTCCCTGGGGCTTGAGAGCCTGTTCTCTTGCTTTCCTTAGAGGCTCCTCTGTGAACAGACCCAGAGCTCAGGCACATCTGCCTACCAAAGACTCTCTAAAAACCTATACTACAAGTAATTCAAAGCATGAAATGAAAATCGATGCCTTTCAACTCCTGTAAACATGAGAACAGGAAGCTCCCAGAGACTCTGTGTTCCTTCATTTTCCATGTCAGTTTCCAAGAATACAGATATCAGTATGTTATATGAGAATAAAATGGGAACAAGGGTGAAGCATTCCTCCCTAAATTTGACCCCATTAAGGCAGAGCTTTTGCAGTAAAACACAAGTCTGGTAGGGTTGTATTAATAGCAGGGGAAAAAAAATAACCACTTTAGAATGGACACTCACCAGAATAAAGATGACAAGCAACTCCCTATATACAAAAGTGCATTAAAACAATGAATTACTATGCTCTTGAATGGAAACCAAATCACACTGTTCAATCTGAACAACGCAGATGAAAGCCTCAACATTCTATTGGTGAGATGGGCAGTTCAGGTTCTACCTCTATACAGCTTAAACATATGTGAAATAAGAGGGCTGAGCAAGAATACAATCTCAGAGTTCTCTTGCAATATTATGCTCTATAGTTTTATGAATTAGAAGAGCAGAGAGGGTAACAGCTTTTCTATCTTCCATTAAAATAAAGTTCCATGAGGGTCATCATTATACACCTGATACCTAGCAGAGTGCCCGGCATATACAATGTACTCAATAAATTTTATTTTTTCAATAAATTTTTGATGAATGATATTTGAGGTGGAATAAGTTTGCTTTGTCCCATCATTTGACTATTCTGTAAATAAGAAATAAACATTTATACACCCAATTTGGGACTTCATGGTAGGCCTGGTAGGCACACAAAAATGCCTGAGACATGGAAACTCTCCTTGAATTTCTGACCTAGATAGGGAAATGAGAAATGATTACTTGAGAGAAGAACCATGTAGGCAAAAAGGATTTCCACTATATTACATAAGGGTTCAAAGCAGGGATAGGTCAGCGTGGACAGCTTGTAGTCTGCAGAGAAGGCTTCCTGAAGGGCACAGACATGAAGCCAATCCTTGACTGGTCAAGAAAGATCAAAAATGGCAGAGAAGGGACGCATCTCCAGAATAGGATATTAGATGGGGCAGCAGGATGAGATGCTTCTGGACTTTTATGTATTAACAAGATACTTTGAAAACAGGTCCAAACTTGCCATTTTGAACACCCACTTATACCATACTCAGGCTCATTTATCTTGCACTCTGCTGAACATTTCCACTGAGAGCTCCCTTATGACCTTCCGGTCTGCCTGGTCATTCTTCCCAGGACACTGCATGCCATCTTGGACTCCTCCCTTTTCCTGTATCTCCCATTCCATCACTCACTAAGTTCTCTCTCCTGAATACCTCTTGGGCCTCCCCTCCTCCTTTGGCTTAACTTTTCACTTTGGCCATAGCTTCCCTGTTGGACCCCGCTGCATTAATTTCATCCCCTAAATCAAGCGTTGACAAACTTTTTCTGGAAAGGGCCAGACAGTAAATAGTTCAGGCTTTGGAGGCCATACAGTCTCTGATTCAACTACTATCAGTACCACTGTAGCACAAAAGTAGCCATAAACAATACATAAACATAGGACTGTGTTCCAGTAAAACGTCTTTAGCAAAAACAGGCAGTGGCCTGAGGATCACAGTTTGACAACCCTGTCTTAGATGTCTGCCAGAGTGGTTTTCAAAAGATACAAGTAAGACCATGTTATGCCCCACCCTAAACTCTTCTAAGACTGCCACTGCCCTCAGGATAAGTTCCAGGCTCCTTGGCAGGACATACAAGGGCCTCTGTGTCTCTCCCCTCCCTGGTCCCTCACAATTCTTATGACTGCGCATTGAACAATCAATGACTTGATGCTTCCCAGAGCTACTAGCCTCTCACGCCATGATTTGTCTCCCCATTAGTGTTTAATTAGCTGCTTGAACAATGCTGAATATGTTACATCCTCTTGCAGAGAGCTAAGTCCTCAAGCAATTAGTTTGTCCTACCAAGTATGACCTGCATCACCATTGTACAAACCTTCAGAGAGCACGGAAAATTTCTACGTCTTCCAGAAGCTGGATGGAGCTTCTGAGACCGGAAGACACGTGAGCTTGTAGTAAAAGGCTATAAAAAGTCTTTGACCTATCAAAGTGGCAAAACTCTAAAAGACGATATTAAGTTTTGGCATAGATGAAGGGAAATAAATACTCTTATACACATTGATGGGAACATATATCATACAATTCTTTTGGTAGAGTAATCTGGAAGTATTTTCGAATCCTAAAATGCACACGCTCTTAAACTCAGTGATGCCACCTTCAGTTTAACCTAAGTTAAGATTCACAGTTGGGCACCCAGGTATATGTGCAAGGATGCTCCTTTTCAGCACTGTTTCTAGCATTCCACACCTGGGAATGATGACGGAAATCATGGTATAGTGATGTTCTCCATGAATTCCACACACCAAGCTCACTGTGTTCCTGACAGCCCACTTCCATGGCTAATAAATCTCTCAAACTCAGTTAAGTCCAAAATGAAACTCCAGATGTTAAACCAAGAGATGACACAGCCCCAGCTCTCCCCATCCAGCAAACAGCAGCTCCATCCTTTAAGGTGTTCAGTTGAAAAAGAAACAAAAACAAAAAACAAAACCTGTTGTTCTTTCTCACACCCCTCATCTTAACCCATCAGGCAACTGTTTTGGGAACACTTTCAAAATATATCCAGCCACTTCTTACACCACCCCTATTACTACTACTACTCTGTTCTAACCACCACCATCTTGCACCAGGATTTCCATAACAGCTTCCTACCTGCGCTCTCTGCTTCCACCCATCCACATATACTTAACACATGACCTAAAGTGAGACTTTTCCAATGTTAATCGAGGCACGTCATTATCCCAATCAAGACCTTGCAACGACTATCATTTCACTCTGAGTAAAGTAATTAAAATGGTCTAAAATGCTTGGCATGACCTATCTGCTCTCCCTTGCACTCTGACCTCTCCTTCCACACTTCTAGCCACTATTCTCTCTATTCCAGCCACTCTTCCCACAACGCAGGTATCACTTCTGCCACAGGGCCTTTGCTCAGGGCTTTGTACTTCCGCCACGGGGCATCTGTACCTCACCCAGATACACACAAGTCTCCTTCCTTCATTCATTCAAATTTCTACTTAAATGCTACTTTCCCGGTGAGGTCTACCCTGACAACCCTGTTTAAAATTGCAGCATGCCCCATCTCCATGGTCTTGAGCACCTCACTACACTCTGCTACCCTCCATGCCACCTTCTAACACACAAAATAATTTACTCGCTTGAGTACATCTACTGTTTATTGTCTGTCTCCCTGACTAGAACATAAACCCCACGAGGGATCTCTATCTCTTTTGGTCAATAATATCCCAAGCACCTGGAACACTTCCTAAAGGTTGCTAAATAAATATCTGCTGAATGAGTATCTTACAGGTTTTGTGAGAACAAAATGAAACCAGCCCTAGCAAAGAGTCATCTAATAAATGTAGGTTCCAATTATTAGAAAGAATGAACTAAGCATACATGTACTAATGTGGAAAGTTGGCCACCTGTAATGGCAATAAGAAAAACCAAGCTACTAGCGTGCAAAGATAGTTATTATAGCATTGTTAGTAATACTGAAAAAATAGTTAAATCTCTCCAGCTAAGTAATAGTTAAATAGATTACGTCAACCCTCAAGCCCGGGCTTTGGCTACCGGGACGTTGTTACCAAGAATTAGGTAGGAATATTTGTTTTATCATATTAATGTGTCAATTTCAGGTAGGGAAAAAAAGCTGTTATTGATCGAGCAGAATGTAGAGTGTGATACCATTTACTTTGAAAGAAAAAAGAGAAAAAAAGTTGTGTGTGTATATACTAATGTAAAAAGGGAGAGAAACCAAATTTATGTATATATATAAATTTTTATATTTAAAAATGTTATTTTTGAGAAGTAAGGCTGAGGAGAGAATGAGGCTCATGTGTAATTTTATACTGCATTGTTTCATTGTGCAAGCAATCAAGCAAACCTCAGTTTTACCAACCACAGTAATTTTTAGGCACAAACTTCTCACAGCTGCAAGATTTCATTTTAACTAATCATTTCAACCTTATTCCCTGCTCCCTGATCTTATTAGGACTAAATTAACACAGATTCTAATACAAGCTCTAGGAGGGCAGGGGGATTTTGTCTGTTTTGGTCACTGAGCTATCCCTAATACCTAAAAAGTGCCTGGCACATAGTAGGCACTCAAATGTTTATAAAGTAAGTTAGTTCTAATATGAGACCACCTCCAGGTAAAAATATAAGTAATGAATGAAAGGGTTTAAAGAAGAAATAGCAAAGGCCTCCATAAACTAGAGTATTAAGTCTCACAATAAGGAGTTAAACGTTTTAGACTTTTTTGCTTCCCTTTCAGGTCTCTGTTAAAATCGTTAAGTGTTTTTAAAGCAACTCTCTTTGGCATTGCTCCACAATTAATTAGAAAATTATGGCACTTTCTGTCTCATAGGCAAGTTACTTAATATGGTTGTTGTCAAATTTGTATATTCCCACTGATCTCATCTTTATTGCGGCAAAGAAGTATACCCAGTGCCATAATTCAGAACCCAGGTCAACTATAGTGGGACAGGTCGTGGGAAAAGGAGATTCTCTAATCAGGAGAACAGCCCAGCATTTAAGATCAATTAAACGGTGAGTAGAAATCTAAATGCTTTTTAAATTTCCAACAGAACTACAGGAAAAACTAGCTGGTTTGTGGGAAAGAATGTATGCTATTAAAAATGAGGGAAAATGGTGTTTCCTTTTTTTATTTTTAAAATGATTTTTCATGGAGTTGTGCTTTTTGCTCTGTTTTGCTAAGAGTAGCTCCACTCCAGGAAATAACTCAAAGTTCTTAACAATGACTGGTCTAAGTTCTCAATGCATCCACTCATTCATCCACTATTTGTTGAACACATGTTACGAGCTAAGTGTTGGGCTTAGAACTGGGATATAGAAAGAGAAATAGTGAAAACCCCCAGGGACAAAACTGCTAAACCTCACAAAACAGAGTTACATGCACTATGCTTTCTTGCTGCCCTTGCAGGTTAGATAACCACAAATGTCAACACGTTCAAATTTTTTTCATTCAAGAACCTTCAGCCTAGTATTCATTTTTGTTTTTTGTTGTTGTTGTCTTGTTTTTTTGCGGTACGCGGGCCTCTCACTGCTGTGGCCTCTCCCATTGCGGAGCACAGGCTCCGGACGCGCAGGTTCAGCGGCCATGGCTCACGGGCCCAGCCGCTCCGCGGCATGTGGGATCTTCCCGGACCTGGGCACGAACCCGTGTCCCCTGCATCGGCAGGCGGACTCTCAACCACTGCGCCACCAGGGAAGCCCTAGTAATCCATTTTTAAGACCTCCTCTTTACTCTCATGCTTACAATCTTCTCAAACATCTTAGTAAAAATTAGGTAATATTTTCCCCATTCTGTTTTTAAATCTGACAGCCTATCGAAACTTTAAGGGATACCAACCTCATTAGAAGAAGAAATAAAAATCAGCAACAGCAGCTCTGGAACTGTTATCAGGTAAAAACAAAAACAGGTATCTAGATCGCCTTCAGTCATCAACTCCATAGACTACTGGGGAGTGAATGGGTTTAGTGCCATTTTTATCAAATCAGTGAAAACGGCATATCACAGTCTTTCAGAGGCACTGTTTGGGCATAATTCTCCTGGCTGTGGGCATCCTAAATTGATCATGTAGTTGTGCTAGAGATTCCCAAGGGCAGAAACTTGCATCAAGACCCGGTAAGCCAGCAAGATCTTTGCACTTAGTGTTTATAATACTCCAAAAGCCGAAAAGTCACCCAGAGCCGACCGGCTGTCAGACACAGCCATCAGCAGAATTACTGAATTAATGGTTGGCATTGCTGGTTTTTCTTCCCACCAGACTTCTCAAAAATGCTCTGACAGTTTTTCTGGTGCCAGAGGGTGTCAGTATGACTGCAAGGGATGTGCTTACATTCAAATATTTGGGGTCTGACTATCAACATAAAAACATTTTCAGAAAGAAGAAGAAGCAAATATGCTGAGAAAATGGTGTTCACCATTTTCTAACTGGATTTTGCCATGAAAATACACCCATGTATTGGGTGTATTGATGGAGGGTGGATCTTGTGATTTTCTAGTACTATCATCTCTATGTTTACTTTTCCCTTTAGAAATCCTTTTACCTTTAGTTATAGGTGTCTCCCAAATTCTCTTCCCTACAGCAACCCTAATGAGCCAGGATCATGGATCTGTATACTTATTGGGATTATTAAATCAGCAATCTCTACTGATATCACATCACCTGCTTTATGTGACACAGCATGGGGCAAACAGAAATTACAATTTAATTTTTCAGTCACTGGTATCACTTAATCAAGGTGATTGGCTCCTTTGTGAATCTGGGAGTCTCATTCGCTCTCTCCTCTTCCCACATCCATATGCTAAGAGAGAATGGAAAATAAGGGGGAGAGAGGGAGCGACCCATCAGAAGCCTCTGCCACATGTGCCTTAGTAATACCAGCTACTGTCATGGCTTCTGTGGTGCCTTTAATGCACGGGCATAGTTTGTCTTCTTATACTTAAGAATGTCAAGGAGCTACAGCTGTTGATCACAAAGACAGTCCTAGGTATCGGAAACATACACCGGGTTGAGGTGGTCCTTTCTGTTAATGAAACTATTACCTGAAAGTTTTCAGAGAACCTGGGTTCCATGGTTGGTAGCTCCAGGAAACACACCATGGGCCATATCACAAACTGCTTCTTCTGACCTCAGTTAACTTAAAAGGCAGTGGGGCTCTGGTCTCCCCCGGGGAGGTCGCATGATAAACACAACTGCCCATGTTTTTGCTCAGCACAGACCAGCAAGCAGGTAAGACTCAAGTTTAAAGGTAACAATAGACCCATTCAGGAGCTATAATTAAGTGAAAAGAACAACAAGCTGATCCCACATCTCTTTATTACAAGCACAACAAATCCAAATAGCAAAACCCAAACATTTTTTTTTTACTGCTGCCACAGAAATACAGCCTAAGAAAGAAACTACATAGGGATGCAAATGAGTAACCTTCAGTATTTAATTTGGTGGGGTCCGGGTAGGGGGGTTCAGGGTTAGAGACCAGTATCATCAGCAGGGAACTTTTCCCTCTGGCCCATCCCCTTTTCCCAAAATAGAAGAGGAAAGATATTGGGAGGGTAGAGCAGACTGCTTCTGTTTGATCAGTTGAGAAATGGAGGAATCAAGTCTCTGTTGATACCATTCATCTGCTAAAGCTTTCAACATCACTAAAATTCATTGGCAAGTGATGAGCTGCATCTTGTTGACAAGTTCCAGTGCAAGTTAAATCACAAAAAAACCTAAAAGCATATCTAATCAATACTTGAGGGCTTCCAAAGTTATCAAAAAACACCAATTTTGAGAAGGTAATAGCCTTACAGGTGATAAAAGACAAGTTTTTCTCAACTAAGAAATGCATCTATTTTCCCAGAACCAGAAAGACAATATGTTATTCTTGGGTTGCTAAGTGCACATACATGGGGTTCATGTGCATTGTATACATACCCCCAGTCAAATATTTTTAATATGAAAAAGTCGTAATGACCTCATGCAAAAGCTTCCAGTTTTATTGGAGCCCCCAACAAACATGACCGAACCTTTTGAAAGCACTGAATTCAAGAGGAGTGTAAAACAAACAAACACAACAGGCAACAACGAAAACCAGCAAGGCTTTTCTGGTCAGCACACACTCATGAGTACTCTCCTGAATGACTCTCAATTGACAAAGTGAGAGCATGGTAAACCCTAGGAAAGAGAAAAGGACACTACATACCTCCTAACCCTTATAAGTATGCTCACATGCCCTCAAATAATTTGGCTCAGAAACAAATCCATTCTCTTTGTGTTTGAGGCAAAGTCTGTGCTCCAACACCATGGACATGACAGCTTCCTTGCATACTCCACTGCTGCCTGGTACTCAGGTCAGACAGACTGAGGACTTGGGAAGGGGAAGGGCCAGGCTTCATGCCTCTTTAAACACTCGCCTCCCCCTTGCCCAGCCTTCCTGGCTTGGCCCATTCACTTACAAGAACCAGAAATGAGAGAAGAGCCTTTCGGCTCCCAAGCACTCAGCAAGCCAGAGACTCTAGATCCTGCTTTCTATTTTCTGGTTGCCCACAGACATGCATACCTTATCTAGATGAGACAGGGCTCTGATACATACATGTTAATTTCCAGGAAACTTAAAAGGCCTTCTGCACGTACTCTCTTTCTTTTAAAAATGGGGAAAACGGGAGGAGGGTACGGCAGCTCATTCCCCCTTTCATTTCCCCGGGAGCTTGTAAAGCCCTCCAAAGTGCAAAGGCATTTGCCCACCGCGCCGGGGACGAAGTAGCTCAGCCTCTCCCCGGCCTTCCCCAGCCTGGGCGCCGGAACAATGCAGCAACAGACATTTCCCAACACCTGCTGGAGCCTATTAATATGCACGGGGACGTATTGATTTTTCCCCCCATCCCTTCCCCTGCCCTCCACACTGAGCAGGCTTTCATCTCCTCCTCTACCATCCATCGGGAACTCATTTCGGCGGCCCCCTCCCCCTCCCACCGCCGGTCCCCATTCAGCCGAGCCCCTCGCTCGAAAGCCCAGGCTGACGAGCACACTTTGGAATGCACTTCATTAAAATTTAGCTGCCCGATTCCAACCTGCAATGCGGAGGAGGCAATACAAAGCGCGCGCCACACTTCCTCCAGCATCTCCTTCAAAAGCCCCATTGTTCGCCAGGCATCTGCTCCAGAGCCCGGCCTCTCCCTACCCACTGACCCCTGATTTTTTTTCTCCCCCCGCCGTCCCGCGCCCGCCCTGCCCGGCCAAACGGGCCTGCCCGGTGAATTAGAACGCAGCCACAGCCATCTGGCCCTCCCAAGCTGGCCCGGTTTCTCCCCGCCCCTCCTCTCTGGTCCACACACCACACATGGCATCTTCACCTCCATGGATGTTCCCACAACCCAAGCGCAAACCTCGGGCGGCGGGGCGCCTCTGCCGCCTCCTGCCTGTGCCCAGGCTTCCTCCAGGGGCGGATCGTTCGAATCCAGAGGTGGGCAGGCGCCTGCGGGGGCGGCGAGGGGGCGATCTTGGACCACTTGTACTCGCCTGCGAATCCCAGCCCAATCGCCAAGATTAATCCTTCCCTTTGTGAGCCTGAAAGAGCCTCCCACCACTCCTGTCCTCGGCTCTGCTGCGGCTGTAAGAGAGGCGGGGGGGGGGGGGGGGGGGAGGATCCGAACCCCTTTCTAGGCGAGCTGGGGGCACCTCGGCCTCCTGACCACGGAGAGGTTTTGCGAGGGAAGAAGGCGCTGGCGGCAGGAGCAGGTGACTGTGCGAGAAGGGAGAGGAAGATGCCCAAGCTTGCGCCTTTTATATTACTGGCGACATTTCTAACACATGACAACAATTTCCATCTGTATTTAAGCCGGGAGTGTGAAAAAAGAGCATTACATCACAGAGCCCAGGTTCCTAGAGGCTGCCGGATATCTAGGCCAGGGGGATTAGGGCCCCACCTGCGGAGCGGCGGGAGCCCAGCGAGGCGGGCACTGCCTCTCCCGCCAGGCATGCCAGGTCCCCATCGCCCGCGAGGTCCTGGGGGAGCCCCTGGCCAAGGAAAGGCGGGAAATGAGCCTGCTCCATTTGCAAGACGCAGGAGGCTGGGTGGACGGGTCGGGGAAGCCGGAGGAGGGGGGGCGGGGAGGGGGGGTGTGATTCTCTTGGGAGGGATGCAACCCTGACTTCCCAAGAGGGAGGGGCAGCAGGCTTCCAGGCGCCTTCAGGTAGGACCCACTGCTGCCCTTCTGCCTCTTCGTCAACTCTGGATGAAATTTCAAAGATAAGAACTCTGATGTCTGAAATAATAGTTCTCCTTGGAGTTAAAGGTGGATGGAGAATAGCATATTAATTTGTGAAATCTACTTTCAAGGAATAGCCACGTCAAGAATTCAAGGTGGAAACTGGTTGAGAATCAAGCTGTTTCTTTAAGGCTCATCTCTGTGCCATTCACATCCACTCTTTGAAACAACGTGTAAGAGCCTAGTGGTATCATCTCCACTCTGTTTCTGATGACGCATCCCTCCCCTATAGCCCCCACCCTCCCTAGCAAGAAAACTTTATTGAAAGCCCTCTGGCTCTAAAGACACACATTTCTTCTCTATTGTCAAATGGCCAGTCCTTAGAAACGTCAGCCACTCGTTGTAAGGCAGAGAACCCTGCAGACCGGCAAAGGAAGGAGGCGTCTGCTGCCTGCCTTTCCCCAACCCAGGTGTGACAGAGCCACGTGCAACCATCCTCGGAGAATTCCTGACTCAGTTCGGACAGGAGGAGATAACGGGGCAGGAGGAATGTTCTGAGGGGACGAATGACAAGAAAATAAGAAAAGTGAGGGAGGAAGCAAGGGACATGTCTCTTCCTGGCGGGAAGAGAGGACAAGGGCAATGAGGAACCTAGATTCAACGTAGAGGACCAGATTTCATGTGACGGTAAAGTGCAATGAGGGAGGAAAAGGTGAGAGGGCAGCAGAGCCATCCAGATCACAAGGTAACATAAATCCTTCCTTTGAATGCAGTATCGGCTGGGTTTTGCAGCAGATGAAAAAACAAAATGTGTTCCTTCGATATTTGCTACTCAGTAAGCAGTCACTGTGTGCACGTCTGTCTTGCTGTCTGTTTCCTGCACAAACCAGGATGTGGAGGGATGGCATTTCTAAAGCTCCTCATCCTCTGGTCACTTAGGATGGTCAAAAGACTCAACTCTGGAGTCAGACTCACTGGGTTCTAGTCCCGTCTCTCCACTTTCCTGCTCTGGGCATGGAGGTAACTTACTTGCTAGGTCTGCACCTGTTGCTCCATGTGTAAAAGGTACCAAAACTACCTACTTGTGAGGATAATATATACAAGTGCCTGACACAGTTCACCACACATAAAAGGTGCTTCTAAATGTCACCTATCATTGTTATTATGATGCCATTTCTATATAAAGAGTACTCACAAAATGAAAGCCCCCATCTTCTACTTCTGAGGACACGTGCAAACCGGAACAGCTCCCAGGGCTTAGCAAAATGCACACACCAGCACCCTGGATGTCACTCGGCAGTCAGAAACAGTGAATGAGACACCTTGGAAGAAAAACATTTTCGTTTGCTTCATTCTTGTCTCACATCTACTTTTAGGAAGATGGAAAGGCCTTGAGAGCTGAATGCAAAGTATTAGCTTACATTTTTGGTTTGTGAGAAACAATAAAAACTTAAGGTGTTGGTTTCTTTATCAACCATGTACATAATACATGTGAACATTTACATCATTTCCCCTCTCGATCATCATCAAAAAAGAAGAAAGAAAAAGGAAAGCTGATTCCACATAAAACTCTCAAAAGCCTTTAGCTACAACCTAATGCTGAAAAATGGAATTTGTGTGTTATTAGTTTTCCACAAGAAAATGATTGTGCGGAACAAATTAAATTGCTCTTTTGCTAGGAATCTGCTTAGAGACTGCACCGATGGGAACAAAAATATAAAAGCCATTCTCTTTATGAAAGAAAGAAGGGAATTTTTATTCAATAAGTATTCAAGGATGTAGCTCTCCAATCTTCAATAAGGGGAGAAAAATAGCCCTAATTTGGTTTGGAAATACGCCTAACAATAACAAATTATTTTCAACTAGAGCTCCAGAGACCAGGTTTCTCTATGTATAAGTGAGGCACAATGAAAAGATTCCATGAAAATCTACTTGGTTTTTAATCAGTGTAGATACTTGATCTCAAAAACTGAGACTCTCTGAGCTTGTGTGGTCTCCAGCCTAAGCCAGGAGAGATGCTTAATCGCATTTCTTCTGAATTTTCTTTTGTCACACACAAAAAATGAAAGTCAGTAAGATCCTGGGCTAACCTTCCTTCCTGGGTGTCTGACTTCTAAACCTTAAGGTCGAGCTATGCAGTGTCTTGAGGGCACAGTTTAGAGTGGCAGCAAAATGTAGACACTTCTTTACAACACTATTTAACAAACAACTGAAAGAAAAGGGCCAAGAATTTCCTTGACTGACTGTGTTCAAAGCAATTACAGAAATGACTAGGAATCAGACCAATTAAATGTTGTAGAAAAGTGACCACTTGGGAGGCAACAGAATGTAGTAGTTTTCACAGTGGCATTTGGCGCCACCCTAGCTGCGTTCAAAACCCACCCCTCTGGCTCTCTCTTGATGTGAATCATTGGCTAAGAGACTCCACCTTGCTACACCTCCACTTTCTCACCTGTAAAATGGGAATAAAGAGTTCCTGCCTCATAGGATTGTTATGAAGACTAAGCGAGTAAATACTGGGCAACGTACTTACACGAGTGCCTGGCACAGAGAAAAGTACTCAGTAAGTGTTAGTTATTACTATCACATCAATCATTTCTAACATTTAGGTGTGGATTTCCTCTAAAGGCTTGCTCTGCATATGTCTTCCCTTCAATATGTATTAGCACATACCAAGTACAGAGCACTGTTGGGTGTAAAAGGAAGTATAATACATCTATAGGGTTGAAAAAAAAGACTTTATAGGTATTTTTAAATAGAAATGTCCTTTGGATAAAATTATATTCAATTTTATTATGTGACATAATACAGGCCACCTTCATGGAGTAAAATGCAATAAAAACAGAAATTAACAGAAAAAGAAGGAAAAATTATCAATAATAATAATAAAATCTGTGGGATAGACCTAGATGCCTACACAGAAGGGAATTATAGCCTTGAATACATTTATTAGAGAACAGGAGAGACAGAAAATTAATAACTTATGCTTTCTATTCATGAAGCTATAAAAATAAAAATGAAATGAATTTTTTAAAACACGAAAGAAAATTCAACAAATAGTTCTGACACAACTGGATATGCACATACAAATGAATCAAGTTAGAAACCTGCCTCATACCGTACATAAAAAGTAACTCAAAATGGATCACCGGCCCAAAAGTAACATCTAAAACTATAGAACTCTTAGAAGAAAACATAGGAGTAAATTTGGGTTAGACAATGACACCAAGGCACAAGCAACAGAAGGAAAAATAGGTACGTTATACTACATTAAAATCAAAAAGTTTTGTGCTGAAAACAATATTACCAATAATGTGAAATGACAATCCACAGGATGGGAGAGAATATTTGTAAATCACATACCTGATGAGGGACTTGCATCTAGACTATATAAAGAACCCCTACAACTCAACAACAAAAAGACAAATAACACAATTAAAAAATGGGCACAGCACTTGGACAGACATTTCTCCGAAGACAATACACAGGTGGCCAATAAGCAAATGAGAAGTGCAACATCATTAGTCATTAGGGAAATGCCAATCAAACCCAAAATGAGATACCACTTCATACTCACTAGGATGGCCATCATTAAATAGTACTGGTGAGGACCCAGAAACTCTACTCCTAGATCTATAGCCAAGAGAAATGAAGACATACCTTTACACAAAAACTTGTACATGAATGTTGCTAGCAACATTATTCATAATAGCCCAAAGTGGAAACAAACCAAATGTCCATCAACTAACAAATGAATTAATAAATGCGGTCTATCCATACAATAGAGTACTCAGCAATAAAAAGGAATGAAGTACTGATACATGCTGCAACTTGGATGAACCTTGAAAACATTATGCTAAGTTAAAGAAACCAGACACAAAATGCTACATACTGTATGATTTCATTGATATGAAATGTCCAGAACAGGCAAATTTATAGACAGAGAATAGATTAGTAGTTTCCTGAAGCTATGGGATTTGGGAGGAAATGGGGCGTAACTGTTAATGAGTCTAGGGTTCTTTTGGAGGGAGATAAAAAACATCTAAAATTACATTGTGAATACACTAAAGAACCCTGAATTTTTGAGAACGGTGTGAATGGTACACTATGTGAATTAAATTTCCATGAAGTTGTTTCTAAAATGTAGAAAAAGGGAATAGTGGAATTAAGGTAGAATTATAGACAGGTAACTGTAGGCAATAAAGAAAAAATCAGGAGAAAAAGCTATTTTTATGACAGGACCGATCAAATTGAAAAGCCTTTGGCAAATATGACCCTGGGTTGGGGAGGGTGGGGAGAAATCACAAAATAAATCAACTTTAGAGCAAAAAAGGTGGCATTAAAAATATATGAGACTTATTTTCATGTATCAGAGAATACCATGTACAGCTTTATACCAGTTAATTTCAAAGTCCAGTTAGAATAGATCATTTTTGAGGGCAATAAATTAATGGAACTACCTCAAGAAGCAGTAGGAATCCTGAGTAGAGCAATGACTGTAACCAAAATGAAATGAAGTTAAAGAATTATCTCCTCACCCCCTTTTCCTAGCTTTCATAAGGAAAATATCATGTCCCAGGCCAGGATGCTTTACAGACATATTTTACGAAGACTTTCAAAGAAGACTGTGGTACCCTTTATGTTAATCCAAACACACACACTCTCGCTCTACTATATATTATCCATTTTCTGTGGATTCATATATATATTTATGAATGATTAGAAAAATATCCCAGAGGAATAATTTTAAATGGCAATCTATGGTCACCTTTGGGGAAGACAAATGAAAACAGTATGAGGGTGGGGTGGTTAAAGAGGATATTAAAATTTATTGTGATGCTTTTGTTTTTAATGAAAAATGGGTATGTATTGCTTACATAAGAGAAAAATTAATTTGGAATGAAAAAAATTAAGGTGTTCACTGGAGACCTGGACTAAATTTTCCGTGCCATTGAGTGAACCATGGAGGGTAGATAAGAGGGAAGTATTATTGCCACCAAATGGCGATTTATTCTAATTGTAGGCAAAATTCCTAAGGAACTAAAGCGGTAGCCTGGTAATTTCTATAACACCAAAATTTTCTTAGTTCTAAGATGTCATTAATTTTAAGATACATCTATGAATTAACAGCTTCCCAGGAAAAAAGAAAACTACCACATTAAACATCTACATCTATGTTCAACAACACCCAAATGCAGAAAAAATTATTGATTTCTTACTTTCTGAGAATCAAGAAATAATAGTGCTAACAGACCAAGGGAGATACTGATAAAAATGAAAAATGCTCTTCAAATGATAATAATTTAATCTGTGTTGTTTAGATTCTGCAGCCAAGTTCTGTCTGGAAAATGATGTCTAGTTAGATATGGACATAAGTTTATAATGATTATAAGAAATAACAAATATTTTGGTTATTAAGGAAAATAGTGTTACGAAGGAAAACAGAAGTGTCTCCTTATATCTGATGCTTTTTAAAGTGACCAAAGGGCCTGAATATAATAAGATCAACATGTAAGAGAAGAGTGATATTGGAGTTTCTATTGTTCATGTTTTTTCATGACTTATGGAAGATAATGACTTTCATATGTCAAAGATAAATGACGTATCACTTAGCTTTGGGTATTTATATACCCAAAGAGATGGGTATTTTCCTTATAATAACCTTTGATTTCCACCATTAAAAATATATATATCAGCTTGAGATAGTATTTTCCAGCTGGATTTTAACTTGAGTTGCCACGGAAGTGTGAGGAAGAGACCCCTTTATGAAGAAACAACTCCATTGACAATTCTCTGGCTTTTGTAAGTCAACAGGGGGATCAAACAGCAAATGGGAAATCAACAGAATCCTTATGGCTTTCTTCAACAAGAAATGGAAATAGGGCAGACATGGAACATTTACCTTCAAGTGCCACAATTCTAGCATTACTTCTCTTCAAGGTGTGAAAGATGACCATCTTCTTGGATGGAACACAAATGAGCTTTTTCTACAGGTTTTCCAAGAAAATGCAGAAAAAGCAAGCTTCCAGCTATTACAACCGAAAATGGCTCATGCAATGCAAATATGCAATTTAAGATACCTAAAGAAGAAGAATGATCCTGCAATGCACAATCAAAGATCAAAGTTCCAGGAACCTCAGACTTTGATTGCACAAGGGATGCTCTCAAAATTGACTCTTTACATTTGTATGACCATATCTGTCTACAAATGACCTGTTTTACAAGACCACACCCCTCCCTTCTTGAAGCTGTGCAACTTAACATTGAACCTACAGTATCATCTTTGTGTCTTTTGACTCCTGCTGCCTTCAGAACACAAATTAGGACTCCCAACAGTATATTCACCATGTGCATGTTAGAACTTGTCACTATACTCATGTACCAGCCAAATGAGCTTCTGAATACATCTGTCACAATAAGTAAGTAAAGGGGGCATGAAACACAGATTTGATATTTGCCAGGGAGTGTGATGTGAAAGGCAAGTGTGCTTCTTGGGGGCGGGGCACCACTGTAGGGAGTGCTTATCTTCTTGCAGATATGCAAAGACTCAGGGATAGAGAGCCCAAGAGCTGACAATAAAAGAAAAATTCGCCCATGGGGGCCAACTAGTCCTTTCCAGTTGGCCTATCCTATCCTACCTTTAGGGTGTGCTGAAGGGCTTTCAGCAGATCAGAGTTAAGGAGGAAGACAGAATGAGTTAAGCCTACAGCGTGCACCATTTGAATGTGCCTTTTAGTGGGCCTTATGTTAGTAAATTATAAATTGTCCAACTTGGCCTTGATGGTGCCTGAGTCACACAGCAGACTTATCTCAACTGTAACTGCTCTAACACTAAACGTTATAGTGGAAGAATTACAGAGGCCAAATCCTGCACGAAAGCCCATATTCATCCACAACCCAGAGATAAGGTCTAGCAAGTGTTCCTGGTTACATCGAAAGACCCTCTCCTCCTCTGCATCACTCCACTCTGCTCACTAAACAGTTGTCATGGAAATAGAGTGTGCACGGCGACTCGTCTGATACATGGATATATTTCTGCAGTTTGAGCACCTGTTACCTGCCAGGGCCTCTCTTGGTGCTTCTTATGTATTATGTCACTCAACTCTCACCACAATTCTATTGGGATGGTACTATTGTCCCCATTTTATAAATTAGGAAACCTCCGGGAAGTAATTTATCCGAGATCACAGAGCCAGAGAATGGAGGGGCTGTTTGTCAAACCTAGTTCTGTCCACATCCAAAGCCTGTGTTTACTCAGCAGTCACAACCCTGCGCCTCTCAGCAGTCTGAAAGTCTGAAAGGAGGCGGCTTTTCCAGGAAGTTCCCTTGAAACCAGGTTCTGGTCACTGCTGATATGGGTGTTCAAGGCGACTTTCAGTAACTGCCTGTGTCACTAGGATATGTTTCCTCTTCTGATTTCTACGTATTTTAGGAATATATAATCCATCACAGGAATATGCTTTGGGATGCCCATATCAACTCCAACATACACGAATCTGGGATACAAATGGGCATCCTGTGCTGGGTGCTCCCACAGTAGAGGACTCTTTCCCCCTTCTGGCCTTCCCACCTCATGCTGCAGCTCACACTACTCCCTGAAACAGCCATTGCCTCCGCCCCTGCAACAGCGATACACTTGGGCTGGCAACAAGCCTCCTAACAGAAGTGGTCCATTCAGCATCTTCAACACCATCACCACCATCCTATCACGGCTAGCACTATCACCATGACCGTGACCCATCCCAGAATCCTCCAGATGTGAAGTGGTTACAGGAGACCAAGATTGTGCCAGGCCTCCTGACAACCTTTTAAGGAAGTAATTGTTACTCCTATTTTGAAAATGAGGAAACGAAGTCTCAAGAAGCTGGCTGACAAAGAAGAAAGAGGAAATAAAAGACATGCTTCCCACCACTACCCAGGGCAGGCAGATTTCTTTAATTGGGTCCTACATCTGCATTTTATCTTATTCTCTTCTTTTCAGAAACTCTCTTCTGGTTCTCATTTGTCCCAGTTGCAAGCACAAAATTCTTAGGAGAACAGATACGACTTCTAGTGATCCTTTGTAAGAGATCAGTCACTTTGGCCTACTATGTATTATGCATATGGCCACTGTCTTTCCTTTTGTGCTACTAATATAAAAAAGAAAAGAGGACATTGGGAAAGAGAAAGAAATATATTAAAATATCTTAATGGGCTGCTCATCTGATGTTAGAATAGATTTTTTTCTCAATTTAGATACTAGTCACCCATGCCTTCTCTGTGCTTGGAACCACAGCTAGTCATTAACATCCACTTCTTCAAGTTATCCTCACCACAACCTATAAAACAGGTATTACTGGACCCATCCTATACATGCAGCTCAAAAAGGCGAGGCAACCTGCCCAAGCACCACTAATAAGAAGCAGAGTCAGGATTAAAACCCAGCTGTTTCTACAAATCAGCAAGAAAAAGACAAACTACCCAATTAAAAAGAAAAATGGGAAAAGATTTCAACAGGTATTTCACACAAAAAAACTCTCCAAATAGACAATAAACACTTGAAAAGGTGCTCAATATTCTACATCAGAAAAAATGCAAATTCAAATCATAATGAGATACCACTGCATATCCACCAGGATGACAAAACGTTGGAAAAGCTGACAATAGCAAATGTTGGTGAGGACAAGAAACAACTGGAACTCTCACGCATGTAGGTACTAGTGCAAATTGGTACAATCACTTTGGAATCTGTTTGGTAATACCTGTTGTAGCTGAGCCGCTTATGCCTACATATGCCTACACAGGGAACCAACAATCCTAAGTAGTAAATGAGTGCATACATCCACTTATATAAGAAAGCTCCCAGGACTTTCTTGGTGGCGCAGTAGTTAAGAATCCACCTGCCAATGCAGGGGACACGGGTTCGAGCCCTGGTCCGGGAGGATCCCACATGCCGCGGAGTAACTGGGCCCGTGCACCACAACTACTGAGCCTGCGCTCTGGAGCCCGTGAGCCACAACTGCTGAGGCCCGCGCGCCTAGAGCCGGTGCTCCGCAACAAGAGCCGTCACCACAGTGAGAAGCCCGTGCACCGCAGCGAGGAGTGGCCCCCTCTCACTGCAACTAGAGAAATCCCGCGCGCAGCAACAAAGACCCAATGCGGCCATCAATAAAATAATTAATTAATTTTTAAAAAAGAAATAAAGTTCCCAGCAGTAGCTAAAAACTGGAGACAGTTTAAATCAACAGAAGAATGGATAAAGATGGTGGTACATTCATATAATGTAAGACTAGACAGCACAACAACAAAAAATCAAACTACTGCTACATGCAAGCAATGTGGATGACAAAGAAGTTAGAACAAAATAATACATACTGTATTTATATGAAATTCAAGAGCAGGCAAAATAATCTAGGGGGGTAAGTCAGAATCATGATTACCTCTGGGAGAGAGGAGAAGCGCTCAATGGGAGGAGACACAAGCGAGCCTGCTGGAACACTCAGTGTTCTGTATATTGATCTCGGTAATGGTTACATATGTGTATGTGTGTGTGTGTGTGTGTGTGAGAGACATGTGGGTGTGCACATGGATGTAAAAATTCATCAAGCTATGCACTTAAGACTTACGTGACTTATTACATGTGTTTCATTTATTTTCTACCTTAACTTTTTTTTTTTAAAGGTCTCTGTTAGAACCCAAATACACCTAGCTCCTTTAATGGTCAGTGAGTGTTGTGCTCTACTGCCAGAGTCTGGAACAAGGGGAAGAAATGGACCAGTCTGTGGTGTAAGGAAAGGAAAAAAAGAGAGACGGGGTAAGAAATTGAAGGAGGGAAGGACAGTGGGAGGGAGGAAAGAACAGAGGAAAGGAGAAAGGCTGATGTGCCATGCCAGGCCAGGCCCCTAACACATACAACATGAATTCAGAAAAAAAGCAGCAAGAATTGTATCAACAAGCTATTGTTTTCAACTACTCCATGTTCCCTAAACATACCATATTTTTTAGTTGTATCTGACAGTTTGCTTCTCAGTTTGTAAATCATCCATATCTACAGTGAGAAGGTACAAAATTCCCCCGAAGGATCCCAGACGGTGGTGGATTTGCATGGGGTGTCTGATTCTAGCCTAATGAAGGATGCTGAATGCCCACCTTTTAGCAGGTAGCCTATGTGAGGACTAGATTAAGCAGCAAACCTGAAATTCAACACAATCTATATTAGCCACAAATTTTCCACTGGGGCAAAAACATGTAGATTCTCAGACTTATTTATAGTCACGCACCAAACCATCAGAACTCACACCAAATTTCAGTTCATCTGATGGTTTTATAGGACGTCTCATTCTCAAGTCATATATCTAGAGAATATTTTATCTACAACTTAGGCAACATTTTTTTCAAAATTCCTGTGAAATAGATGTGCTTCCCCCCCCATATCACTAATTAAATGATGTTGACACTGTGCAAAACCATGTAGAGACGGAAATAAGGAATGTGCATCCCTCAAATCAGTTGATGATGAAAACTAAGAATACAGAAGTTGTAACTTCTGACAATCCTGTAAAGTCTGTTTGTAATGACCTTATCTTATGAGACAGGAAAGGAGAAAAATGTCAAGTTCATTTATGTACAGCAACTACAATTAGAAAGCCAGAGTAATAAATCTTTCAAGCTGGCTGACCTTGAAAATGACTTCATTTCTAGTATAACCAAATTCTGTCTCACTTTTCAAAGCAAAGCACTTAAGAGGATAGTATGGCCTCACTTCCAATAGGGAGGTCAGGGGAGGAGAGAAGTCCCAACTAGAAATGTGGCAACCTCCAAAGAAATGGTCCAAGGAATTAAATGTTCCCCTTCAGGAGTGTGAGAAATACAATCAATGAGAAGGCTGAGCCCTGGTACAACTGGGGTTCTGGAAGGGCCCATCGTGCTGCTTAGATAATCCTTGGATGACTGTTACTTACCCTACTTTGGCTTCTTCCATTAACAAGCAACTGAACCTGGATCTGAAAGAGCCAAACCTTGGTCCAAAGAGTCATCTCGTAGCATCCCATACCTACTGAGGTTGCCGAGGAGGGGAAGGGGCAAGAAGATCTTTGACTCAGGTCTCCTATTCATGAAGAGCCTTAAATTTAGACTTTTGTTATGGTCAAATAAAGTTAAGTCTACAGTTACAAAGATACACTAAAAGGAATGATAAGTATTTGAACTTGGGGTCTATTATCAGACTATACTGCCTTTAGAGTACCTTGAGTTAATGCTTTATACATCTTGCAATTGATGAACAGCACAATTATACTGCATTGCTATGTGTATGTTAAAAGTATTGATTAACTGCAAACATTAAAACCATGTCCTATCTTTTGCTGTAGCACTGGTTTTTGTTGTTGTTGTTGTCTTTAAATATGTCAGAAGACTCAAAAACATGAGTAGTCTATTCTTGGGGAGTCATAAGGAGAGAGCACTGTGCGAAGGATTACATTATCTTCGGACTGGCCCTGGGATATTAAGATGCTTAATGGGTCTATTATACCCCTAATAAAGACTCCTTTTTAAAGAGGAATTAAGCCTAGAGATGTTCAATAGAGTCATTTGCCCATGGTTACATGAGTAGATGTTTCCTGATTCTCCCTAGGAAAGAGGTTCCGCTGCTTTTCCTTTTGTCTCTCTTTTTTATTTCACTTCCTAGTCACATTGATTCACTGGTCTCAAGACTGAGCTTGGTGCCTGTCCTTGTATGTCATATAGTCCTGGGCTTACCCTACTGTGGGATTTACCTTACTCTCTTATACCTGCCTCTTGTTAGTTATAGTGGTTGCCTACTATACTATAAACTCCCCGAGAGCAGGAAAGGTAACCAGTTTACCCCTAAAAGTTGAGCCTCTATTACTGTGACCTGCTCACAGTGGTATTCAATATGTGTTTGTTAAATGGACAGATAAATGGAATAAATGGAGAATGGCTGGGTGAGTAGAAAGAAAGGTAAGGGTAAAGAAAGAAAGGTAAGAAAGAAGGGTAAAGAAAGAAAGGTAAGAAAGAAGGGTAAACGAAAGAAATAACACTTAGTACCCCAAAAGATCCAATTCTAGTACGTCTCAAACCTTTAATTAGCTTAATTAAGAATGGAGAGATCTTGTAACTAGACTGGATTAGGCTTCTGGTGTTCAAGTATCCAGTGGATATTATCCTCATTGGAGTAAGGTACCACTTCATATGACTGAGACAAATACCTCCCAAATGAACGGCAATTTGTTTCTATCTTTCAGGCTAGCTAAGTATCTACTACCGGAACTCAGCCACTGCATAAAACCAGGCAGTCAGGGTGCTGTCCACCACCAAGGGCGCCATTCACATACATTACGAACTGAATAGTGCCCCCTGGATTTGTATAATGTGGTGGCTCTGATGGGATCTAAGACTAAGATGAAATTATCTTCAAAAGCATAACAAAAGGTATCTCCTCCCCTCCCCCAAAAAGGAGTATGTTTAATTACTGATTCTTTTTCCTTTCTTTTTAATTTAAATGTTCTCTAGAGCTATAAATAATAGGCAATATGAGCCACTGGCTAAGAGGGAAATTTCTAGAACAAGACAACACAGCTCTACCACATATTCGCTGTGACATCTTGAGCAAGTTATTTAATCTTTTTGTTCCTCGGTTTCCCTGAATGTGGAGAGTAATAGCACATACCTACAAGACCACTGTGGGGATTAAGTGAGTTATTACACTAATATAGAATAAAACCTATAGCACGTGCCAAGTGCTCAGCGTATGTCAACAATGCTAATGGTGATTACTATACTCTTACATTCAGCTACAATCCCGGTAGCAGATATGTAGGATCCATTTAAAATACTGTTTCTGGGACTTCCCTGGCAGTAAGGTGGTTAAGACTCCACACTCCCAATGTAGGGGACACGGCTTCGATCTAAAATCCCGCATGCCGGGCGGCGCGGCAAAAAAAAAAAAAAAAAAAAAAAAGCGTTCCTTATTTATTTTCTAAGATGTATTCAGTAGGTGTATATGTATCTATACACACAGATGTACACATAGTCTGAGCAAAGAAAATGTGGTGGTTACTAGTGGTAGCTTTAGTATCCATGTTGAGTGCCTGAGCTCCAGTTCCATTCCACAATTTTAAGACAAGTCATTAACCTTACTAAGCCTCAGTTTCCTCATCTGTAAGTGAAAATAACAGTTACAGTATTAAACGAGAAACCATAATTAAAACACTTAGCATGTACCTGGTATTCCATAGGTGTTAGATTTTTGTTTTAATATAGGCACGATGTCTTTCGGGCTAGTCCTGCTATAGTTTAACAAACAAGATCTATCAAAGTACTAACAAAATCTCAATTCTAGGCTAAAAACACATCAATATTAATAAGGGGGAAAACCAAAAACATAACGTTCACATAAAATCCCCCTTTCCCAAAACTACACTGGTTGCTTTTTAAAAAAATTTTTGGTATGGGTTTACTTTAAAACACTTTATTTGGAAATAATTTCAAATTTACAGAAAGTTGCAAGAATAAGAATAGTACAAATTTTTAACCATTTTTAATGTTTTATAGCCATTTGAGAGTAAGTTGCATTCACCATGGCCCTTTATCCCTAAATACATTAGAGTATATTTCCTCAAAATGGAGATGTATAATTAGTTCATTTCAATGCAAGACGAAAAAATGTCACTGAGTGGTTAATAAGTCTACTTTATTCATATTATGGTTGAACTAACACAAGTGACATTTTCTTGTTGTTTAAATTTAAGGTAATCATTTTGGGTAACTCATTTCATATGGAGTTTAGGTAAGCCCATCAGAGCATAACTGGTGAAGTGTTCTTAGTTGGATCTCAGCATAAATGCACATTATCCATTAGAGAAGCCAGAAATTTTATGTGTACGTAGTTTTATTAAACACATTTGATACAAGATTTCTTTAAAAACGTATTGCATTTCATTCTCTTGACTTAAATAATTCTTACTAAATCTAAAATTACTAAAATTTGGTAAAAACTTTTCTTAAAATAAATAATAGATGGTAAGGATACTATGAAACTTCTCGGTCCCTACATAAATTGCTGTGGAAATTGCTTTATAATTGCAACAACTCTTGACGAAAAATGTCACCTAAAATTATAAAGCAATTTAATAAATTAACATGGCTGCCAAATAGATATATTAGTATCCTACACCCAGCCAAGGACTAATCCATATGTTATTAATAGAAGCCTCTTTTTCAAATTCAAAACATTAATTTAAAAAATGGTCTTTAAGCTGACTGAACCCAGAGATATAAACCAAGAGCATGGACTCTCGGGGGAGGTGAGGACTAGGTTTGAATCATCTGGGTTCCATCATTATTAAACTGCTCATCTTGAACAACACACTTATAAGCTCCTCAACCCTCAATTGCCATGCTCCTAATATAGGGGTGATAACATTATGCCTCTCAGAGTCTGGTGAAGGTTAAAAGAGACAAAACTTGTAAATCACTGAGCACAGTATCTGGTACATATAGTAAGCACTCGGTTAACGACAGATGTTATTAAACAATAAGGCTGGTCTAACATATTTTCATAAGAAGATTATAAATGACATCAACTCTAATTAAACTTAAATCTAAACTCCTATAGCTTTGCCTCGTTCCACACCCCTGAGAACCTTAGAATAAAGAACACCACCCAAACCATGTTTACATGAGTGTATTAGCAGACACATATAAATCAAGTCCACATAGTTTTTCTTTCCTTTTTTTTTTTCCAATATGACTCCATCCACTCAGCAATATACAATGGCAATTAGGGTTAACAACATATAATAAGAAATACAAAGAAAAAAGAACATTGGGGGATCAGCTGATGCTGGGAATATGCGGAGAATGTGCTATTTCAAGCATGCCTATTATTGGCTAAATGAGCCAATTATTAATCTTCACTATGTTCTCACCTAGCATCTAGTGTTGGGCTGTTACTCAAGAAATGTTGGAAAATCATTTTTTTAACTTAGCTTGCCCCCCCTAAAAGAATTATATAAATCATAAAAATCATAAAAAGGAGAATCATATATATATAGCCCAAAGTCTAAAGAGAACTTGAAAGAAAAAAGGGAGAATGCTGGACTTGAGGAGTCATGCTAGAAAGGGGAGGGAAAGGGGGTACAGAAGAAAGAAGACTGGTCTACAGAGAGGATGACGTTTGGGAATTCCCTGGCAGTCCAATGGTTAGGGCTCGGTGCTTTCACTGCAGAGGGCATGGGTTCAATCCCTGGTCAGGGAATTGAGATCCTGCAAGCTGTGCGGCTCGGCTGAAAACAAAACAAAACAAAAAACATATACATACAGGACCTTTAAATAGAGGACCTATGAAGTGCCATGATCACTGCTGGGGCCTTAGGTACCTCAGAAACATCAATACAGGTAATGAGACAACAGAGTCTCAGAAAACCCAAGTCAACAACGCTGGTAAGGGGTAGAGCCTGCCAGCCACTCCAGTGTGCCATACCAGAAAGCCCAACACATCTCATGATCTAGCCCCAAGGAGAAGAGACAATGTTTAAATAAGGAATGTCCAAGTCCTTCTCAGGAACTCACTGATGGGATTACTGTCTCCTCCCTTGGTGAGAAGTAAGAAGAGATTCCACACTAATGGTTTCAATGTTCCCTGAGGGGCAGTACAGAAATGAGAAGTGGTGTGCTCCTGGCATTTATGAGATGGTTGTTATCAGAAAACAAAGGATCGTCCTGCTTCCCTCGTGATATTTCCATGCCCCAGCAGACATTCAAGTGGATGAAAATTTGTTAAGAGTTATCAGAGCCCAAACTCTAACTCCAGATCACATCTAAACAAAAAGGTTTTTTTTTCTAATCCCATTATTGTTTTTTAAGAATTTAAATATATTTTATTATATTTAGCCTCATTTGGTGTTGGGTTTTTTTTTTGGCTGCACTGGGTCTTTGTTGCTGTGCACAGGCTTTCTCTAGTTGTGGCAACGGGGGCTACTCTTCCTCGTGGTGCATGGGCTTCTCACTGCGGTGGCTTCTCTTGCTGCGGAGCACGGGCTCTAGCCGCATGGGCTTCATTAGCTGTAGCACGTGGGCTCAGTAGTTGTGGCACACGGGCCCTAGAGCACAGGCTCAGTAGTTGCGGCACACGGGCTTAGCTGCTCCACGGCATGTGAGATCTTCCAGACCAGGGATCGAACCTATGTCCCCTGCATTGCAGGCGGATTCTTAACCACTGTGCCACCACGGAAGTGCTCCCATTATTTCTCAATTTGGCACAAAACTCCTTGCCTAGACTATTGTGTTACTTTCTCAGCTTAAACTCGGTGGAACAGGAAACTAGGTCTGAGAAGTGGAACAGCAAGCAGAGGGGGAAAGCCCTTTGACATAGACAATCTTGTGTTTAAAATGTTTTCTATGTATACTATACTGTGTTAAGCACTAGAAAAAGTACAAAACCAAGTCAAAACCATAAGAATTCATCCCTACCTATGAATCTGCCTTGTTGCCAGAACATCCCATCTCATAGGGTCGTTCTAGCAGCGCCACATTTAAAGTTATCTGTTAAAATATATGTATTATGTAGGATAGAGAACCCTATACCATAATATGAACAATTCACTTCTTTATTCTAGTTCTTGGCATCTTAGAGGACAGCCAATGGGACACCAACGTAGAACAAGTAAGACTTGATGGAGAAGGAAGGAAAGGTCAGGTGTAGGCAGTAAGGGTGGATAAGAGGAGTCCCCAGACCACAGACTGGCTGGGGGCACATGGGAGAATACAGTACTGATGGGTTAAAGGGAAGGCGAGAGAAAGAGTTGAGAACTGATGGAGAAGGGATGAGGGACATACACTCTTATTATGGGCAACAAACATTTGCAATTGAATAGAAAACGGGGAGGGTTTAAGAGTCCAATGAGTTTGAGTTTAGACCTTTAATAGTCTGTGTGGCCTCCATGAGGCCAGAGTGAGAGATGACCTATGTACAAGCATCACGGCAGGGTACCTGGTACACAGTAGGAGTCCAAAACCTGGAGAACTGTTATTATTGTTACTAGTCAGAGTTCTGCAACAAGGCTAGGCTTGGTAAAGACTAAAGTGATCCTTTCATATTAGACAGCACTTAACTCTCCTAAGAGGACAAGGGCAATAGCCACAGTGAGAAAGTTTCCAGTGACTTTCATCTGATCAGTCCTGGGGATGCTAACAGAACTGTCTACTTCATGTATCACAACCTGAAGCCTTCCACTCAGGTCAAACACAACCTGAACACAGAGATGCACATTCTACGAAAGAAGCAATGTTCCAAAACCCAGTTCTTTGTCCTGGCCTCTTGCTGACATACTGGTTTAGTTCATATGATGAGCTCTAATTGTAGAATGAGTTGGTTCTAGGCAAGCAGAACTAGAAACAGCTATGGTTAAGAGAAACTAATACATTCAAATAATACCAAAGGTAATTTATGGTCCTGACATCACAGTCACATTCAAAAATAATAAACAACGCCAACTGTTGGTTAGCAAATGCTAACATGCCCATTAGAATATCGCACTTCTACAAATAAAGACCAGGATCACCCATGTTTACTGCATCAGATTTAAATGGTCTTGGAGATCAAACACATTTAATCCCTTTGTAAACTCCTTTAAATCAATGATCAGTGCCTCTTCCACAGATTATAATGATCTTGGTATTAGGGAGAGCCTTGATCAACAACTTGTTAATCTACAGAACAAAACTGACTTATCCTTTCCTCTTTCAGATGACCTCTGCTTGAAAATAAAGATGCGTTCCATCGCTGTTAAGCCCAGAGAAGGGAGAAGGAACAAGAGGGGTTTGGTTCAATATTCCGGAGCCCCAGGACTCCTGGATAAGCTGTATCTCATTTTGACAGCAGCAGTAGAGTAAATGAAAAGCCCTGTCAGGTAATGCATTTATCTTCATGGGCAAATCAGCCGTTCCAAAGCAAGAATCTCAGATGTTGTCACATCAGCTAGGACAAGAAGTCATAAAGCAGGAAGGCTATCAGTGCAGGAGGTACAGCGATATCTAGACTGTAATTAGGAGCTGTGAATGCGCACTCTAGTTCCAAGCTCACTGGGAGCCTTGATTTTTTTCCTCTGGGTTGGGATTCCCAGCCAAGTAATCAGTTGGTCCTCATCAGCCATTTCAGAGCTCAAGGCTCTGAGCTGCCCTTTATTCTGAGAACTTTATGGTAAGAGCAGCTCTGCTGTTTCTCCCAAATGTTATGTAATCAAGAGAAAACAATAAAACAAGAAAAACAACAAGTGTCTTTATCCATTTCTTCATCTGATCATTCATTCAACAGATATTTATCCCATGGTCTAGGCACTAAGCTAGGTGTGGGCTAGTCACTGAGGTAGATCCAGTCTCTGACCTCAGAAAAATTAGATTCTAACAGGCCAGACAGACACGCAGCAGGCGTGTATGCGGTGGAAGGGGGTCAGAGAGGGCGCTGTGGGAGCAGTGAGGAAGGCAATAGGCCAATCTATGGAGGCCTTCCTGGAGGAAGTGGCCTCTAGGCTAAAGCTTACAAGAAGGCTATGAACTGGTTAGATGGAAAGATGGAAAGATAAGAGGTAATAATTTATACCCAGTTACAAGAAGATACCAGGTGTATTCGAGCAATGGACGAAGTTTGTATGACTAAAGAATTGAGGGGGAGCAGGTTGAGAATATAATCAGAATTTGAGGGGGCAGGAGACAGGAATAGTATCCAGATGATTCTGAGAAATGAGAGAAGTGAGCAACACCAATGACGTTTACATGCATTTCAAATCCATCTATCTTAAGGTGGTTTTTCATGTGTATACAAAAAAAGATCTAATGAAAAATAAGATAAACTGAGATATCCCAAAAGAATCCTGTAGTGATTTTTTAAAAGCTGAATAATCATTAGGCAGTTATTAAAATTCTACTGTACACACCAGTGAAATATGTGAAAATCACAGAGAAGATACTTATTTGTAAGATATGGTGCCTTAACTAGCCCCCACCCCCAAGACATAAAACCCCATGATTTTGAACAGCTAAAACTAAAAATTCAGCAATGAGAATGTTTTTTTCTTTTTTCTTTCACTCTCAGTAGCCCATGGTATACTGCTCTTATCACATGACTGTCGATTATACCCAGTAAAGAGTTAGAGAGAGAACTGATTAAACCCTAACCATGCTGTTTGCTGTGTGATCCTAAGCAAGCTATATACTTCTCTGAGCCTCTGTTTCCTCCAATGGACCCATCTCTTAGGGCTGCTGTCAGTACTTGGTGAGACAATGCTGGAGGTGGTATTTCTGGTTCCATTTTACTGAAGAGTAAAAAAAGACTCAGAGAGGTTACACGACCCACACCAGGCCAGCCAGCTACAGAACAGCCCTCAGATTTCACACCAGGGCTGACTCATTCTGTATCTAGTTCTTTTTATTTTTCTTTTTTTGGCCATAAATTTTTTGGGGTAGTGATTTTCAATGATAATATAATTAAATTTTAACTACGATGACATTTTTCAAATCATGGGAATAATAAATGTTTTTGAATCAAAGCAAAAGAGAAGTGGAGAATAATAATAACTATAGCAAAAATAGCATTGGATGAACACTCTGAGTGGTGAATTGTATGATGTATGAATTATATCTCAATAAAGCCAATTAAAAAAAGGAGCACTGTATTGAGAAGTGAGTAATGTCGCATTTAGAACTGGTAAGATCTTGAGGAAGTTACATCTGTTACTTCACTTTCTTACCTGTAAAAGAGGGATGCTATTACCTGCATTTTCTTTGCCAAAGAATCAGGATAAAATGGAATCCTGAACGGCAAAATCCATCACGGTGCCCAGAAGGCGCTACTACACTATGATGACACTAAAACAAACTTGAGAACAAACAGGTTTTATTTGTTAATTTCTAATGACATGTGAACCTCCAAAAATGTACAGGAAGTCTACCCCAGCTCGCAAACACCTGTTCATGAGATCATCCCTTCTCAAAAGACTGAAGTCACTGAACTATTGGCAGCAGGAAGTTCTGGAAAATACAGATTACAGGAGCTCATTTCCCTGTGGCACAGTTATACTATCACTGGGAGGATCCATGCTCCAATCAAGGGCTTTCTAATCCATGAGCACAACAGCCTGGTACAGAGTTCTGCTCTACCAGTCACATGGGCCAAAGAATCAAAATAAACACAAATGTGGCCCCAGTTACCCAAGCCCATAACTGAATCCCAAGTCACCCCTGGTCTACTCATGTTCAAAGACACACATACTGTGCCAGACTCAGAAACAGACCTCTTCCTGAATTTCCTTCCTGTTTTATGCAGGAAATATAAAATGAAATGTTTCTTGTTTTCTCTTTACTAGGAAGACCCTTTCCTCATTCTCAGTTCCTGATTTACTGGTTTCATAGAAATGAAACATCAATACCAATGGCATTATACAGCAAAGACAAAACATGATTTTCCACTGCTTTAAAAGGCTGAGGTCATTTTTGCCCCAATTCCTACACAGTGGTAAGCTTAAAATCAAGCCATTTAGCTCACAGTCAGGTCCAATAAATCAGTGGCAAAAATAAAAGGAAAAGCTTGCCAAAATGTAACCATAGTAACACCACAGATGCGTCAAGAAATGGTGTGCTCATTTGCTTCATTCCCCATTTCTTAAATTGGAATCTGAGTAGGGGAAAAATTACACAGAGAACAATCATGATTCTGCAATTACTGAATTCTGCAAAACTGCATCCAATCTGCTGTACTAGAACTTCAGAGGCAGCAATGGTCAAGCTACAAAAATAGCCCTGGATGGCTTACGAGTCCCAAAGCCCTGGAACTGGGATTTGACAGTTACTTGGTCGTACTGTGTCTCTGTTTCCTCACCTGTAAAATGGGTATTAAAAATCCCACCCTCAAAGGAATATTCTAAGAGTAAAACTGGACAGTATATCAGAGATGAGGCAATGACGTAAGGCCCTGATCACCTTTAGCCTTGTTTGTATTGGCTTATCTTCGTGTCTTGGTTTCTTTCTTTATTTCTATAAAAAATAGATAGATAATCCCTCCCTCATTCATGAGACTGACATTAGGAATTATTATTATTAATCCAAGTGTAAGGAATTATTATTAGGATATTATTAGAATTATAGTTTTCAATTCTAATGATGCAAAATTAAAAGAACTGAGGGCCAGAGATTCACATTAATACATTATCATGTTTTCTCTGTCAAATGCAGCTCTGCCACTCAGCAGAAAGAAGCAACCTTGGGGCACTGACCCAAGTTACCTGTAGTCAACCTCTTTTCCTCTTGGAGCCTCGGTTTTATTAATAAGTGAAGAGGAAGGCAGGGCTGTTCTAAACTCTGATCGCTAAAGTTTCCCATCTAGACTTCCAGTCTAAGTCCTTGCAGATCCATGGTATGCCTGAAATCAGTTCTGTTCATTATTTTGCAGTAGTGCGAGGAAACAACAGCACTCTAGGACATCACTAGCAAAATATTATTTTTTTAAAGAAAATCTTCATAGCAAACAAATCACAGCCATAAGCAGGGTACCTTGAACTTCAAATTATTCCTCCTTGTTTTTGCTGATTAAAAAAAAATATTTCTAAACACCTGTCAAACTTTGAAGGACTGGGTAATAGGAGAAAAGAAAACTCCCAAGCAATAAAATCAGAATCATTCTTTCTTCTTCTTTTGAATGAAAGCAAATAACTGTATGTCTTCCCAGAATTCCCACCTCATAATGAGCTGTACAGCAATATAGTTTGGTAGAGCATGGCAATACCTCATGACCACTGAGCTGCCAATTCATCTACCCCATAGGCTGATTCCCTCCTCCCTTCCTTCTTTCCTTTCTTCCTCCCATGCCACAAAATCCCTGATTTCATAGTCCCTACATTTTATGTCTTGCTTTCTCAGATTTGGTCTGATCTAATGGGTCTGGGGCTTTGGGTTTTTTAATCTGTGGAAACCATTTCTTCAAAGAAAATCATATGTGAAATCATGATTTATGAATCTGATAAAGGTGGGGAAGAAGAGAGAGTCCACTGAGGCATTCCCTTTGCTGAGAGGCTATCAGAGTCCCATGGATCTCCTCAGAGGTCAGTATGAAGTCCTCTGGCCTGGTCCACCCCATTAATGACAATCATGGTTAACATTCAGGAGGCTTACACCACGCCCATACTGTACACAAATGCTTTGATGAGCATTTGACTTTGACTTCCTAACAGTTCTGTGAAGTTAGTAGGAGTGAGATGTCCTTTTCACGGTTGTGAAAACTGGACCTTACAAAGGATAAACAATTTGCCCAGCATTCTCAAGCCAGAACTTGAAAACCGAGTAATTTACCTGGCGCAGTACTGTATGTCCATTGTCAATCATGACTCCCTGGACTTACGGAGTCACTACGTGAGCAAACTGCCAAGTGTCCCAGAACCAGCTGTTGAGCTCTTAGTTCTCCCCTCAACTTTTCACCCACCCACCCACCCCGCAGTAAGACGCTCCAAACTGGCTACTTACAAGGCACAGCATGGCGGTAAAGGTTATCTCTTATGGTCTGCTGGAGCTCATGATCAGGCGACCCTTTCTGGAACCGCTGATTGAGAAAATGTCGCAGGTCCTTGTTCAGCTTTCCTCCTACAGGAAATACATAAAACAGAATGCATCAACCATCGGGCTTCCTAGAGACTGAGCAGCCTGAGAGCTGTGTGAGGGAAAGCCACGCAAAGCCATTCTAGTCCGCCACCCTCAGTCATCAAGAAGACTTACTTTAGGTTTTCCTCTGCAGGGGAAAAAGCAAGCAAGAATGTAATAAAGATAAAACAGCATTGAAACAGCATTAATTTGGAGGTCCCAGTTCACATAACACTAGGAGGCTCAAATAACAAAGAATTGAAATGAGGCTATTACATTTAAAATGTGTGTCGTAGACACTTGCAGACACTATTAGATGGAGTGGATGGCTGAAACCTTAAAGAGGGCAATCTAGCAATAGCTAACAAATTACAAAATGTTCTTTGACCAGGGACCCAGCTGGAATAAATTTACCCTATATATTTGCAAAAGTCTGCCCAAATCTCTAGTATTGTTTATTGCAGCATTTTTATAACAGAAAATAAATAAAAATAAACACCAAAAACCTGGAAACAACCACCAGGGATCAACTAAGTAAAGCACAGTTCATCCACATAACTACTCTGTGAAAGCTACATCTTCATGTGCTTGTACTGCAGGAAAACGTGGAATTGTACCTACTATCTGACCACTTTTATGTGAGAAGAACAAAGAAAAGGAGAGAGCATGTATTAATGGAAGGAATCATCAGAAAGTTTTAACAATCGTTACCTTTAGGGAGAAGGACTTGAGTTTGGGAAATAAAGGAGGAGACATCATTCTTCATTACATAGACAGATACAGATATATATATGTTACTTTTCTGTGTTGATTTATAAACACTAAACACATAATTTTTTCAAATTTTGTTGCTGTTTAACCAGTAGTTACCTGGGCTGGTCTATGTGTTTATTTCTTTTTAACTCTCTACAGTTAACAGAACAAAACAAAAGCTAAAAAAAAGTATATTGTTACAAAAGTGTATCATAGAACGGAGAAGGTAACCAAACTTTTTTTTAAAATTATAAACACAAATTATAGTCTACAGGATCAGCAGAAGGCTTATAGATCAACCTCGCTAATATTCATTCTTAATGGAGAAAACTGCTTCAGTGACAACTAAAAATAACAAGGCTAAGATTGTCCTTCCATTTTTTAACAAGATAAAAATTAGGTAAGAGCATTTCTAGCATTAGAGAAACAATGCGGCAAGGCAGTATCCATGTGAACCACAAAACTCACATCTTCAGATGACAATTTTCCCATGGTCAAAAAGAGCAAGTCATGGGGATGACAGCCATGGTTCAGAAGATGCTATGACCTGTGTAGGGGAGGAAACTACTGATCTTTATTTTAGTATCATGTTCAAAACCAGATTCCCTGCTTTAGCTGATCATTTTAGAATAGACTAATGAAACCCAATTTGACTCTTTTATTTGTAGTACATGTAAGGCTTCAAGTGGCCAAAACAAAAATTCATAGGTCAATCTCAGGTCATTCAATAAACATTTAATTAGTCATCAAATATTTATTAAATGAAGAAGACACACACAAACCCCACTTCCAACCCCTCCTTAAAATGGGCACAAGGTTTGAATACACAGTTCATAAAAAATATATCTATATGATAGTCCATTAAGCACATGAAAAGATATTCAATTTCACTAGTTATCAGAAAAGGGCAAATTAACACCACAATGAGATCCCAGCACCTACCTGCCAGAATGGCAACATCAAAATCAAGCGAGAGCAAGCCTGTGAAACAACAGGAACTCTTTTTATACTGCTAGTGGGTGTATAAAACGTTTCATTCCCTTGGGAAAACAATTTGACAGTATCTTATAGAGTTAAACCTTCACTAACCAAATGACCCAACAATTCCACTATTGTTTATGCAAGAGAAATGAAAACAAGTACACACGCTCAGACGCGCATGTGCGCGCACAACTTATAGATGAATCATCACAGCAACTTTATTCATTATATAATAGCCCCAAATTGGAAACAACCCAAACGTCCATCAACAGGTGAATGGATAAGCAAACTGTACTATATTCAAATAGGATGCAGCACAAAAATTGAAAAGAACAAACCACTAACACATACAGTAATACGGATGAATCTCAAACACATAATGCTGAGCAAAAGAAGCTAGACACAAAAGAGAACATACTGTATGATTCCATTTATATATAAAGCTTCAGAACAGGCTAAACTATAGTGATAGAAAGCAGTCCAGCAGTTACCTGGGGCTGAGGGTAGGCAGAGACTAACACACAAGGGAATAAGATCTATGGAGTGTATCTATGTCAGTTTCCTGGCTTTGCAACTGTTCTGTAGTTATGTAAGAATGTTACCACTGGAAGAAACAGGGTGAAGGGTACACAGGAAGTCTGAACTATTTTTTTACAACTTCCTGAGAGTCAACAGTGATTTCAAGGAAAAAATTCTTTGAAAGGAGGAATCACAAGGAAACTTGGGAGGCTGGGTGATTCCAATACAGTAAATATCAATTGTGGTAGTAATAACACAGGGTTATACATTTATCAAAACTTATGGAGCTGTAACTGTAATGCACAGACATTAAAGTGGCACATATGTTCCTCATGGCCAGGAGTTTAATGACTGTGTTATCCCCTCTCATTGATTGTGGGGAGCACCTATGATTTGCTTTTCATCAATAGAATTATGTAAAGATGATGGGATATATGAGATTATATATATGTGATTACGTACACTTGTTTTCCAGTTGCTTGGTTTAAAGAAACCTGCTGTGACTCTTATAGCTACAAGAAAACATATTTAAGATGCTCCAAATTCTTCTTAAGTAAAGAAATGTAAAATAGTGACAGCCTCAAATGACTCCATATTCAAAATGTCATTCTTCTTTCTCCACAACACTCAAAAAAGTTCAATGAGCATTACATCTGGGGTTCTTAATGATGGGATTCCAGTGCATTATTGAACATGTGCATAAATGGCTACAAAATTCACTAAGCCTGTGAAATGTGACTGCAAGCAAATTCCAACTTTGTTTCTTCTGGAAAATCAACTTTAGCCAATTTCTAAATTGACAATAATAATGAAGTATGTATTCTAAGAGTCTAGCAAGGACTATTTCTTTTGCCAAGTAGTTAACTCCTGTCTCAGCTTGTAGAAGCCAGTAGTCGCATGTGTATCAGTTATATTTGATTTATTCTATTTTGTTGTTTTTTTAGTAACAGCATATATCCTGGTACATAGTTTTTCTATGATTTTCAGAAACTTTCAAGAGAGTTGGAAAAAAAACAGTTTACGGAACTGTATATATAAATGTGTGCATTTTATAGTACGTAAATTACACTTCATAAAATCAATTTCAAAAGTTAAAACTATACATTATTATTGAGTGACTCTGTGGTAGGCACTGCTGTAAATGCTTAGTTTTCAACTTCCCATTAGAGAAACAAACTGCAAGAAGAGTGGAGTAAATCTTGGTGGTTAAAACAGACAGGCCCGGGTATAAATCCTGGTTCTACTATTTATTAGCCGGTGAACCCAAGTGCCTTGCTTAATCTCTGAACGTCACTTTTCTCATCTGTAAAAACAGAGCTCTGATGTAACAGTAGTTCTGCTACAAGCCTGTTGTGAGGATTAAATGAGATTCAGACACTGCTTAGCAAAGAGAAAGCACTTATAGAAAGATGGAGATTACCCCTAGAGTGGACAACAGTTGAAGCAGTGGAGAGAGAGCTGAGATGAGTCCAAAGATGGACTGTTACTCTTTCTAAAAATGCAGATAAACATAAAACCTATTGACTTACATGGCCAGAAACAAAATACAGGCACAGGGAAATTTGGATTAAAGGATACTTCTAGAGTTTCTGGAAGGGAATAAACCTCTACTTGCGCTAAAATTGTCTGGACACGTGTAAACGGGTTACCATTTAGTGCATGTTTAATATATTCCTGGCACTGTGCTGGAATTGTAGTTCAGAAAATAAAACCAACTGGTCAATCACTGATAGGTGACAGTCACACCTGCCAACTCTACTTCTAGGTCTAAGGCACTCTTGAATTTGACCGCAAGGACAAAAGTATTTACCAGCAAAATCTCCATTGCCTAGAACCTAGGATATATATTCCCCTTAGGAGACCAGAGTTCTAGATAATAAAAACACACTAACAGTTATCATCTGAACTGTGAGTAGTGAAGATGTTATGGGATCCAAATGTACTGCTGCCTAAGACAAAAGCATTCCCAAATCTCAGGATTCAGCATATTTTTATCCCATATAGGTCCTTATGAGTGAGACACAAACTTCCAAAGAAGGCTCAGGATACAGTCCCTCTTTATCCCACACAGATCCTTACTGATCATATTCAGTACCTCTCAAGGTGAACCAGGGGCACATAGATTGGAAGCATTCTTAAGACATAGGCCCTCTTTGCTTACACTTGAGCTTTACATTCAAACTAGCCACACTAGCTAAAGTTTATGATCATCAAACTAAAACTCCTCTTTACTGTGGATGTGCAAAAGGGCAGGGTTAACTATGCTGCCGGTTAACATTTACTCTGTGTTCTGGGACATTTGGAAGCGAAAAGCCTCAACCTTCTCATTACATTAAAAATACTGTACTTTTTGGCATCTAATCTCCAATTAATTGCCAATTATTAAGGGGACATGTCTATACATCTTCTCCTAATTGTCAAGGGCAGTGAGCCAATGAAGTAATAAATTGCTAGAGAAAGAGTTTGCCATAGCATCTTCACTCACTATGAAATTCAAGATTTCTTTTGCAAATGGAAAAGAGAACACAGATCAGTAATGTGTGGAATTTTTTCCAAGAAAAGGGTTCAGAGCTTACTTGAAGACAATTTTATCATTTAAATAAGAAAAGGGGGGGCTTAGACCCTGTCCTGGATTAGCCATTATTTCATATTTTCATATGTATATACCTGGAATTCTGTGGCTTTTAAATTTACAACATTATATCTCTGTCTTTTTGATTCACATTAGTCTACAGAAATTTAACCAGTCAATCGATGTAATTTTGAATTATTTTAAATGTTGTATAATATGCCATTTAAAAAACATAACAATTTTATTTCTCCTTCAGAGAGAATTAAGATTATTTCCAATGTTGTTGACAATACAACACGGCTGCAGTAAGTGTCATTATAATGCTTTTTTTTAAAAACTAACGTGTGAATCTTCCTTTGCTCTAAACTATCTGAACTTGGAAATAGATATAGCCATCTTCAACTTACCTAGGCATTGCTAAATTCTCCAAAATGGTAGTGCCAGCTTACTTTTCTACCAAAATTCTTGGAGACCCCATTTCCCCACATTTAGGCCAATATATTGCTATTATTAGTGTATCAGGGGTCCTGAGACCACTCCCAGATTTGAAGATTCGCTAGGAGGATTCACAGGACTCACTATATAATTGTACTCAAAGCTATAGTTTATTACAGCAAAAGGGTACAAAGCAATATCAGCAAAGGAAAAAGGCTCAAGGGGGAACAAAGTCCAAATGAAATCAGGTGCAAGGGTCCCCTCCCCAGTGGAGTCACTCTAATTCCCAGGGCAATGTGTGAAATATGCCCGTTAGACACTCAACGGAGCTCATTACACATAAAGGCCCACAATTTTTATTAGGAACTGGTCATGTAGACAGCCTCTGCCTGGCATGAAACTAAGCTCCAGACTCTCAGAAGGAAAGAATAAAGCATATCTTTTGCATAAACAGTTAGAGCACAGTGATCTGCTATTAGGTCTGGGAATGGAAGGAACCCTCCTAAAATCCAAGTTCCCAGATCCCAGCCAAGAACCAACTTGGTAAGCCAGCCTTAAAACTAACAATCATTAACTCTTTTCTGCACTGTCCACCTTTTAAAAATCTTCCTAATCTCATAAAAATAAAATGATATATTGATGTTATACTAATTTAAAACTACTGATTACTAGTGAAATTGAACATTCTATCATTTTTTTAATGTTTTCTCTCCTGTAACTTGCCTGTTCATATTCTTTGCGTATTTTCCTAATGGGTTGTCTTGTTATTCCTGATAAGATGCTCTTTACATATTCTGGATATGATTCCTTCATCAATTATTTATGTTACACACTTTGCTTATCATTATTTTTTTTGCCATACGCGGGCCTCTCACTGTTGTGGCCTCTCCCGTTGCGGAGCACAGGCTCCGGATGCACAGGCTCAGCGGCCATGGCTCACGGGCCCAGCCGCTCCACGGCATGTGGGATCTTCCCGGACCGGGGCACGAACCCGTGTCCCCTGCATCAGCAGGCGGACTCTCAACCACTGCGCCACCAGGGAAGCCTGCTTGTCATTATTTAAACATGAAACAATCCCCTAAAAATAACTGAGTTGTGATGTTTCTCCAGCTTTTCCTCCCCCATGCTATAGTTTTCTGTCAACTCAACCTGAAGCATTATTTTTAAGGTGATGGATTATGAGGGGACTCTGTTTGCTCTGATCTCTATCTCCTAGAATAAAGATCCTAAGGGAGAATGCTAGTCAGTAGAAATAGTCTTCATGATCAAGAAATAAGGTTTCCACATAAACAAAACTACCTACGGAATGGGAGAAAATATCTGCAAATGATGCAACCAATTAGGGATTCATTTCCAAAATATATAAACAGCTCATACAACAGCCCAATAACAACAAAAAAATCAAATGCAATCAAAAAATGGACAGAAGACCTAAATAGGTATTTTTCCAAAGAAGACACACAGATGGCCAACAGGCACGTGAAAAGATGCTCAACATCACTAATTATTAGAGGAATGCAAATTACAACTACAAGGAGGTATCACCTTACAACAAGCAGACTAGCCATCATTAGAAAGTCTACAAATAATAAATGCTGGAGAGGGTGTGGAGAAAAGTGAACCCTCCTACATTGTTGGTGGGAATGTAAATTGGTGGAGGCACTATGGAGAACAGTATGGAGGATCCTTAAAAAACTAAAAATGAAGCTACCATATGATCCCGCAATCCCTCTCCTCGCCATATATCTGGAGAAGACAAAAACTCTAATTTGAAAAGATACATGCACCCCGATACTCATAGCAGCACTATTTACAATAGCCAAGACATGGAAGCAACCTAAATGTCCATCGACAGATCAATGGATAATGGAGATATATGTGTGTGTGTGTATATACATATATATATGTATATATATGTGTGTGTGTGTGTGTGTCTGTAGAGAGAGAGAGAACGAAATAATGCCATTTGCAGCAAAATGGATGGACCTAGAGATTATGATACTAAGTGAACTCAGACAGAGAAAGACAAATGTTATTTGACATCACTTATATGTGGAATCTAAAAAAAAAGGATACAAATGAACTTATTTACAAAACAGAAAAAGGCTCACAGACATAGAAAACAAACTTATGGTTACGAAAGGGAAAGGGGGGATAATAAATTCAGAGTTCTGAATTAACAGATACACAGCACTATAAATAAAATAGATAAACAACAAGGACCTACTGTATAGCACAAAGAACTATATTCAGTATCGTGTAATAAACTATAATGGAAAAGAATCTGAAAAGAATATATATATACATCTATATGTATATATGTGTGTGTATATATATATATGAATTACTTTGCTGTACACCTGAAACTAACACATTGTAAACCAACTAAATTTTAAAAAAAGAAGAAATTAGGTTTCCAGAGAGAACATTTTTGAGTTCTCTTCATTCATTCATATCTAACTGAGAAGACAAAATACAACTCTCCTTATGTCATATGAGCTCCAGAACATCTACAAAGTCAAAGAATAGTGTTTCATTACAACTAGAATTTAGACTTTAATACATTTCAAATATTCAAGGCTAAAGAAAAAACATGCATCAGGAAATAAAGCTAATCACACTGCCAGATGACTCTCTGCTTTACCACCCCGCTTTTTCAAGAAATGACTATTGTTGCAGGAAAGGTATATTTACTAAGGCAACACAAATGGTTTATACTACAGTGGAGCTCTTACAACAAACACAAAAACAAAAACTGTCAGTTCAGCAGTTTGGATTTATAAAGGATAGGGTTTTAATACAAAATTATAAAGTGAAGTACAAATTTACCAGTCTTATAGTCACTCAAACTTACAATCTGACATATATTTAAATGAGCTTTGTCTGAAAAATATGTTTGCTATTTGTTTCTAACACACTTTTCCTAACATTTTTCTTATTGTAAAAATAAGATAAATTACTGTGGAGTTAGTGTTTATGGGTACAGAGTTTCAGCTGGGAAAGATGAAAAATAAAATTCTGGAAATGGATGGTGGTGATGGTTGCACAACAATGTGAATGTACTTAATGCCACAGACGTGTACACTTAAAATGGTTAAAATGGGGCTTCCCTGGAGGCACAGTGGTTGAGAGTCCGCCTGTGCCCCGTGCCCCGTGCCCCGGTCCGGAAAGGTCCCACATGCCGCGGAACGGCTGGGCCCGTGAGCCATGGCCGCTGAGCCTGCTCGCCCGGAGCCTATGCTCTGCAACGAGAAAGGCCACAGCAGTTAGAGGCCTGCGTACCACAAAAACAAACAAGAAGAAAAATGGTTAAAATGATACATTTTATGTTATGTAGATTTTACCACAATAAAGAAATAAGATAGATTACAAGACTTAAAAAACACAAAAGTACAACAAAGAAAGTTAAAAATCACCTATTAATTTGCATCACCATTAACAGTACTATATGTCCTAGGTAGGTATACACATGTATACATACATATACACTTATAATATGCTTAGACACTAGAGGACATTCAATCACTCACTCAACAAATCTTTCTTAAGTGCCTTCAGCCTGATACTCTGAGGGCCCTGAAGACACAGCATGACAACACTGAGTTTCTGAGTAAGGACTGACACGCCTGTGTTGGGAAGGATGAACAGTGCCGGCCTCTGGGCAGAGGTAATTGTAAAGATGAGAAGGAAAACAAGAAGCTGCTTTGCTTTGCTAAGTGTGGGGATAAAGCATTCTAAGCAGAAGAACAGCATGTGCAAAAGTTTCAGAAGCAGAAAAGAGGTTCACATGTTAGAGAAACAGCACGATGCTTGGACAAGGGGTAGGCTCAGACTGAGGTTACAAAGAGAAGCACGGACCAGATAATTTTGTACCTCGCAGGCCATGAGAAAAAGTCCGTATTTTATTCTAAGATCAGTAGGAATCCCACTCAAGGGATTTTAGTCAGGAAGGTGGGAAGGTCTGGTCTAAATTTTGAGAGGACTCTTGCAGCTGTACAGGGGGTCAAGTGTACAGGCAGGTTATAGGATGAAATCAGTGAAGCTGACCCAACAAGACCTGAAGGGACCTGGATTAAAGAAACGGCCGGGAAGAGGGGCAGGAGGTGACACAGGCGATGTAATTTAAAGCTGAAACTGATAGTGTCCGTCAGTGTGATAGAGGAAGATACCAAATGCAATGGAGGAGGTCAAATATGACTTCTAGGAACTTCCCTGGCGGTCCAGTGGTTAGGACTCCCCGCTTCCACTGAAGAAGGCGCAGGTTCAATCCCTGGTCGGAGAGATAGGGTCCCGGCATGCCGTGCGGCACGGCCAATAAAACAAAACGACTCAAATGTCTGAGCTTAACTGGTCATGAACAGGTCTGAGTGGAATTCAGAGTTCCATGAGGTCCCTATTTAACATGAGATGTGTAGAATCATGGGATGTATGTGATTTATATCCAAATGTTCTAACAAGTAATTTATAAGTATTTCCAATATACTATTTTTTTACATCTTTATTGCAGTATAATTGCTTTAAAATGGTGTGTTAGTTTCTGCTTTAAAACAAAGTGAATCAGTTATGTATATACACAAGTTCCCATGTCTCTTCCCTCTTGCGTCTCCCTCCCTCCCACCCTCCCTATCTCACCCCTTTGGTGGTCACAAAGCACCGAGCTGATCGCCCTGTGCTATAAGCTATTAGGCTGCTTACCACTAGCTATCTATTTTACGTTTCGTAATCTCCATGCCACTCTCTCACTTTGTCACAGCTTACCCTTCCCCCTCCCCATATCCTCAAGCCCATTCTCTAGTAGGTCTGTGTCTTTATTCCTGTCTTACCCCTAGGTTCTTCATGACATTTTTTTTCATAAATTCCATATATATGTGTTAGCATACGGTATTTGTCTTTCTCTTTCTGACTTACTTCACTTTGTATGACAGACTCTAGGTCCATCCACCTCATTAAAAATAGCTCAATTTCGTTTCTTTTTATGGCTGAGTAATATACCATTGTATATATGTGCCACATCTTCTTTATCCATTTATCCTATGATGGACACTTAGGATGGAAATCTCCTGGCTATTGTAAATAGAGCTGCAATGAACATTTTGGTACATGACTCTTTTTGAATTATGGTTTTCTCAGGATATATGCCCAGTAGTGGGATTGCTGGGTCATATGGTAGTTCTATTTGTAGTTTATTAAGGAACCTCCATACTATTCTCCATAGTGGCTGTACCAATTCACATTCCCACCAGCAGTGCAAGAGTGTTCCCTTTTCTCCACACCCTCTCCAGCATTTATTGTTTCCAGATTTTTTGATGATAGCCATTCTGACTGGTGTGAGATGATATCTCATTGTACTTTTGATTTGTATTTCTCTAATGACGTTGAGCATTCTTTCATGTGTTTGTGGCAGTCTGTATATCTTCTCTGGAGAAATGTCTATTAAGGTCTTCTGCCCATTTCTGGATTGGGTTGTTTGTTTTTTTGTTATTGAGCTGCATGAGCTGCTTGTAAATGTTGGAGATTAATCCTTTGTCAGTTACTTCATTTGAAAATGTTTTCTCCCATTATGAGGGCTGTGTTTTGGTCTTGTTTATGGTTTCCTTTGCTGTGCAAAAGCTTTGAAGTTTCATTAGGTCCATTTGTTTATTTTTGTTTTTATTTCCATTTCTCTAGGAGGTGGGTCAAAAAGGATCTTGCTGTGATTTATGTCATAGAGTGTTCTGCCTATGTTTTCCTCTAGGAGTTTGATAGTTTCTGGCCTTACATTTAGGTCTTCAATCTATTTGGAGCTTATTTTTGTGTATGGTGTTAGGGAGTGATGTAATCTCATACTTTTACATGTACCAGTCCAGTTTTCCCAGAACCACTTATTTTTGTTTTTTTGTTTTGTTTTTTTTGTGGTACGCGGGCATCTCACTGTTGTGGCCTCTCCCGTTGCGGAGCAAAGGCTCCAGACGCACAGGCTCAGCGTCCATGGCTCAAGGGCCCAGCCGATCCGCGGCATGTGGGATCCTCCCAGACCGGGGTACGAACCCATGTCCCCTGCATTGGCAGGCGGACTCCCAACCACCGCGCCACCAGGAAAGCCCCAGCACCACTTATTGAAGAGGCTGTCTTTTCTCCATTCTACATTCCTGCCTCCTTTATCAAAGATAAGGTGACCATATGTGCGTGGGTTTATCTCAGGGCTTTCTATCCTGTTCCATTGATCTATATTTCTGTTTTTGTGCCAGTACCATACTGTCTTGATTACTGTAGGTTAGTACTATAGTCTGAAGTCAGGGAGCCTGATTCCTCCAGTTCCGTTTTTCATTCTCAAGATTGCTTTGGCTATTCAGAGTCTTTTGTGTTTCCATACAAATTGTGAAATTTTTTGTTCTGGTTCTGTGAAAAATGCCAGTGGTAGTTTGATAGGGATTGCATTGAATCTGTAAATTGCTTTGGGTAGTAAAGTCATTTTCACAATGTTGATTTTTCCAATCCAAGAACGTGGTATATCTCTCCATCTGTTTGTATCATCTTTAATTTCTTTCATCAGTGTCTTATAATTTTCTGCATGCAGGTCTTTTGTCTGCTTAGGTAGGTTTATTCCTAGATATTTTATTCTTTTTGTTGCAATGGTAAATGGGAGTGTTTTCTTGATTTCACTTTCAGATTTTTCATCATTAGTGTATAGGAATGCCAGAGATTTCTGTGCATTAATTTTGTATCCTGCTACTTTACCAAATTCATTGATTAGCTCTAGTAGTTTTCTGGTAGCATCTTTAGGATTCTCTATGTATAGTATCATGTCATCTGCAAACAGTGACAGCTTTACTTCTTTTCCGATTTGGATTCCTTTTATTTCCTTTTCTTCTCTGATTGCTATGGCTAAAACTTCCAAAACTATGTTGAATAAGAGTGGTGAGAGTGGGCACCTTGTCTTGTTCCTGATCTTAGTGGAAATGCTATCAGTTTTTCACCATTGAGGATGCTGTTGGCTGTGGGTTTGTCATATATGGCCTTTATTATGATGAGGAAAGTTCCCTCTCTGCCTACTTTCTAGAGGGTTTTTATCATAAATGGGTGTTGAATTTTGTCAAAAGCTTTCTCTGCATCTATTGAGATGACCATATGGTTTTTCTCCTTCGATTTGTTAATATGGTGTATCACATTGATTGATTTGCATATATTGAAGAATCCTTGCATTCCTGGAATAATCCCCACTTGATCATGGTGTATGATCCTTTTAATGTGCTGTTGGATTCTGTTTGCTAGCACTCTGTTGAGGATTTTTGCATCTATGTTCATTAGTGATACTGGCCTGTAGTTTTCTTTCTTTGTGACATCCTTGTATGGGTTTGGTATCATGGTGATGGTGGCCTCGTAGAATGAGTTTGGGAGTGTTCCTCCCTCTGCTATATTTTGGAATAGTTTCAGAAGGATAGGTGTTAGCTCTTCTCTAAATGTTTGAAAGAATTCACCTGTGAAGCCATCTGGTCCTGGGCTTTTGTTTGTTGGAAGATTTTTAATCACAGTTTCAATTTCAGTGCTTGTGATTGGTCTATTCATATTTTCTATTTCTTCCTGATTCAGTCTTGGCAGGTTGGGCATTTCTAAGAATTTGTCCATTTCTTCCAGGTTGTCCATTTTATTGGCATAGAGTTGCTTGTAGTAACCTCTCATGATCTTTTGTATTTCTGCAGTGTCAGTTGTTACTTCTCCTTTTTCATTTCTAATTCTATTGATTTGGGTATTCTCCCTTTTTTTCTTGATGAGTCTGGCTAATGGTTTATCAATTTTGCTTATCTTCTCAAAGAACCAGCTTTTAGTTTTCCTGATCTTTGTTCTCGTTTCCTTCAGTTCTTTTTCATTTATTTCTGCTCTGATCTTCATGATTTCTTTCCTTCTGCTAACGTTGAGGTTTTTTTGTTCTTCTTTCTCTAATTGCTTTAGGTGCAAGGTTAGGTTGTTTATTCGAGATGTTTCGTGTTTCTTAAGGTAGGATTGTATTGCTATAAACTTCCCTCTTAGAACTGCTTTTGCTGCATCCGATAGGTTTTGGGTCGTCGTGTCTCCATTGTCATTTGTTTCCAGGTATTTTTTGATTTCCTCTTTGATTTCTTCAGTGATCACTTCGTTATTAAGTAGTGTATTGTCTAGCCTCCATGTGTTTGTATTTTTCACAGATCTTTTCCTGTAATTGATATCTAGTCTCATAGCGTTGTGGTCGGGAAAGATACTTGATATAATTTCGATTTTCTCAAATATACCAAGGCTTGATTTGTGACCCAAGATATGATCTATCCTGGAGAATGTTCCATGAGCACTTGAAAAAAATGTGTATTCTGTTATTTTGGGATGGAATGTCCTACAAATATCAATTAAGTCCATCTTGTTTAATGTATCATTTAAAGCTTGTGTCCTTATTTATTTTCATTTTGGATGATCTGTCCATTGGTGAAAGTGGGGTGTTAAAGTCCCCTACTATGAATGTGTTACTGTCGACTTCCCCTTTTATGGCTGTTAATATTTGCCTAATGTATTGAGGTGTTCCTATGTTGGGTGCATAAATATTTACAATTGTTATATCTTCTTCTTGGATCGATCCCTTGATCATTATGTAGTGTCCTTCTTTGTCTCTCATAATAGTCTTTATTTTAAAGTCTATTTTGTGTGATATGACAATTGCTACTCCAGCTTTCTTTTGGTTTCCATTTGCATGGAATATCTTTTCCCATCGCCTCACTTTCAGTCTGTATGTGTCTCTAGGTCTGAAGTGGGTCTCTTGTAGACAGTATATATACGGGTCTTGTTTTTGTATCCATTCAACCAGTCTGTGTCTTTTGATGGGAGCATTTAATCCATTTACATTTAAGGTAATTATCGATATGTATGTTCCTATTCCCATTTTCTTAATTGTTTTGGGTTTGTTATTATAGGTCTTTTCCTCCTCTTGTGTTTCTTGCCTAGAGAAGATCCTTTAGCATTTGTTGTGAAGCTGGTTTGGTGGTGCTGAACTCTCTCAGTTTTTGCTGGTCTGTAAAGGTTTTAATTTCTCCATCAAATCTGAATGAGGTCCTTGCTGGGTAGAGTAATCTTGGTTGTATGTTTTTCTCCTTCATCACTTTAAATATGTCCTGCCAGTCCCTTCTGGCTTGCAGAGTTTCTGCTGAAAGATCAGCTGTTAACCTTATGGGGATTTCCTTGTGTGTTATTTGTTGTTTTGCCCTTGCTGCTTTTAATATGTTTTCTTTGTATTTAATTTTTGATAGTTTAATTAATATGTGTCCTGGCGTGTTTTTCCTTGGATTTATCCTGTATGGGACTCTCTGTGCTTCCTAGAGTTGACTACCTATTTCCTTTCCCATATTAGGGAAGTTTTCAACTATAATCTCTTCAGATATTTTCTCAGTCCCTTTCTTTTTCTCTTCTTCTTCTGGAACCCCTATAATTCGAATGTTGGTGCGTTTAATGTTGTCCCAGAGGTCTCTGAGACTGCCCTCAGTTCTTTTCATTCTTTTTTCCTTATTCTGCTCTGCAGTAGTTATTTCCACTATTTTATCTTCCAGGTCACTTATCCTTTCTTCTGCCTCTGTTATACTGCTATTGATCCCTTCTAGAGTATTTTTAATTTCATTTATTGTGTTGTTCATCACTGCTTGTTTCATCTTTAGTTCTTCTAGGGCCTTGTTAAACGTTTCTTGCATTTTCTCTATTCTATTTCCAAGATTTTGGATCATCTTTACTATCATTACTCTGAATTCTTTTTCAGGTAGACTGCCTATTTCCTCTTCATTTGTTAGGTCTAGTGGATTTTTATCTTGCTCCTTCATCTGCTGTGTGTTTTTCTGTCTTCTCATTTTGCTTATCTTACTGTGTATGGGGGTCTCCTTTTTGCAGGCTGCAGGTTCATAGTTCCCGTTGTTTTTGGTATCTATCCCCAGTGGCTAAAGTTGGTTCAGTGGGTTGTGTAGGCTTCCTGGTGGAGGGGACTAGTGCCTGTGTTCTGGGGGATGAGGCTGGATCTTGTCTTTCTGGTGGGCAGGTTCACTTCTGGTGGTGTGTTTTGGGGTGTCTGTGGGCTTACTATGATTTTAGGCAGCCTCTCTGCTAATGGGTGGGGTTGTGTTCCTGTCTTGCTAGTTGTTTGGCATAGGGTGTCCAGCACTGCAGCTTGCTGGTCGTTGAGTGAAGCTGGGTGCTGGTGTTGAGATGGAGATCTCTGGGAGATTTTCGCCGTTTGATATTACATGGAGCTGGGAGGTCTCTTGTGGACCAGTGTCCTGAAGTTGGTTCTCCCACCTCAGAGGCACAGCACTGACTCCTGGCTGCAGTACCAAGAGCCTTTCATTCATACAGCTCAGAATAAAAGGGAGAAAAAAATAGAAAGAAAGAAAGAAAGATGATAAAAGAAAATAAAATAAAGGTAGAATAAAATAACGTTATCAAAATAAAAAGATAATTACTAAGAAAAAAAAAATTTTTTAAGTAAAAACAAAAACGGACGGATAGAACCCTAGGACAAATGGTGAAAGAAAAGCTATACAGACAAAATCTCACACAGAAGCATACACATACACACTCACAAAAAGAGGAAAAGGGGAAAAAAATAATAAATCTTGCTCTCAAAGCCCACCTCCTCAATTTGGGATAATTCGTTGTCTATTCAGGTATTCCACAGATGCAGGTACATCAAGTTGATTGTGGAGATTTAATCCGCTGCTCCTGAGGCTGCTGGGAGAGATCTCCCTTTCTCTTCTCTGTTCGCACAGCTCGGGGGTTTCAGCTTTGGATTTGGCCCCCCATCTGCGTGTAGGTTGCCTGAGGGCGTCTGTTCATCACTCAAACAGGACGGGGTTAAAGGAGCCGCTGATTCGGGGGCTCTGGCTCGCTCAGGCCTAGAGGAGTGAGGGGTACGGAGTGCGGGGCGGGCCTGCAGAAGAGGCTGGCGTGACATTGCACCAGCTTGAGGGATGCCGTGCGTTCTCCCGGGGAAGGTGTCCCTGGATCCCGGGGCCCTGGCAGTGGTGGGCTGCACAGGCTCCCAGGAGGGGAGGTGTGGAGAGTGACCTGTGCTCGCACACAGGCTTCTTGGTGGCGGCAGCACCTTAGCGTCTTATGCCCGTCTCAGGGGTCCACGCTTTTAGCCGCGGTTCACGCCCGTCTCTGGAGCTCCTTTAAGCAGAGCTCTTAATCCCCTCTCCTCGTGCACCAGGAAACAAAGAGGGAAGAAAAAGTCTCTTGCCTCTTCGGCATGTCCAAGCATTTTCCCCGACACCCTCCGGGCTAGCCGTGGTGCACTAACCCCCTTCAGGCTGCGTTCACGCCGCCAACCCCAGTCCTCTCCCTGCACTCTGACCGATGCCGGAGCCTCAGCTCTCCAATATACTATTAGTACTCAAAATATACTTTTAATAGTTACATAGTATTTTAGCTTATCAGTGGATCACAACCTATGTAATCCTTACCGATTATTAAGCATATGAATTGTTTCCACTGTGTTTATCCTCCTTATCCAAAATCTACCATTATTTCTGCTTACTTTCTCATGATGCTTAGAGTGAAAATATTGGGACAAAAGGCATAAAAATGTTTAAGGCTCTTGACAGAAAATCCCCTCCAAAAAGGTTGTATCAGCTTCCCTTCATCCAGCTTGATTTTAAATGGCTCCAAAATAGCAGTGTGGGTTCACTGTAATATTATTAGCTTTATATTAATAGATATTTAGGTATCTTTCCTTTAAACAAAACGATTATAAACAATGCTATAATGGAAAACCTTGAATATGAATATTTACTGAAACTTCCTCAAAGCAGAATAAATAAAGCAATGAGTATGAACATTATCTTTAAAGATTCTTGATACATATTGACAAATTGCACTCCATTCAGCAATTTCTGAAAAAAATATAATATCACTTATTTGACAATGACAGTGTTCAAATGAGAATGGTTTTCTCCTTTTAATTATGTGATTTTAAAAAACTTTGCACTGGGCTTCCCTGATGGCGCAGTGGTTGAGAGTCCGCCTGCCGATGCAGGGGACACGGGTTCATGCCCCGGTCCGGGAAGATCCCACATGCCGCGGAGCAGCTGGGCCCATGAACCATGGCCGCTGAGCCTGCGTGTAAAACTTCCCACCAATAATTCAAAGAGATGCCAGCCCTGTATTAGAGAGGAAGCATGGATGGTAAAATTAAGTTTCTTTTCATTCTGAGAAACTGTTGCTTCTGATGAGAAAATTGATCTGGAGAATGGCTTGTTGAGAAATAATGAATGAATTCCATTATCATATGTATTTAAGTAAAAAATTAAAACAAAAGCACCCTTTCGGCTAAAACACACACAAGTTGGGAACACTCAGTGTGCGAGTTACTTACAGAATTACTTCCAAGTCCCTTCCCCCAAATGACATGCAAGCATTGGTCTAGGTCAGGAGTCAGCAAAAATTTCCTGTAAAGGGCCAACAGCCAGATAGCACATATTTTCCGGCTTTGGGAGCATATATGCACTCTGTCCAACTAGTCAACCCTGCCTTTGTAGTATGAAAGTAGCCATAGATTATATGTAAACAAGGCTGTTTTCTAATAAAATTTTATTTACCAACACGGGCAGGAGATTTGGCCCAAGGGCCATCGTTGACTAACTCCTGGTTCAGATGTTGGTCCTGCATCTCTACATGAGCAATTCTCCTTGTGTAATTCTTAGAGTAGAGATAAGTAGAGATTGTCTCCAAGACAAGCCTAAATAGCATTACCTAGAAGCTTGTTGAAACGCAAATTACTGGACTCCAAGACTTACTGAATTAGAACCTCTGAAGCTCAGGTTTAGCAATCTCTGGTTTAACAAGCCATCCAGGTGATTCTAATACATGCTCAAGTTTTCAAACCAATGATGTAAGCCCAGCAAAGTCCCTTAACAAAATGTAGGGAGCTAGGCTCTGAGGATGAGCATATTTCCTATTTCTCTCATCTCTTGCAAACCTCAAGAGATGCTGCCACTCCACTAGTGGACTAGTAATAACATCTTATAATAAGAGAAACAGCACACATGACTCCAGGCAGGTGGTACCTCATCAGACCTGCAGAGATTGAATCCTTTCCCCTAGTGATACAAAGACTGTTGTTCTTTCAGTCTTGTTTCTGTATAACTTTTAAAAAAAAGAAAAGAAAATTAAAGAAAAATGTGCGTCAAGTCTGTCATGTGAAATAGAGACTGTGGGACAGATTTACGTATGCTGATGACGCTCTAGAAACTACTATAACATTTAACTCCCCACAGGGACAAGCATGAAACATTTTGGCAGCGCTTCAGGATATCTGCTGTATTATTATTTCCCGCCTGCCTTCTATGCTCTTTTTTCCTGGTCAATCTTTTGATAACAAATTTTATCCCACAGTGAGAAGAACCTAGAATTGAGCATGGAAAGAAACACAAGATTTAAATTCCATCATCTCTATTTTTCTCATTATTTCCAGCCTTTTGTGATTCTTATATTTATTCCAGTTGAACCAGTGCAGTAGAATAACACCTGTTCTGAAAACAAAAAAAAGTACTTACGAAAAGAAAGAAGAAAGACAATGTTCCCCTGCTGGCAACATTACATAGCTGATGTGAGCTTATACCTACCCTAACCAACAAACAGCTGCATGACCTCACCAATAGCTGAAGTCAGATATCTCTACACTCAGAATCTTGAATGGAATCTGAAGATGTGTGTGTGTCCTTCAAGAAGACACTAAATACTTTAAAAGACATTAGGATCTACGAGAACTGTGCTTGGGCAATCTGCTGGACTCAAGTGTTGACAGTGAACATTGATGGAGCACTTCTGACATGCCAGCCACAGTGCTAAGTAACAACTTCACATTCCTCACTCCAACCCAATGAGGTTGGTTGTATTTCCAATCCTATTTTACAGAAGAATAAACTAGGCTCACAAATTGCCCCATCACCCAGGTAATATGGCAAAGTGGAAATATGTGTAAATAGAGAGAAATGAAATGGGTGTGGCAAGATGTTAATAGCTGGTCACTGACATTATGCTGTTTTTTTCACAAGCCACATGGGTTTGAAATTTTTCTAAATACAAAAGAGTAGGGGACGACCTTCAACATCGTGGAGGAGTGAGACGTGGAGGTCACCTTCCTCCCCACAAATACATCAGAAATACATCTACATGTGGAACAACTCCTACAGAACATCTACTGAACACTGGCAGAAGACCTCAGACTTCCCAAAAGGCAAGAAACACCCCACGTACCTGGCCGTGTGGCTGACAGGGTCTTGGTGCTCCAGCCAGGTGTGAGGTCTGTGCCTCTGAGGTGGGAGAGCCGAGTTCAGAACACTGGTCCACCAGAGACCTCCCGGCTCCACATAATATCAAACAGCGAAAGCTCTCCCACAGATCTCCATCTCAACGCTAAGATCCAGCTCCACTCAGCAACCAGCCAGGTACAGTGTGGGACACCCTATGCCAAACAACTAGCAAGACAGGAACACAACCCCACCCATTAGCAGAGAGGCTGCCTAAAATCATAATAAGGTCAAAGAGCCCCCAAAACACACCACCGGACGTGGTCCTGCAGACCAGAAAGACGAGATCCAGACTCATCCTACAGAACACAGGCACCAGTCCCCTCCACCAGGAAGCCTACACAACCCACTGAACCAACTTTAGCCACTGGGGATAGATACCAAAAACAACGGGAACTATGAACCTGCAGCCTGCAAAAAGGAGACCCCCATACACAGTAAGATAAGCAAAATGAGAAGACAGAAAAACACACAGCAGATGAAGGAGCAAGATAAAAATCCACTAGACCTAACAAATGAAGAGGAAATAGGCAGTCTACCTGAAAAAGAATTCAGAGTAATGATAGTAAAGATGATCCAAAATCTTGGAAATAGAATAGAGAAAATGCAAGAAACGTTTAACAAGGCCCTAGAAGAACTAAAGATGAAACAAGCAGTGATGAACAACACAATAAATGAAATTAAAAATACTCTAGAAGGGATCAATAGCAGTATAACAGAGGCAGAAGAAAGGATAAGTGACCTGGAAGATAAAATAGTGGAAATAACTACTGCAGAGCAGAATAAGGAAAAAAGAATGAAAAGAACTGAGGGCAGTCTCAGAGACCTCTGGGACAACATTAAACGCACCAACATTCGAATTATAGGGGTTCCAGAAGAAGAAGAGAAAAAGAAAGGGACTGAGAAAATATCTGAAGAGATTATAGTTGAAAACTTCCCTAATATGGGAAAGGAAATAGGTAGTCAACTCTAGGAAGCACAGAGAGTCCCATACAGGATATATCCAAGGAAAAACACGCCAGGACACATATTAATTAAACTATCAAAAATTAAATACAAAGAAAACATATTAAAAGCAGCAAGGAAAAAACAACAAATAACACACAAGGAAATCCCCATAAGGTTAACAGCTGATCTTTCAGCAGGAACTCTGCAAGCCAGAAGGGACTGGCTGGACATATTTAAAGTGATGAAGGAGAAAAACATACAACCAAGATTACTCTACCCAGCAAGGACCTCATTCAGATTTGATGGAGAAATTAAAACCTTTACAGACCAGCAAAAACTGAGAGAGTTCAGCACCACCAAACCAGCTTCACAACAAATGCTAAAGGATCTTCTCTAGGCAAGAAACACAAGAGGAGGAAAAGACCTATAATAACAAACCCAAAACAATTAAGAAAATGGGAATAGGAACATACATATCGATAATTACCTTAAATGTAAATGGATTAAATGCTCCCACCAAAAGACACAGACTGGCTGAATGGATACAAACACAAGAGCACTATATATGCTGTCTACAAGAGACCCACTTCAGACCTAGGGACACATACAGACTGTAAGTAAGGGGATGGAAAAAGATATTCCATGCAAATGGAAACCAAAAGAAAGCTGGAGTAGCAATGCTCATATCAGACAAAATAGACTTTAAAATAAAGACTATTATGAGAGACAAAGAAGGACACTACATAATGATCAAGGGAGCAATCCAAGAAGAAGATATAACAATTGTAAATATTTATGCACCCAACACAGGAGCACCTCAATACGTAAAGCAAATACTAACAGCCATAAAAGGGGAAATCGACAGTAACACAACCATAGTAGGGGACTTTAACACCCCACTTTCACCAACGGACAGATCATCCAAAATGAAAATAAATAAGGAAACACAAACTTTAAATGACACATTAAACAAGATGGACTTAATTGATATTTATAGGACATTCCATCAAAAAACAACAGAATACATTATCTTGTAAAGTGCTCATGGAACATTCTTCAGGATAGATCATATCTTGGGTCACAAATCAAGCCTTGGTAAATTTAAGAAAATTGAAATCAAATCAAGTATCTTTTCGAACCACAACGCTATGAGACTAGATATCAATTACAGGAAAAGATCTGTAAAACATACAAACACATGGAGGCTAAACAATACACTACTTAATAACAAAGTGACCACTGAAGAAATCAAAGAGGAAATCAAAAAATACTTAGAAACAAATGACAATGAAAACATGACTACCCAAAACCTATCGGATGCAGCAAAAGCAGTTCTAAGAGGGAAGTTTAGAGCAATAAAACCCTACCTCAAGAAACAAGAAACATCTCAAATAAACAACCTAACCTTGCATCTAAAGCAATTAGAGAAAGAAGAACAAGAAAACCCCAGAGTCAGCAGAAGGAAAGAAAGCATAAAGATCAGATCAGAAATAAATGAAAAAGAAATGAAGGAAACAGTAGCAAAGATCAATAAAACTTAAAGCTGGTTCTTTGAGAAGATAAACAAAATTGATAAACCATTAGCCAGACTCATCAAGAAAAAAAGGAGGCTTCCCTGGTGGCGCAGCGGTTGAGAGTCCACCTGCCGATGCAGGGGACACAGGTTCATGCCCCGGTCCAGGAGGATCCCATGTGCCGCGGAGCGGCTGGGCCCGGGAGCCATAGCTGCTGAGCCTGTGCGTCCAGAGCCTGTGCTCCACAACAGGAGAGACCACACAGTGAGAGGCCCACGTGCCACAAAAAAAGAAAAAAAAAAAAAAAGGGAGAAGACTCAAATCAACAGATTTAGAAATGAAAAAGGAGAAGTAACAACTGATGCTGCAGAAATACAAAGGATCATGAGAGATTACTACAAGCAACTCTATGCCAATAAAATGGACAACCTGGAAGAAATGGACAAATTCTTAAAAATGCACAACCTTCCGAGACTAAACCAGGAAGAAGTAGAAAATATAAACAGACCAATCACAAGCACTGAAATTGAGACTGTGATTAAAAATCTTCCAACAAACAAAAGCCTAGGACTACATGGCTTCACAGGTGAATTCTATCAAACATTAGAGAAGAGCTAACACCTATCCTTCTCAAAGTCTTCCAAAATATAGCAGAGGGAGGAACACTCCCAAACTCATTTTACAAGGCCACCATTACGTGATACCAAAACCAGACGAAGATACCACATGGAAACAAAACTACAGGCCAATATCACTGATGAACATACATGCAAAAACCCTCAACAAAATCCTAGCAAACAGAATCTAATAGCACATTAAAAGGATCATACACCATGATCAAGTGGGGTTTGTCCAAGGAATGCAAGGATTCTTCAATATATGCAAATCAATCAATGTGATACACCATCTTAATGAACTGAAAGATAAAAACCATATGATCACCTCAATAGATGCAGAAAAAGCTTCTGACAAAATTCAACACCCATTTATGATAAAAACCCTCCAGAAAGTAGGCATACAGGGAACTTACCTTAACATCATAAAGGCCATGTATGACAAACCCAGAGGCAACATCGTTCTCAATGGTGAAAAACTGAAACCATTTCCTCTAAGATCACGAACAAGACAAGGTTGTCCACTCTCACCACTATTATTCAACATAGTTTTGGAAGTTTTAGCCACAGCAATCAGAGAAGAAAAAGAAATAAAAGGAATCCAAAGCAGAAAAGACAATGTTTATAGATGACATGATATTATACATAGAGAATCCTAAAGATGTTACCAGGAAACTACTAGAGCTAGTCAATGAATTTGGTAAAGTAGCAGGATACAAAATTAATGCACAGAAATCTCTTGCATTCCTATACTTGATGATGAAAAATCTGAAAGAGGAATTAAGGAAACACTGCCATTTACCATTGCAACAAAAAGAATAAAATACTTAGGAATAAACCTACCTAAGGAGACAAAAGACCTGTATGCAAAAAATGATAAGATGCTGATGAAAGAAATTAAAGATGATACAAACAGATGGAGAGATATACCATGTTCTTGGATTGGAAGAATCAACATTGTGAAAATGACTATACTACCCAAAGCAATCTATAGATTCAATGCAATCCCTATCAAATTACCAATGGCATTTTCACAGAGCTAGAACAAAAAATTTCACAATTTGAAAAGAAAAAAAAAATTTCACAATTTGTACAGAAACACAAAAGACCCCAAATACTGAACGCAATCTTGAGAAAGAAAAACGGAGCTGGAGGAATCAGTCTCCCTGCCTTCAGACTATACTACAAAGCTACAGTAACAAGACAGTATGGTACTGGCACAGAAACAGAAATAAAGATTAATGGAACAGGATAGAAAGCCCAGAGATACACCCACACACATATGGTCAACATATCTTTGATAAAGGAGGCAAGAATATACAATGGAGAAAAGACAGCCTCTTCAATAAGTGGTGCTGGGAGAACTGGACAGCTACATGTAAAAGAATGAAATTAGAACACTCCCTAACACCATACACAAAAGTAAACTCAAAATGGATTAAAGACCTAAATGTAAGGCCAGACACTATAAAACTCTTAGAGGAAAACACAGGCAGAACACTCTAGGACATAAATCACAGCAAGATCTTTTTGTTCCATCTCCTAGAGAAATGGAAATGAAAATTAAAATATACAAATGGGACTTCATGAAACTTAAAAGCTTTTGCACAGCAAAGAAAACCATAAACAAGTCAAAAAGACAACCCTCAGAATGGGAGAAAATATTTGCAAATGAAGCAACTGACAGAGGATTATTCTCCAAAATATACAAGCAGCTCATGCAGCTCAGTATCAAAAAAACAGACAACCCAATCCAAAAATGGGCAGAAGACCTAAACAGACATTTCTCCAAAGAAGATATACGGATAGCCAAAAAACATATGTAAGAATGCTCAACATCACTAATCATTAGAAAAATGTAAATCAAAACTACAATGAGGTATCACCTCACACCAGTCAGTATGGCCATCATCAAAAAATCTACAAACAATAAATGCTGGAGAGGGTGTGGAGAAAAGGGAACCCTCTTGCACTGTTGGTGGGAATGTAAATTGATACAGCCACTACGGAGAAAAGTATGGAGGTTCCTTAAAAAACTAAAAATAGAACTACCATACGACCCAGCAATCCCAGTACTGGGCATATACCCTGAGAAAACCATAATTCAAAAAGTGTTCACTACAGCTCTATTTACAATAGCCAGGGCAGGGAAGGAACCGAAGTGTCCATCGACAGATGAATGGATAAAGAAGATGTGGCACATATATACAATGGAATATTACTCAGCCATAAAAAGAAATGAAACTGAGTTATTTGTAATGAGGTGGATGCACCTAGAGTTTGTCATAGAGTGAAGTAAGTCAGAAACAGAAAAACAAATACCGTTTGCTAACCCATATATATGGAATCTAAAAAAAAAAAAAAGGTTATAAAGAACCTGGGGAAGGACAGGAATAGGGGCAGGACAGGAATAAAGACACAGATGTAGAGAATGGACTTGAGGACACGGGGTGGGGAGAAGGGTAAGCTGGGACGAAGTGAGAGAGTAGCATTGACATATATACACTACCAAATGTAAAATAGATAGCTAGTGGGAAGCAGTCACATAGCACTAGGAGATCAGCTCGGTGCTTTGTAACCACCTAGAGGGGTGGGATAGGGAGGGTGGGAGGGAGACGCAAGAGGGAGGGGATATGGGGACATATGTATATGTATAGCTGATTCACTTTGTTATAAAGTAGGAACTAACACACCATTGTAAACAATTATACTCCAATAAAGATGTTTTAAAAAAAAAGAGTAAAATAAAATGATTATTTTTCTTAAGCAGTTACACTCACCATGCCACTAGAAAACATCTATGTGAATCTCAATATAAAAACCAAAGACTGACTTCCCATGAAACTGGTACATTGTATAGTTGTCCCAATATACTGTTGACACTCAACATATGTAGAAACCAAGAAAGTGACATCTGAACAGCATTAGCTTCCAGAGAACCCTCAGCCAGGAAGCGTAAGCAAGGTTCCTTCCTAGGAACCGGCACCCCGAATTGAAGCCCTGTACTCTTGGGTCTTAGGACACTGCTGACAAGTAAGAAGTTTTAAATGTGCTTATGCAAATACAAACTGAGATCCCACTGGCATTCTATAGCCTTGAAAATCCATAGTAATTAACACAGCTGTTCCCCTACCCTCCTAACCTCACTCCAATTTATTCTCAGACAGCAATGGATAATCTGGGTGGTAGACTATATTCTAATATGGTCTGATATCATTCAAGCAACAGTAGGCTGGGGCCAGAGTTCCAGGTCCTCTGACCTACACTGGGGAACCTCACACAAGCAGGGTAGCGTCAGCACACACCACTCTAATTTCTGCTGGATTCTGAGAACAGAGACCACCAGCGATATCTGCACATCATTTGATGGGTCTGAAAAAGGTGAGACCATTTCCCCTGAGCAAAGCAGCTTTACGAGTCTATGTTTTACACAGCGCCCCTCTTTAAAAATCTTTCAAAGCTGGAAGCAAGGAAGAGAATCACAATATATAGTTTCAGACAGGCGAGAATGGAAAGAAAACCATCTTGCATCAGTAAGAGTCTACAGCAGAAGCAGGCAAATTTTTTCTGAAAGGTCAGATAGTAAATATTTTAGGTTTTGCAGGCTGTAAAGTCTACGTTCCAACTATTTCGCTCTGCTCTTTTAGCAGGAAAATCAACTCTAGGCAAGATGTAAACAACTGGGCCTGGCTGTATTCTAATAAAACTTTATTACAAAAACAGGGAGCCGTCTGGACTTGGCCCAAAAGCTGTAGTTCGTGATCACCCACATTCCAGAGGACTGTGTCTCTCTCAAAAACATGCTCTGTTCTCCTAAGGTTGCCAGGGTTTGCATGATTGTGCATCTGTGTGTACGCAGGTAGCGCTGGTGTATAAACTATTTGCTTAGAGCAAGAGTAGGAGGGCGATCCATGGGTCTGCACCGATGGGGCTTTCATAAAAGACTCAGTGGCTTAAAAATACCCCATCCCCATGACCTCTAGACAGTAGAACAATTTCACACATTTAAAGACTTAGAGAGCCTTCTGAGAAATTTATTAAATGATTCCTGGAATAAAGTCTGTTACTGGTATCAATCTCCAGCTTATACAAAACTGCAGGATAGAAAAACACATACGTTTTAAATAATTTCCCTTTGATGATCATACGTTTGATGCTTTATCATAAATCTCTTTCATGAACATTATCTCATTTAAACCTTATAAAACCCAGTGAGAAAGGTGGCACTATTCCCACTTTAAAACAGATGAAGAAAGTGAGACTCCCAGTGCTGACGGGATCAGACGCAGGATTAGAACCCACATGTACTAACTCCAAAGCTCTACACTTTCCCCCTTCCATCTCTGTGACTCCAAACCAGGTATTTATCCAGCAGTGAAGAGTGAAACTTTTTGTTAAAACCACATACTGATATTCTTCAAAACTATCAAGGTCATGGAAAAGCAAGGAAAGATTAAGAACACGATACAGACTAAAGGAGTTTAAGAAGACATGACAACTAAATACAACATGGGGTCCTGCACTGGATCTAGGGGTAGAAAAAGGATGCTAGTGAAAGCAACTTATGACAAATGTATCGTGGTTATGCAAGATGTCAGCATTAGGGAAAACTAGGCGAAGGAGATTCCAGAACTCTCTGTATGATCTCTGCAACTTTTTTGCATCTAAAATATTCCAAAATAGAATTTATTTATAAATGAATGTGCCTATGTGCAGGGTTCTCGGGCTGTTTGTTGCAAATCCAGTAGGTAAGAATTCTTATACAGATTCATCTCTCTGGATTGACCACAGTTCTCATTTATAGAGAGTATGGGATGTAGTATACCCCGCTAAAAAATATTTGGGAGAGAGAGTTCTTAATTCATAGGCTGATCATCAGATATTTCTAATCCCCGTAATTCCATAAGTGATTATCATTTTCACACTGAACTATTTTCATTCCATCTCACTGTCTTTCAGCCGCTATTCAAAAGTGAGTATAAATAATGGGGCTATAAAAGCCATTCAATAATTAGGACACTCACTGGCCATACGCCCACCGCGACAATGGAAGGTGATTTATGTAAGGCAACCCTGTCACATCTGCCAACCTGGTTTCTCTCTGACAGGCTCTCCAATTGCAGATGAAAACATGGCTCTTAATAGCCATCTTTCTCTCAACTAGAGCATAGATTTGCAAGCCAAAGGGCTGCAGCTTTTAAAATTATATATACAAGGAAAGAAAACCAAACTCAATAAACCATTTTCTGTCTTGCCATTTCATGTATCCAGATAACAAGAGGGAAAGCAGAGAACATCATCAACTGGATCTGGTCAGAATCCTGGCCTTTGTCACAGAATGGGAAAGGCCTAAGTGAAATCCAAGGACAAAAGAACTCAGACCTCGCTGGCCAAATCTCACCCCCTCAACACACAAGACTTCAATACACATAAGCTTAAGCCCATTGTACGATTCACCAAGTGTTTCTTAACTGAGTACCAGGGTTATATGGGCAGGAAAATTCTTTGCTGATGGTGGGTTTACCCTCTGGACCTCAGCAGTCCTGTTTTTGGCAGCTCCCAAATAAATGCCTAAAGTGATCCCCAGTCATTGTGACAACCCTAGTGAGGCAGTCCCACCATGGGAGATGGGTAAATGAATAGCAATCAGGAACAGTTATTCCTTAACTGTTGAATTTTCTTTCTTTTTTTTTCCATTTAGCTCCAAGAGCATATTAGAAAAGAATATGGAAAAAACAAAAAAACAAAAAAAAAACCGTATTGGAGATGATTCCAAACTGCTAAGATCTGCTCTGCACACACTTACATAAACACACCTGTCTTCTAGTATAGGGGTACTGACGGAGAGGAAGCAGAGCTTAGTGCTGAGACGAGAGGTTTGCGCTAATCTTCACACTGGTCCAGCAGAGACCCTCTCTGGCAAGTCTCTCAATAGGAAACCCCTCCATCACTGTCTAGCCCATTGCTCTGGTTTACTGTGTTCACAGCCTTTATCATTCTTTGAAATGGTTTATTTTCCTTTTTCTTGTTTATTACCTGTCCTCCCCCATCATGAGAGTTTCGCATGAGAGCTGAGACCCTCTCAGCTTAGAGGAGAAATTGGCATAGACCTAGTGATGACTAAATGAATGGATGAAGGATGAAAACACTAATTAAAATAATACACACAGTGGCTAATCCAGGACCAGGTAGACCTGCATTCCCATCCTGACTTTGCCATCTGCTACCTCCGTGTCCTTGGACAAGCCCCTTAATCACTCTGGGTCTCTGTTTCCTTACCAGCAAAATGGGGAAAATGACAGTACATACAACAGGGCTGTCAAGAGTAATAAATTAAAACATACAATGCAATGGTCAATAAATGTTAGCTACCCTCCCCCTGACGTGAAAGTAACATCTTTTGAAAAACACCTTTCGTGGAATTCTGTTTGTCCTCAAGGAGAGAAATTTTTAAAAGATTCATGATTATGACTGAATGTATAAAACAAGTTAAACAAGCTGACCTTTCCATATCACTAGGCTGAAAACTAATGAAAACTTATGTGCAATCACTAGATTGCTTTCACACACTGAACACTTATGAACAGAAGCGTTCGAAGTACACTCTATGGCCAAAGTTTAAGCAAGCAAAAAGACAGGATTTCCAGGTTTGTGTGGACTGTGGTGACAGTGCAGAGCATCAAACAATTGCCCTCCACCCTTCAGTCCAGCACCAGTTATTAGGAAATCTGACATTCATTTTTTATTTCAGCATTTATTTTAATGTTCTTCATATATGTGCTTTGTTGTTTCTTCATTATTTTAATTTGCATTACCCTGATGACTAATGATGTTAAGCATCTTGTCAGGTGCTAACGGACTGTCTATAAATTTGTGAAGTTCCTGTTCAAATTGTTTGCTGATTTTTTTATTAGTTTGTCTTCTTAATATCGACTTAAGAGTTCCTTATACATCCTGGATACCAGTCCTTTGTCAGAAATATATTTTTGCAAATACCTTCTACTAGTCTGTGGCTTGTCTATTCACTTTCTTGGGGATGTCTTTTGATGAGTGCAAGTTTTGATAACTGATGAAGTCTCATTTATCAATTTTTATGGTTATTTTTGTCTTTATTATTCATTTGTTAAAGATGAGTCAGACAACAGGAACATGAAGTAGATAGAAGAACTCTGGGCAGTGGTCAGGAGACCTGAATTTAAGGTCTACATCTGTGTCACCTGTGTTTGGAAAAGTCATTGGTGAGGGCTAATTTTATGCGTCAACCTGACTGGGCCAGAAGGTGTCCAGATATTTTGTCAAGTATTATTCTGCGTGTTCCTGTGAGAATACTTCTGGATGACTTTTACATTTAAACCAATATACTGAGTAAAGCAGATCACCCACTCCAATTTGGGTGGGCCTCACCCAATCAGCTGAAAGCAAGCTGGACCAAAAGGGCTGACTCTCCAACAAATATGAGGAAATTCCTCCTGCCTCAGGCTTTGAGCTAGGACATAGGCTTTTTCCTTTTTTCAGACTCAAACCAAAACATGAGCTCTTCTTGTCTGAAGCCTGCCAGCCTTCAGACTGGAACTTACACCATCAGCTCTCCCTATTGTCAGGCCTCCAGACTCTAACTAAAACCATACCATCAGCTCTTCTGGGCCTCCACTGTACCAACTGTAGATCCTGGGGCTTGTCAGCCTACATAATTGCATAAGCCAATTTCTTATAATAAATTCTACATAAATAGATAAAATCTCCAACCCTAATACATCATCTACCTCTTCTAGCTCCAACGCAGCATGTAGCATTCTAATAGGTACTTAATGAATGTTGCTGAAATCCCTAATAAATTGGCCTGGTTCACATATCTGTAAATGAATAGGCTGGATTTGACAATCTCAGAGATCTCTCCCATTCTAAAAATCTGATACTTATCTTGGTCTCACCTTTCTGTTCCTGCAAGGGCTTCTCCCTTGGGTGTCCTCTTGCAAAATTAATTCAGCTGGGCCTTTCAGAAAAAGTGACAAAGCATCCTCCTGGCTCATCAACTCAGCAGTCACTCTAACAAGCCCCTACTACATATAAACCTGTTCTGGCTTGCTTCCCCCCACTTTGAGGAAGGAGAGTGCTAAGGAGTTCAGACAGTTCAAAGCTGTTTGACTGTTTACACACCACAGGGGTTGTAGCAGCTGAATTCTTAATAGCACAGGGAATTATACTCAACATCTTATAATAACTGATAAGAATCTAAAAGAATCTAAAAAAGAAAAAAACATATATATATATATATCACTGAATCATATATATATATCTAAATCATATATATTATATATATATATAACTGAATCGCACGTATATATATAACTGAATCACTTTGCTGTACACCTGAAACTAACACAACATTGTAAATCAACTATATGTCAATAAAAATTTTAAAAAACAGGATGCTAAAAACAAACCAAAAAACATAAATAAAAGTAAAAAATAATAAATAAATAAATAGCTTATATGCAGACATACTCACCCCACTTCTAAAATGACATTTTAAAAAATTGCAACAGACACCAAATGAGGCAGTAAACCCAATTACTGACTGCTGTTATTAGGCAAGCAAGTCACAGCTGACACTGCAGAGTTAGCAAAACACAGAAGGGGATCCAACATTTGTCAGAGGAACAAACAGAAGCATGTCAACACCTCATCCTTTGGGAACCTCTTACACCCTCTTTTCCATTGCTTGATTTCAGACCAGTCCTTAGGAGACAGAAAATTATCTTTAGAAATTAAAGTGACTTTAAATAAATTTTGCAATGCCTTCCGAGACCAGCCTACACCCTAGGGAGATGACAAGCCACATTTGAGAATTCCTGCTTTAGAATACGCCTATATTAAAAAAGAAAACTAGGAGATGTTGATTTAGAGTCACCATGAGAACCTGAAGGAATTGAATTCACCCGGCTTCCCTCACATGCCTCTAACAGCAAAAGCAGAGAGCTGCTCTCTCCTTGGGACCTGGAATGTTCTAATAACAGGGAACCAGCCAGGCTTACTCAGAATTTAAGAGGTAACTGGACATTACCTGGAAGGGATGGCTATGAACCTTGCTGAATATTAGAATCACCTGGGGCACAGCTAAAATAATACCAGTGCTTAATCCCCCAACTCAGAGCAAGAATCTAGGGGAGGGACTGGGCATTGGTGGGGTTTATTTGTTTATTTGTTTTTTCCATCTCCCCTAGTGATTCCAGTGTGAAGCCAGGGTTCTAAGCCTAGCCTACTTCTCTGATCTTGAATTCTCAGTGGACTCGCTAATTGTGAGAACATCTATGCAGAACCATCTGTGTATAGAGAATCCTGCAGGATCTCCTAAGATGAAGTACCCTGAGCTTCAAAGTAGAAATAAGACTCTGAGCCAGGAGCTGGGAGGGATGGGTGGCAGTGAAGAATATCAAGGGGACAGGGAGCTAAAAAAAAAAATAATAATTCCAACCCCCTCTTCGAGTCACAGCCCTGGGAATTTAAACTGGGTTTCTGCCTGCCCTGCCTAGGGAAGAAAACTCAAACAAGCTGGGTAGAAAATTCATCTCAAAGGATCAGGGGATGGCGGGTGACCTGGACTTTGATGTCTCTCACTGCAGCTCAGCCATCCTCTTGGCTTTCACACCAATTCCTGAGAAAAGTAATAAGTTACACATATTTAGTTTGAAGAACACATATCAAATGTAAAAGGTGGGAAAGGGGCTGTAATGGATGACAAAGAACAAGGTGAGAAAGGGTGGGCTGAGAGCACAAATGCAGGGCTTTCCCACACTGAAATAATAATGCTGGTGTCTCAAAAGAGGTACAGGCTGATTTTTGGAGCTGAATAAAGCACTGGCACATTTAGAAAGAACTAGAGAAGATGAAAGAACAAATAGAAGCCTCCCCCAAATTAAATACAACTCAAATGTGACTGCTGCGAATCGGGTAATTATTCTGTCGATGGATTCTACACTCAAGCTAACACTGAACCATGGACTGTCTCATTTCTTCAAGTGCCAACACCAAGTGAGGCTCTCAGCCACCCCCAGATCCTGATCAAGCTGTTCAGCGCTCACAGGAACAATCAATTTCCTTTAATGAGATATTATTCTGCCACTAGTCAGAGACATAGAAGCTACTACAATTATCCTTCTCTCCAAGGCTCCCGGGGAACAAGTGAAAAGGCTTTAAAATTGTTTTCATCAGCAACTACAAATATTTAACCCCGGAAGAAAACCCTTTCCTCATCCTGATACCAAAATTTTCCTTGAAGTGTCTATGTACTTTCTTACCTTGACGACTACCCTCCCTATAACCTTGATATGTAGGCTTTATTTATTTATACAAAAATCACACTGGTATCTTAAAAGTTGAAGCAAAATCAAATTATGAAAGTAAAGCAGTTATACTTTCATTGCTTTTTCTTGTTAAAAGAAGGCTAGCTTAACATTTGCTCTTCTCCCCGTAATTAGAAAGAGAAAATGTAGTCAAACAGGCGTGAGCAGAAAAGGACTAAAACAGAAGTCCCATATATAAAAGAATAACAGCTAAAGAATAAAAGCTCCATCTCTCATTTGATAGGTATTACCTGCCTGGAAATTAGAACACACTTCGTGCTAGCTCTAGAGAAGAATTCTGTTCCAAAACGAGGGTCTAATGTTTGAATTGTGCAAAGCCAAATCAGCCTGAAGAAACAGAAGGCTCTGCTAAGCTTTAGCAGAACAAGCCCTAACATAATACGCCAAGGAACACGTTTGACAAAACAGAAGTAGAAAAATATTTTCAAAATCAGTTCTTGGCTTAAATCTAGCATTTGGCACCTCAAATAAACAGAGAAGAAGAACTAACTTGGCTGTGCCATGTGACTTTCTGAACTGCAGCAGGCCAGATGGCGGGGTAGACTATTCATTTCTCAGCTTCTCACCCTTTCTGCTCTTCCATTAGTGCCTCTACAGTTCAAGGTCCCTTAGAAGGGCTGGAAAGAAAATAACTGGATAAATGTGTATAACCAGTGTTCTGAGTAATTATTATCTCCTTTAAAACCATGCTGATAGCAAACGTCTCATGCCAACTCAACAGTTCTCATTAATAAATGTTCTGGATTATAGAGCCAAGTCAATGTTCCACCTGCAGGTCTATAAAAAGTAAAGCAGTAACATCTCCCCTTGTGGGAAGATGGGGAAGATGTGCATTTCCCTATTCCTCCCACTAAGTAAAATACACCTTGGATGTCATCTATAAAACAAACAAGAAGTCTCTGAAATGTAAACAAGAAGAAGGCAGACCAGCTAGCAACCTCAGGAAAGATCTCAGCACACAGGTGAGTTCCATGGGTTTTCTTTACACCCCGTATAACCCAGCATTGGAGCTGAAGAAGCCAACAAACTGGTAAATGTCAATGGGTTCAGATGACAAGAGTCCAACAAAAGTCTGCTCTCTCTACCTAAAGAACCAGGTAATAGGTAGACTAGCAAGACAGAAGGTTTTTTTTTGTTTTTTTTTTCTGGGAAAGACCTTCAGAAGATAAAAAGACTGGGAGAAAATATTTGCAAACCACATATCTGACAAAGGACTACTATCTAGAACAGAGAAAAAACTACTACTCAACAGCAATAACACATAATTCAAGTAGAAAACAGGCAAAAGATAGGAACAGACATCAAAAAGACATCAAATATGAACACTTTACCAAAAAATATATACAGATGGAAAATAAGCATATGAAAAGATATTCAACATTATTAGCCACTAGGGAAAAGCAAATTAAGATCATTAGATATCACTATACACCTATCAGAGTGGCTAAAATAATGACAACACCTAATGCTAGCTGGGACACAGAGAAAGTGGATGCCTCTTACACTGCTGGTGGGAATGCAAACTGATACAGCTACTCTGGAAAAGTCTGGTAGTTTCTTAAATACCTAAACATGCAATTATCATAGGACTCAGCCATGTACTCCTGGACATTTACTCCAGAAAAATGAAAAATCATGCTGACACAAAAACCTATACATGAAAGTTTACAGCTGCTTTACTTGTAATATACAAAAAAAATGGCAACAACCCAGATACCCTTCAGTGGCTGAATGGTTAAACAGAGGTGATAAATCCATACCATGGAATACTATTGAGCAATAAAAAGAAGGAACTATTGATACATGCAACACTCTAGCTGAATCTCCAGAGAATTATGATGAGTGAAAAATGTCGATCCCAAATGGTTACTTTCTGTATGATTCCATTTATATAACATTCTTGAAATGACAAAAGGCAGCAAGAAGCCAATCCCAAATGCTTACTTTCTGTATAACTGCATTTTCACAACATTCTTGAAATGACAAAAGGCAGCAAAAAGCAAGGAAGAGGTTCTCCCTTATAATTCTGCTAATATGGTATATGATAATTTTTCAAGAACATTTGACTTTTTTGCTTACTGCTTTCCTAGGATCATGATGACTTGGTGGAATGAAATCCCACACACTGGGCTAACCCAGGCTCATGAACAACCAGGTCTACAAGGGCCCTGGCTTGGTTTTAGCCAGTTCAACTACCCGCAAAAGGAACAACACAAAATAGTGGTCCAGAGGCTTCTTATTTGAAGGAACACCGAAAGCAGTTCAAACACACTCTGGAGGTAAGGTCTACGTTGCCAGTAGAGTCATACTCCCTGCATGTCCAAAGTCTTTGGGTCTACACTTGCTCCAGGATACAGATCTGGTAGCAAGAGCCCAGGACTCACCGGAAACTCTCAGTGCCCTGACTGTGATGGTGGTTAGCAGGACATTACGGCCAATGTGCTTATACATTAAGCCCACTCTTCCAGCCACATGGCATCAGCAACACCAAACAAAGAAATCAACTGACTGTTAAGAGTGAGTCAACTTTTAAATTCTTTGCTTCCTTCTTTTTCTCACTGCAGGCAGACATCCCAAGCATGCCATCCTTGTAAATGGCACCAAGAAAACACCACCAGATTTTCAGAGGATCCAAGAGACAATCCTTATCCCCTAGTTGAAAGCAACTATATGCTTCACTTAACCCCAAAGTTAATTCTTCAAATGATTTTTTACTACAAGCCAACTTCATCCCACCCCCCATCTTAAAATGACTGCATTTCAGATAAACTCTTCAGCTCATCTTTAGAGTATGTAGTGTCCCAGTTCAAACATGTTCCGGGAATATTTATATGTAAACATCTAAAAACCTATCTTCTTTAACTACTACACTGAAGGGAAAAGAAAAAAACACTTTAAAGGGATAATGCTAAGTTGGCTGAACAAAACAATATCTACTTCCAAACTTCAGCAATTATTTATACACATGCCATCCAAAATGAAAACGAAATGAGCTTTCTTATTGTTTCTATACTAGTCACACTCATGCTATGAAGCCATTATTTAAATATTTTAAAACTCTGATCATCAAAGGGTAGATAAATAAACACTCTTCTAAGAAAATTTGGTTTCACTTTCTATAAGTGAAATCACTTGCCATTATTTAAGTATTTCAAGAAGAAAGTGAGATTCATAATCATTCGAAGTGAATAACAGAGGGGAGAAATAACACCATAACACCTGGAAAAAATAAAATTTTACTTTAATTCAGGGCTTTCAACCTTATATAGGGCCAGATAATTCTCTGTTGTAGTGGGCTGTGCTGTGCATTGTGGGATGTTCAGCAGCATCCCTGGTGTCTACCCACTAGGTGCCAGATGCTACTACTCGTTTGCTGCCAGTTGTGAAAACCAAAAACATCTCCAGACATTGTCAAACATCTCCTGGGGAAAAAACTGTCCTCAGCTGAGAACCACTGCTTTAACTTAAGCAAAGGGCAGCCTAGTCGAATCCTGAGATGAAACTGAAATCTCCCTAGGCCTCTGTGGTTTAATGGCTTGCCAACGCAACAGAATGACTGTCGCCATTCAACTTCCTATGACTGCATTTTGGGAATCATCCAAGTATTAGTAGATTTCATGCAATGCAAGTCCATGCATGAAGAGGCCTCAGCTTTACAGGGATTGAAATAACGGTGATGTTAACTGGTCACTGGTTTTCTAGAGACTGAACGTATGTGTAATTCTGAGGGCTGAAGCCAGTGACCAGAGTTACTATGAGGCATACCTGAAAAAGTCACTATGCCCAAAACTGTGGGCAAGCAGACTGCAGTCCTGGCCAAAGGTATCATCAAAATACGACCCCCTATTAGCCTAAATTGCTGGAGTCTATGAACTCTGAGTAGTTAGAAGTTCACCAGGTGAGCTAATTCATCCACAGAGGTCACCTGTGGTTATAAAATAAATTCAAGGGGGTAAGCAACCCTGCATGTTATTTTTCTATTTCTTTCCCAATGAAAATCTGCACTGAACTCACCACTTGGTGAGGGGGAAAGAGCACCTTCTTGTACCTGGAAGTCACCTTTATATATTGGCCTAGATACAGAACAGACGGCAAAGGTAGCATCAAATTGTTCTAGAATGCAAAGATTTATCACTTGCCGTTATTCTGCTAAGGTGTAGATCTTTGTGCCCAGATAACGGGGGGGGGGGGGGGGCACAGAATAGAAACTGTTGTTGTGTGGTGTGTTCACAAGTTAATCAATCATCCCTAAAGTTTTCAACACACACACGGCAAGATACACAAAACTGAGGACAGAGAAATTTCCAGTAAAATTTTTAAATGGTGGAAGTAGAATACTAGCATATGTATTAAAGGTATAGAGAGAGCTGTGGAACGCTGACCCATGTGGAATATAAACAAAAGGAGAAGCACAGTTGTGAAGTAAGAGTGCCTGATAATGATCAGTGAAAAGGTTTCCTTGCCACTTTCAAATCAAAGGTTTCATCGATAGTAAAAAGCTTCAAATTCACAGCTTCATTCAACTTACACTATTGAGTCTTGTTCTGTGTGCTAGTGACAAGAGTATTGACTGTCCACTTTTTGCCCTGAAGAATGTCTTTTTCATTCTGGGCATGGTGATATGCCAATATGCCAAATTTCACCTGCTCTTACCTTTTCTTACCCAAAGTCACAGTATTAACCTTGGTCAGGGCATGAAATGCACATTTTTGTAGGAACCACCAACCCCTCTGCGTCCACCTGCTCACTGCATTTCTTCTCCTAAATTTCTGAGTGTTGGGTCCCAACTATAAGAACACAAGCTATACTGACTTCATTGTCCCGTGGTTTGAGAAATGTAAAATCTTAAGCATAAAGCACATGTGGAGTCATACATGTATTTTGCAACTGTCAAATAACTTAAATTTCAATTTGAAAATGCTCTTGCTATCACCCCATTTCTTTCATGTCAATTTCAAAAAGTGAAAATTGTCTCCTGCCTCAGAACAGCAAGCCCAGTTGCAATCATTACAGGAGCCTTTATAAGCTCCCTTTATTACACACAATGCATTTTCCTACCAGTGTGAAGGCCAGCGGGGGGGCTCTCATTCAACTCCCTGGCATTGGAACAGTATGATGACTGGGAATACAGACACAGAGAGGAGAGAGGCGGAGAAAAACATCATCTCACCACCTGTAGTCCCAGATGGCACTGGAAGACACTTCACTGAAAACCCATAAAGACTTTAGAAAATGTAAAGTAATGCACTGATTAAAAGGAAAAAAATCTACATCCAGCCACACAGAGTTATGGTACAGATTATTACATACACAGTCAACTGTGACTTTGGAAAGAGAACCCAAACTCAGCAAAACACAGATGAGAAAATGAAGAGCTTTTCTGTTCTTCTTTCCACTAATGGTACAATGCCTACAGATTTTGTTAACTCACAGAGTTTTTCCATTTTGCTCACTTTGACATGTGGAGGAGAATTTTGAGTCGTACTCATCCATCAACACGATGACTGCAACTTATTGCAGGACTGTGCTAAGTGCTTACATACATTATTTAATTCAATCCTGACCATTCTTTGAAATGGGAATTCTCATTACCTCTGTTTTAGGAAAGAGAAACTGAAGGACAGACAAGTTGAGAAAGTTGCCCAAGGTCACACAGCTTAGTAAGAGGTAGAAATTGGATTTTAACTTAAGCAATTCAATTCCAGTGTCCAGGCTCTTTCACACTCTTGTGAAAAGTCATGTTATTCAGCAACGAAACAATCTTCCTAAGTTTTTTGGTTTTGCTCTTTTTTTAGTTTCTTCTCAAAGGTTGGCTGTACCTTGAGTCCACTGACAACCTGGAAAGCTCTTGTGTCAAAGACATTGGAGCTGTCTGTGCATAAAGGCATGAGTCTTCTCGCTAACCATGCCATATTTCAGTTTTGTAATAAAAACATAATCCTCTAATGTCATCAACTCTGCATCAGGGAAAGAGAAAGGAAGTTTCAGAAGTGCTAAATTAAAAAAAAAAAAAGTTTCCCTCAATATCATCACAGAAATTCTAGACCATATGTTGAGAAAATTCATTCTCCTTAACCAAAAGTCAGAAAACTTGCATCGATTTCAAAGCGCCTTTGCCTCTGATGCATTTTACTGTCTCTCAAACTACATATGACACTGATAGGATGTCAGCTCTGTTTGTGTTTTCCAGTTGGCCTCCCAGGAGGCTTAATATTGGAAATGAGGTGAAGTCTGGTGTCAGTTTTCAAACTAGATCTCAGATTCAAAGGGAGTCAAATTCTGTGTGCCAAACGACCATTAAACACAGACCAATATACACCTTTTAAGCAATTTTCAATTCTAAATCTTATCCATATAAAATATTATGGAATATAAAAGAGGCTAATGGAATTAAGATAACTATCATAGGTAAAAGGACAAAAGAATCTTTTAGTACAAACTTCTTATTCCAGGGGGAGAAATGAAGAAGGGCTATCTAACAAAGAAATGGAAATAAATTAAAGAATATCTATTGTGTTCCACACCAAACACAGGCTATATCTGGAGGCATCAAAAAAGAGATACAACAGCAAACATGATAAGGAGGCTAAGGATAATGATATCAATAGCTAAGATTTATGGAATGCCTACTACCTGCCAAGTATTGGACTAAGAACCTTATATGCTGCCCTACCTTCAACCCCACCACATCCCTAGGAGGTAAATACTACTGTTAGCCCCAATGTAAAGAAAGGAAACAGAAACAGAGGCAGGCGTAGTATCTTGCCCAACGTATACAGTCAATGTGGAGCTGGGATTCACCTCCAGAGCCTGTGCTAACAATGCCTCCCAGGTAAAACAACAGAACACATGCCTTTGAATTAATTAAGAGCACCGGTGGCGGGAAATGCTCTCTACTTTGTATGTACAAGAGGCATATGTAGCCAGTCACTGAGGGAGAAAGCTGCACTTATTTCCTAAATAAACCCCTCTGTTAAAGGGAACACAAAGCAGGATCCCCAAGCAACTGGGAGCCAGTGCAGTGAACCTCCCCACCCCGCCCGCTTCAACAGCCTGGTTAAACTTTGGTTTCTATAAAAATCTCTACTTGGCTGCATCCTAATTAGCCTGAGCTTTGCGCAGCCAAAATCCAGTAGCAATGACTCTTTGCTCCTAAGTCTGGAGCAAAGCCCAATAAAAATCAAACCAACTTGCATAAAACCCTGCAACAGAAGCAACAGCACTAAGCCCTTGGTTTAAATCTTGATTCTGCCATTGAATGGCTACCTGCTACTGGGAAGACCAATAGTCTGAGTGAAATTTCCTCATCTATCAAACTAGCATAGCAATACCTTCCATAGAGGGTCACTGTTAATTGAGATCATGCATGTAAAACGCTTACACCACATCTGACATATTTATCAGAGAATCATTGTGTGCACACAGAAAATCATTTGGAGTTTAACATGAATTCAGTACGTTAGGACTTTAAAATGATGTGGAAGCCACGCCAAGGAAAATTAGTGACTTAATCCTTTGTACCCTGGGGAAAGAGACTTAAGGCTGAAAAGAACAATCTGTATTGCAAAGGTGGAATGAGGTGAGGGTTTCTTAACATTAACCGATTCTGTTTTTTTGGCTCAAAATCACTTACAAAATCTTTCTTTTGGGCTCCAGAGAACTATATAGTTCTCTTTATAAATATCACTGTTGACTTTTCATAAGTTTGCTATTCAGTCAAAAATCCAGTGGTCAAGTAAAATGCTATTTTCACAATCAAGTTTAATTTAAAAATGATTTTTTACCTTTTCTGTCCTGCAATACCATCTATAAGCACCAAGATTCCCACTTGCTAGTTACCAAATTAAGGTAATGAGCAAATGAATTCTACAGGATATCTCTTCTCAGATACTAATGTGCCTTTCTTTCAATTATCTAGGAATTTGGTTTAAATGCTGATTCTGGTTCCTTAGGACTGAGGCGAGCCCTGAAATTCTGAGCTTCTAACAAGCTCCCAGGTGATGCCAATGTTGCTGGTCCATGGACCACACTTTGAGTAGCAACGATGTGGGATACAAGTCATCTATCACGTGGGCTCACTCGCTCTTAAATCCAGCTTTGAATTTTTTTTATCAGCTCAGAAGCCACTTTTTGTCCTCCTACCTAAGTTTCTATCCAACGCCAAAACCAAATGAAATATCTTTGAAGTACAAAACTGTGTGGAGTCCAAATTTGAAGGTTTTCTGTCCCAGTACCTTGATATAACTACATCAGGATGAAGACAAACACAGTAACTACTAGAAATCAACCAGAACTTACATCCACAACGCCTTCTTTTAAGGATCAATGACAGTGGCTCCCTCTTTACGTGTCTCATGCCAGTCCTGTATACTCATCTAATCCCAACAACCACCAGGTAGGTCCTATTTATCCCTATTTTGTAGAAGGGGAAAGTGAGGCTCAGCCAGATTCAATACCTTGCCCAATGTCACCCAGACAGGAAGTACCGAGTGTGTCTGAGTACCAAGTCCAGGCTCATACCCACTATGTTGTGCTGTGTAATTATTCCAGAACTGCCAATTCTGCTTCTGGAGAAGATCCGCACCAAACCACTCCCTGTGTTACAGTGATGTCAGCCCCAGGTTCTACCTTTCTCATCCCTCAAATTTCCAAATGAGTAGATGGTGAAGAAAGCAGGTTCCCAGAGTTTGGTTGGGTCTCTCCAGGTGATGGATTGAACCCATGGTTTGTAGCCTGTCCAGAACAATACGAAAAAAAAAACAGATTATAAATTGGCCCCATAGAAATCACTCAGCTATCCAATTTAACTGCTATTTAGAAAAAGACTCCTCTGTGCTCTGTTGTTGGGTACATACAAGAAAGAGAAGGCAGTTTCAGCCTCCAAGGGAACCCAACATTTTTGGTGCGGTAAAAGATCATTGATTTGATTCATTCATTCCACAAATATTCACTAAGTGACTATCCCATGTCACCCACTCTGCAGGGTCCTAGGGCCATGAAGGTAAAGACATCAGACAAGGGTTTCACCCTCTCTGAGTTCACAGTCAAGCAATAGAAATACACATTAAATGCACAATTATACAAATAATCACAATTGTGGCGAGTGCAACAAGGGTCAAGTACAAAATGCTAGGTGAGACATGGCCTTGTCTAGGGCCACAGACAGAAAACATCCTAGAAAACTCAGACAAGGTTAAGATAAACACGCAAACACCCATACTTATTCACCTTTGGGCAGGGCGGTGTCTAGCTATACAAAGTGACTGTCCCTTGACTACTCTGAAATCTATACATTCACTGGGAATGAAGAACATTATTGTCTTTTGAAAAAGTTTCCAGATCTCATTAGGGGAAAGTGGGCCAGATTTCTGCTCTTATCACATGATTATTTCAAACTATACTTAAAATCACAGAAAGCGGGAATGTCAAAAAGTTTTCTGACATCTTCTAATTATTCTTTTCACTTTCATATTAGACAAATTTTGCTGTAATGAAACAAGATTAACAAGGAACATCATCTCCATGGGAGGCCACAATGTCTAGTCTTCCATAACAAGCTATTACAATATGATAGAATCATCTATATGATGCCAAAGAACCAATTATTACTAGAATTTAATTCTGGGAATAAGAATGGTAGGGGGAAACGCATCAAGTTCAAACAAACACACACTTATCAAACTGGCACCTCACAGGCACATGAAACAAAACACTAAACTACACTCCAGGATTCCAGCATGAATACTCATTTTTCTGAGGCAAATTAGGCACCCTTCAGGACACAGAACCATTTTTCCTGACATCAGTTTAGAGCTCTAGAAAATAAAGAACAAATTGCAAAGCTCAAATGTCTGTCTTCTACACATTTGTGCACCGGGTGGTTTGCAAAGAGATTAATTGTGGGTATATATCCCCATGGGGGTAGAACTAGGCCTTTTCCGATCCCCAGTCTCAATCTAGAATCAGTGGGGAGAAAAGCAAATGTCAAAGCATACCTCCATTATCCTATGTAAATTACAGAATAAATGATTTCCTGTCAACAAAATGAATTCTGTATGTTGTTTTGGAAGGGGCATCTTATTAAACACACAAGTCATCTTCATAATTAAACAAGGACAAATTCAGCAGAAAACAGCCATTGAAAATGACCTCTTGGTTTTTCAGAAAAACAGCTGGAAAATTAACACTCTAAAATATATGGGGAAACAGAAATCACAGGAACACATCAATAAGCAAAAGGCTCTGCTGCATAAGGGTTATGACTGGACTCAGGTCAAGACTTTTGAGTTGGAATCCCTGTCCTGCTCCTTCCAAGATGGGAGACCTTGGGCATCTCATCTGTGGGCGACAGTTTCCCCATTTGAAAACAAGGGATGACAGACTTGTTAAGATGTGAAGCATATGAAGTACATAACCTGGCACTTGGTATTAGTAATCATGACCTGTTACTTCTAGTCTCATAATCATCTTTGTATTTTTTTATTATTGCCACCAAGAGAGCAGGCCATGGACATACTGAAAAAACAGGAATTACCAAGAACTCCACTAACAAATTCAGGATAGAAGCTCAATCAGAACAAACCAAAAGGTGAATTAAAGGGAAAAAAAAATTAAAATAGTCATTAGATTGGATCCATTCCCCTCAGCCCCACCATAACAAGTAGGACCTATTCAGTCCAAGGAGAAGTCAATTTGCTTCGACCTGATATGCAAATGAGCACCCTAGCCTGGTTTTACATGAAAAAGTACTTGTCTAAATTAGGGATCAACAAATGTTTTCTATAAAAGGCCACACTGATTATTTTAGACTTTGCAGACCATATGGTTTCTGTAGCGACCACTCGATTCAGCCATTTAGTGTGAAAGCAGCCACAGACAATGCATGGACGCGTAGGCATGGGTGTGTTCCAATAAAACTTTACTGAAATGGGGATAGTTTACCAACCTCTGATCTTAATGGAAGTTTGAGAGGTCAGAATGGTAGGTATGTGTTTGTTGTTTTTCTAGCTGCTGGTTCTGTGGACTTGCTGTGATTTCGGGGGCCGGGGATGGGGCAGGGAATGGGTGGAGCAGAGATGTGGGGTGCTGGGCAGAGCATTGCAACGCCTGTTCCAGAGAAGGACGAATCCTGTACCAAGCACAGCCTGGGGGTTCAATAAGTATGTCTGCAGTGTGCTACGTCTTTAACAAATAGGGAAAAGGTGGCAGAGTGAGACAAAGGGAGGGACAAATATGAACTTAAGATAGCAAAATGTCAACATCTGTGAAATCTGGAAAGTCAGAATCTGAGCATTGGTTATCTGTGCTTCTCAAACTTCCGAAAGAGAAGGGTAGTTTTAAATGTCCAACCTTCTGCAGCCTGATACTTCTGTATATGCAACAGAAGCACCACAGGGTGGGCCAATTGCTCTCACAATGCCTAAACTCTTCCTCCCACCTTCTCTACTGGCCTCCTTCTGGGCTGATAACAGTTTGCAGACTGGCACCAGTCCACAGACCATACTGCGAGCACTGCTTATACTATTTTCTGTTTTTTTCCTTATGTTTCAAATATGGCACAATTGAAACTTTTAAAATAATAAAATCAGAAGGGAGGAGATATGTCAAGGATTGAGTCTTAAGACTTGGAGGTCATGAAGCCAATGTGCGGACACACCAAACCAAAGGGCTAAGTGCCTTTGTAGAATCTTCCACTCCTATACCAGGGTTCAGGAGGGTGAGGTAAGTCATAGTACCTGACCTCAGGGACCTGTCAGTTTAGTTTAGGGTTTTTTGCCCTGGGCACTAGTGACATTTTGAACTGGATAGTTCTTTGCTGTGGGCAGCTGTCCTGTATATGTAAGAAGCTTAGCAGAATGCCTGGCCTCTACCCACTAGAAGCTAGTAGCACTTCCTCCAGTTATGACAACCAACAAAGGTCTGCAGACATTGCCAAATGCCCTCTGATGATCAAAATCACTTCCACTGTGAACCACTAGCCTAAAGCAAAGGAATGATAATTACAGTTAACAAGAACTATAATATGCCAAGTGGTGAGGAAAGCATTTTAACCCCAAAATGTTAAATTCTCATGGAAACATACTGTAAATGCTGACTAAGTGATATTTATGATTATTAGGAAAATGGTAGACTGCATTCATACTTCTCCATAACATTGCAACTGTTCCCAACTGTGTTGGGCTTCAGAACTAACCAAATTCTGTCACCTATGGTATGTCATGGAATGCTCACCGCAGCCCTGTTAAGTACAGCTGAACCTTGAACAGCCCAAGTTTGAACTGGGTGGATCAACTTACACGCAGATTTTTTTTTCATTGATAAATAACTAAGTTACTACATGATCTGGTTGAATCTGTGGATGTGGAACCAAAAATACTACAAAGTTATACATGGATTTTCAACTGCACAGAAGGTTGGTCCCTCCTAACCTCGGCACTGTACAATAAATGTAATTATTACAGTACGTACTGCACAGAAAACAGATCCAGAGAAATTAACCCATTTGCACGAAGTAGTTCTATACCCCAGTTTACTCCAAGTCTAATATCACCACCAATAACACAAAAGGTAACATTTATTGAGTATGCATATATGTAAACTATTGTTCTAAAAGACTTATCTCATTTAATGCTTATGACAACCCTATGAGGGGGCATCTGATATTGCCAAATTTTATAGAAGAAAAACCGAGGCTAAGAGAAACTAAATAACGTGTCTGAGGTTACACTACTCTCAGACTAACTGATGGAAGAGGGATTTGACTTCTGCCACCCCAGTGGTTCCCCAATCTAGCTTCACATGGAGAAATACTGTTGCTCCTGATAATTTATGGAGTAGATATTTGTGAATTCACCTATTTGTAACCCCAAAAATCAACACTTGTGGCACTCTCCTGGTGAGTCACAGACACACAAGGACCAGTGAAAAATTTTAGTTGACCAACATGCATGCTACAGGAGATCAAATAAGGTGATGCTCTACCTTCTTATTTCAGCTCTCAAAGTATAAACAAGTGTCCTTTTCATTGGCATCTATGCCTTTTCCATGGCATCTATTAAGTGCCATGTTTTCACATTTTTGTGCTTTTTGATATGACTTCAAAGGAACCCTCAAGTGTACTGCTAAAAGGCTGTCTCGTGTCCCAAAGTGCATGAAGGCTCTGATATGCCTTACAGAGAAATTATGCTTTAGATAAGCTTCATTTAGGCATCAATTGCAGGTGGCCCTGATCATCCGCAGATTCAACCAACCTCAGATCAAAAATATTCAAAAGAAAAAATTGCAGAAAGTTCCAAGAAGCAAAACTTGAATTCGCTATGCACCAGCAACTATTTATATAGCATTTACATTGTATCAGGTATTATAACTAATCTAGAGATGATTTAAAATACACAGGAGGAAGTGCCTAGGTTATGTGCAAATACTATTCCATTTTATATAAGTATCCTTAGATTTTGGTATCCCCAGGGCAAGGGTCCTGGAACCAATCCCCCTCAGATATCAAAGGACTGTATAGTGCTGTTAGCCATGAGTTCAACAGAAAGGCACATCCAGAAAAAGAAAGAGAAAATTTGCCCATCTGTACATGAGGCTACTCCAAAGAGTGTTAAAAGTAATATTTATAGTGCATGATAAAACTACAGAAAAATAGAAAAGTGGCTGTATTTGTGAGTTCTTGAGATGACAACTGATTAAAAAAAAAAAAGCATGGTAGACAGCACTGTGAGACTGAAAGTCAAAGAAATTTACAGTCACATTATCCAGGGTTAGGAAATTATTAAATCTTTCTCATTTCCTGTTCTATTATAAAGAAATACTAAATACATGATTTTTAGAACTATATGTTACATAAAGTGTCTTTAAACAGAAACACAAATAAAATAAGGACATGTACTGAGTGACTGATGAAAATGTGACCAAAAGCTTACAGGAACCTAACCCTGTATTTCCCCTAAGAGCAATGGTCAATGTTTGCAAATTCAGCATTCTAGCAACTGTACAGAACATAACTACTGCAAATAACAAGCATCAACTGTTTTTAGACTACTTTTAGAAATCACACATTTCTAAGTTTCACCTCAGTGCTCTGAATTAAAATTTTCAGCACTGGGGTCCATAAATCTAAATGTTTGAAAAGCCTTTCATCCAGACCTGTGTTTATGAAAAACTGGGATAAAAGATGCTCTCTAACAAAATTTAACTATTCATCCTAGCTTTTGGCAACACCCTGAATTCAATGTGAATGGCACAGAGACTTGCCTACAGTCATACAAGCTGATGTTGTGAAACTATTCGGATCATACCTTTGCTACCAGCCAACAATTTACCTAAACCATTAGGAAAAAAAATTCCATCACCTTCCATATGGTCATTCAAAAAGTAGTCCCACCTCAAATTCCAGACAGAAGTCTACTTGCTAAGGCAGAAGGCTTCCTGTACGAACCATAGTTACACTGACTCGTGTTTATCAATACGTAACAGGAGTTCATCATCAACTCCTGGTCACTCTCCGAAGTTTAAATTTCCCACCCCTTGAAAACTTTGCATTTGCGCACGTGTTTACCATGTACTAATACATTAGTAATCAGAGCAGTACACAAATGACAGGACTATGAATAATGACTTGGAAATGTATTTTCTTTCTTTCTTTCTTTCTTTGGCCGTGCTGTGGTGGGAGCACGGAGCCCTAACCACTGGATCACCAGGGTATTCCTGGAAATGTATTTTCTTAAGAGAACGATGACTGACTCCTGCTCAGTGTGGATCTCAGGGTCATCCCCAAATGTCCAATAATTTTTATCTTCAATACAGGATTCCCCAGAGGCTGTTCTACTGAACACAAGTCCCATAAAATTCTTTGAGAAGAAAGACTTCTATGGCAGGTGAGCCTAGGAAAATTGCTAGGTAAAACCTTGCAGACATTCCATCACATATTAGTGTTATAAAAGCTCAGAAAGTCCCTAAAGGGAATATAGGAGGGAAACATGTCTAAAATACGGTTCAATAAGCAGTTCCCAGGCTTAGCTGACGATGGATTTCTTTTAAAACTCCAGGGAACAATGTTGTTTGAATATCTTGGTGCCAGAGGCCACAGAGAAAGATAAAATCATCCACCACCAATGGGCCCTTAAGTGCTCTCATGGATCCTGTATGACTCCTCAACATAAGGATTCATCGCAGATCAGTCACTACCCAGCTTCGAGTCCCTTCAGAAAGCCCACAGCGGCCCCATTTGCTGCATGACCACAGTTAAGGGTCCTCAGGGGGAGATGAGCACTGGTCTCACTTCCCTTTTCTCCATGACAATATTCATCGAAACCAGACAATGCGATCCAGGTTTAGTCTTTGAGAAACACCTACAACTATCCCACGGGGAGAGCTGAGCATGACAAAAGAATGGTCTTATACAAGAAAAACGGCAGTGTCCTGTTTGTCCACATGGAGTACAAATGGCCTTCCCTCTGCCTCGAGTCAGAACAGAGGGAAAAAGTCTTCAAAATAAGATAATTTCGTTTTCAAAAGGCCTTTATTTAAGTAATTTGGTGACATTAGGAGAGATTCCATAAAGAAGGAAGCAATGGGCTAGGCCTTGAGGGACAATTCGAAATGGACAAGTGGGATTAGAGTCTTTGGGGATATGGGAGGGGGTGGTTTCGCTGAGGTTTAAACAGGATGCACAAATATAATGCAGAGAAGAGTTCGGTTCTTCAAAATTCCACAGCGGCCAGCTCCTGTGAGACAAGCAGCCAGAAGATAAAACTTAATTTTACCTTCCGAAGCCATCAGAGACACGCCTGCATGAGGAGCGTGATGTGTTCTTGGCATTGGCAAGGGAAGGAAGAGCTGCATGTGTGGGAGAAAAGAGAGAGCCAGGAGGAATGCGTGCCTTTCAGAAGTAATTCTGGACTCCTTAGAGCTTTCTGAGAGATGACAGTATAATGCTGAGGTGCAGTGCATGCACTCTGACCCCAGGCTGCCTGTGTCTCCAACCCAGCTCGGCCATTTACCAGCTGTGTGACCTTAGGCTAGTTGCTTAAACTCTCTGTACTCAGTTTCCTCACCTGCAAAATGGGGATGACAGTAGTACATCTACCTCAAAAGGGCTGACATAAGGTTGAAATGAGCTAATACACTTATAACACTTAGCTTAGTACCTGGCACACACCAGGGCCGTTAAACAGCTGTGTACTAGGGACTTCCCTGGTGGTGCAGTGGTTAAGAATCTGCCTGCCAATGCAGGGGACATGGGTTCGAGCCCTGGCCTGGGAAGATCTCACATGCTGCAGAGCAACTAAGCCCGTGCGCCACAACTACTGAGCCTGCGCTCTAGAGCCTGCAAGCCACAACTACTGAAGCCTGCGCGCCTAGAACCTGTGCTCCGCAACAAGAGAAGCCATTACAAGGAGAAGCTCGCACACCGCAACGAAGAGTAGCCCCCCACTAGCTGCAACTAGAGAAAGCCCACGCGCTGCAACGAAGACCCAATACAGCCAAAAATAAATAAATAATCAATTAATTAAAACAAAAAAAAACAGCTGTGTACTGGAGCTGATGTGTACTGGCTCACGAGAGCCAAATCTTCTCCCAACTCCCTATTCAGTGACATCAGTCATCCTCTGCCAAAGCTAGAGTCAATGTTAAACATTTACCAGCACATCACGTTTATATACATGCACACACATGTGTGTATACATGTAACTGCATACATGTACATGCATATATACACACATAAGTGTTTGCCATCATTATTATTATCAGTACTAAGATTTTTTTTTAAATGTGACTCAAGCAGAGACTAGTTCATCTGTATTCCTGTCTTTTACACAGGTTACATGGAAATTCTGAGGCTGCCCTCAATTCTTCAACCCCAAAACAAATGCTTATGGACCACCCACATGTCTGGCACAGGCCTAGTCACTATGGGCTACAGAAGAGGTATAACAAAGGTCTTTGACCATAAGGAGTTTACAACCTAGCTAAAACTGCTTGCAAAGAAAATGCCACAAGTAAAACCCAAACTCACCTTACCTCCCCTACCCAGTCACTCCTTATTCTCTTCTTACAGGATTAAAGGAAGTGTAAGCAGGAATCTGGCCCCAAGTAGTCAGTGAGCACTGTCTTCCCTGGGATCATTTTGAGCACCGCTGGAGCTTATCTGTTCTCACTCCTTCCCCAAGGAATCTGAGCTCCCTCCACCGTTGATATGGATCAATACAGCCTGAGGCTGTGCATATTTGCGACTCATCATTCCTACTAGATATGTACAGAAGAACAGCCATGGTACACAAACATACATACACACACACACACACACACACACACACACACACACACACACTCACTCACTCATACTTTTCAAGTTAATAAAAATCAACAAGAATGTATTAAGCCTCCAGAATGTGCCAAAGTGCTTTTTGTAACTTTCCACCTTTCGAGGGTATTCCCTCACAGTTTTTAGCTATGTCTTATGACGTTGTATCAAAACTAAAAGTCATGCACTGTAATGATAACTGTTAATCATAACACCGAATGTTTACTAAGAATTTACTATCAGGCATGAATTCTTCTTAGCGTTTTACATTATCCTGTGAAGTATCCTGTTAATATCCCCACTTTACAGGTGAGAAAAATGAGCTTCAAGGGATTAAGTAACTTGCCTAGGGCCACAGAGCTGGTAAGAACTAAAATTCAATCTGGAGATTGGCAGACTCTAGACCCTGTGCTATAAATCCCAGTGAGTTAGGTGCTTCTCAGTTTTGGAACTAATGGCACTTCGGGCTGAGTAATTCCTTGCTGTGCACTGCTGTGCGTTATAGGTGTTTAGCAGCATCTCTGGTCTCTACCGACTAGATACCAAGATCCATTCCCATTTGTGACAATTAAAAGTGTCCTGGTAAGAACCAGTCTCACCCAAATGAGTTTGCTGTATGACCCCTGTGAGTCAAAATCGTCCCTGGTTGAGAAGCACGGCTGTAAATCAGGAGAAACAGAATAGAATTCCTTAACCTGGCTATAAATTAGAAATACCTGTGAGATACTTTTAAAAATAAGAATAAAATTGCAGACACCAAGCCTTACCATAATCTCTAATTTCTAGGGGTCTGGCATAATGGTTCATGAAAAACTTAACAGGAGACATCTGCCCCCCCATTAGTTGTGTCACGTTGGGAAATTACTTGCCTTTTCAGAGCCTCAAATCCCTTTTCTGTGAATTGAGGAGACACAGCTAGACTGTATGGAAGACCTCTCCATAGCTAACAATCCATTCTGTAAAACCACATGATACCCATCGCTTTACTCCTTCCCAGATTTCCATCCCACACTGTACACAGTGGATCAAATTCCCAAAGGAGAAAAGTTTGTACAACTCCAATCTTCATAGAACTATGAGCAATCTGGCCAAAGATAGATTCCTTGACAGAAATACAATCTATTCGGGGCTTCCCTGGTGGCGCAGTGGTTGAGAATCCGCCTGCCAATGCAGGGGACATGGGTTCGGGTCCTGGTCCGGGAGGATCGGACATGCCGCAGAGCAACTAAGCCCATGTGCTACAACTACTGAGCCTGTGCTCTAGAGCCCGTGAGCCACAACTACTGAGCCCATGTGCCCCAACTACCGAAGCCTACGCGCCTAGAGCCCGTGCTCCGCAGTGAGAAGCCACCGCAATGAGAAGCCCATGCACCGCAACGAAGAGTAGACCCTGCTCGTCGCAACTAGAGAAAGCCTGCGTGCAGCAGCGAAGACCCAACACAGCCAAAAAAAAAAAAAAAAAAAATACGATCTATGCACTGTAGACACAAAGCCGGGGTGAAATCACTGCTGGAAAAAGGCTAGTTTCCACTTCACATCTGAGGGAGATGAAAGTTTAATCCCAAATTAGAAATGCAGCCATCCGTTATGCAAAGTATCTGCTGCATCCCTGAGAAAAACAATCCCCCAAACTAGTATTACAATAAACTGTATTCACCAGAAATCTTTGACTTGAAGAGACACCAGGAAATGTCGCTTTTGGATTCACGAAATATGTTCATGTCATTTACGTAATAGAATGCAAAAGAAAAAAGTGGACATTATCTACATTATAGACTCGAAGGCATTAGTTTGAAAATCCCAGATCCTATCCCCAACCTGACAAAATTCATTCCATGACAAAAAAGTACTTTAGAGAATCAAGCTGTCATTGCTCTATCTGTATATACTAGTTAGGTGCACAAGTAGAATACTGCTGGGAGATTTTACAAAGAGCTTTAAAAGAAGCCATGTTTCTTTGCTTATACCAATTTGTGTAAAATCGGCATGTTACATCAGTTTACTGTCACTTTTACTTTATATGCCCACGTGCAGAAATGGAATGAAAATGGTTACATTTGAAAGTGTCTGGAGCTGTTAAAGTAAAAAGGAATAACCATTCTGCCATTCTTCAAGTAAGAGGGGAAAAAAGAAACCCTGCAAGAATGTTGAATAGAAGGGAATCTGCAGGAGGTCCAGAGGAAAGGGGAGAGTTCCTGGATTATAATAACACCATGATACGGTCTTCTGCCCAGAAATTAGTTGCATGTTATCAGTTAATTAAGAGATGATCAGATACCGCTAAATCAATTTACGAGAAACTGATCTCACAGGAAACAGACTTGTAGCTGTAATTGCAAATCCGTTCCTTTAAATATGTACTACCAAGGACACTATCAAGGCAGGTCTTATTCAATATTAAAGTGTGAAAGAAACTATTCCAACTTTCTTGGCAAGCGCAGAATTACAGAAGAAGGGAACCAACTGATCTTCAGTGGCATGCAACCAGGCCATAAACAAGTATGAAAAATTGCTTTCTTCTAGCCCAGCTTCTCTATTGATGTGTTAACTAGGTTCGAAAGAGGTGAGTGCTAAAAAACACTTGTGCCCAAGCCCAAAGGGGCATCAACTAAACGACCACTACCACCATCTGTTGGTGGTTGGTAGAGTTGCACTTTTACTCCGCCTCGCAGTTTCTTTGTTCACATTGGGTCAATGTTTCTTAACTGAAATTTCACGTGTGGAGGAGCATCTTCATAATATCCTTAATGATGTAATACAGAAGCCCTTAACCATTTCTCCTAATATCTGTACCCCTTATGTATTTGGACACTGAATGAATTCCCTGTAGTGGCCTGGAGGTAAAGCTGCCTCAAATTTCCTGATGTCTCATATTTTATCTTAAAATTTCATATGAATTTTATGCTCAACACCAGAGTAGCTGACTCTCAGTTCTATATAAAAACACTCAAGATTATTTACAGTTCAACTTCTTATATTTTATCACCACATATTCAGGTTAAATTGATGATTCATGTGGGTGTACCGTATTTAGCCCGTGGTTTCATGTAACCCTGGATACTTACAACCCCCAGAAACACTTTTGCCCCAGTTTGAGAAAAAGCAGCATGAATTCAAGCTCAGCTCTACCACAGCCTGCTGTGTGCCTGCACTGAGCCTGTTTCCTTACCTGTAACCTAAGGGTCTTGGACAGGATCTCTAAGGGTACTTGCACCTCGGCAGCAATGACAATCACATCCCCAGACATAAGCCTCACTCCTCTCCCTCTATTGGTGAGACATAGGTACACACTTTTATAAAATGTGGGCACAGAAAAATGTAATAATACTGTTATTTTATAGAGTATATAACTAAGTCAATAAATACTATAGACATTTCCCATTTCATCTGTATTAATAAAAGTGTTTGTATTCAAGTTGGCAAAATAAAAGCCCCCTACATTCTTCTCATTAGCAAAATGGGGAAATGCCTTATATGTAGGGTCACCTCATATTTATATACACACGAAGTCAGTAAGGCTAGACTTGGAATTCAAGGCTGAGACAAAAGATGCTAAAGACGTAAGGGAAGATCCAAAATGTACAAAGAACTCTTAAAGCTCAACAATAAGAAAATAACCCAATTAAAAATGAGCCAAAGGTCTTAAGAGACACCTCACCAAAAAATATATACAGATGGCAAATAAGCACATGGGAAGATGCTCCACATCTTATGTCATCAGGGAAGTGCACATTAAAACAACGCAAGACCACTATACACCTATTAGTATAGTCAGAATCTGGAACACTGACAACACCCAATGCTGGCAAGGATGTGAAGCAACAGGAACTCTCATTCATTACTGACAGGAATTTAAAAATGGTACCATCACTGTGGAAGACAGTTTGGCGGTTTCTTACTCAACCAAACATACCCTTAGCATATGATCCAGCAACTGTGCTCCTTCGTATTTATCCAAAGGAATTAAAACATTAGGCTCCCACAAAATCCTGCACACAGATGTTTATGGCAGCTTTATTCATAACTGCCAAATCATGGATGCAACTGAGATGTCGTCTAGTAAGAAAATGGATAAACTGTGACACAATCAGACAATGGAATATTATTCATCACTAAAAAGAAATAAGCTATCCAGCCATGAAAAGACAGGGAGGAAGCTTAAATGTGTATTACTAGGAAAGAAGCCAATCTGAAAAGCTATATACTATATGATTCCAACTCTATGACATTCTGGAAAAGGCAAAACTAGGGACACAGTAAAAGATCAGTGGTTGCCAGGGGTTAAGGAAGTGGGACAGATGAACAGGCAGGACACAGAGGATTTTTAGGGCAGTGAATATACTATATGATACTGCAGTGATGGGTGGATACATGCCACTATACATTAGTTCAAATCCATAGAATGTATAACAACAAGGGTGAACCCTAATGTAAATTATGGACTGTGCGTAATTATGACTTGTCAATGTAAGTTCATCAATTATAAGTTCATCTCCCACTCTGCTGGGCGATGGTGGTAATGGGGGAGGCTATACATGTGTAAAAGCAAAAGGTATATTATAGGAATTTTGTATCTTCCTCTCAGTTTTGCTGTGAACCTAACACTGTTCTTAAAAAAAAAAAAAGTGTTCAAAAAAATATATATATACGCCTAAAGAAAAATGATGTTAAGTAGCTTAGATTTCCCCACTTGGTGGCCTGTGGATTTTTCACATTCTGACAAGCCCAACAATATAATGCACCAGCACAGAGAAGCCAATCACAGCCCGATCAGCGTGAGGTCTTCAGCTCAGATTCTTGCAAACACTGAAGAATGGAAGCCCTCAAACGTATTTTCAAGAACAAAAACCAGGCGTTTTATTTCGTCCCTATGATCACAGACAGCCCCAATCCCATGAGGTGCCTGTGAAACTCCACATATGGGAAGTATATTTTCAAGGAAAAGGCCAAAGTGTCAGAGGCAGTGATCATAAGAATAACCCCTTTTTTCTCTCTTTTTTACTGACACAATTTAGCTTTCCCTCATTTTTACAGCAGCTATTTCCCAGATTTCATGTTCTGAGACAATTTTCAACACTACCTTTTCCCTAGAGTCACCACCAAAAAAACAAACAAACAAACAAACAAAACAACTGCAGTGTGCCCCTTCACCTTGGTACTATTCCCCCTACAGCCCAGCTCCAGGTGGTCTGTGGTTTGAGGGCTGCCCACCACACAACCTGCTGTCTAATTCTAAATCCGGTACACTTCCCAGTCACACCAGTAGTCTACATTTGTACGACAGCGAAGGCTTCAAGTGATTAATCAGTTGCAAATCAAATATTAAAACTGAGGATTCATCTCATCACCGCAGCGCAACAGATGCATTTAGTGCTAATAAATAAACTGCAAACTTCCTGCAGACGCTGTGAAGTGCATTCCCAATTTGCTTTTGCGCTGCGTTCCTAATAGAGAGGAGGGAGAGTGCCACTGATATTCTAAGGCTGTACTACCCACGGATGCAAGCAGCCAGCTCTGCTGTGTCTCACCAGATAAAAGACTCAGAAATTAGAGGGGGAGAAGCATTCTGACCTGATGCTCTCTGATCTTCCTAACTAACCTTCAACCATACCATCAGTCTCAATCACATCATGTGGGCACTGAGATTCATGTGGCCAAATAAAAATAAGATTACGACATTCATTAACATGTGTGATGGACGGGTAGATGAAAAGCTCCATATGTTTAGAGTTTTCAGTATAATTTAAAACAGCAACGCATCGGCCTTAAAAATGGAACCCCCATGGTCTCCAAACTTCAAGGATACTGGAAGATGCTTGCTTTGAATAAATCAGTTTGGAAAGCTGCAGTCATCAGTCTCAAAGTAATTTCTGCCAAAGCATAAATGGCTACTTAAACACAGGATATTTTTTAAAAGGTTTTTAAACTACTTGAAAAAGTTTATTAACAGTACATTATAGCACATGTACAAAGGTTACCTATTAGGGAACTTGTGAAAAACAGAAAGAGATAAACTCATAGAAAGTCATACAAAAGTGGAGCACAGTGAATTCAACAGTATATTAAAAACAAAAGCAAACCCACCGTGAGCCAAGTAGGGCTAGAGCCAAAAATTCAAGGGAAGTACAATAGAAAGATCTTTGCAGTAGTTCATTATTACAGTGGTAGAGCCTCATACGCACATCTGACTTAGAAATTTCAACTGTGTAACTGAGCTCAAAACAATAATAACAAAACCAAGAACAACTGTTTTTGATAAAAGATGGTTCTTTAACACAAGCCAACCAGTTCATGAGATTCATTCAAAGAAACAATGATCTAAAGTTAAAAAAAAAGAAAAGAACAATGATCTATTCCAATACTGGAGGGAAATTCAGCTGAGCTGTTCTCACTAAGAAATACTAGAGCAGAAGGAGGGATGATCTGATGGGTTTTCAAAAGTAAATATGGCAGTATAAAACTTCCTTGACTTGCAGTGGGGTTATGTCCTGACTAATCCATTTGAAGTGTAAAATATCATTAAGTCTAAATGAACTCAATACACCTAACCTACCAAACATCATAGCTTAGCCTTGCATACCTTAAACGTGCTCAGAACACTTACTTTAGCTTGTGGTTGGGCAAAATCACCTAGCACAAAGCCTGTTTTATAATGCAGTGTTGATATCCCATGTAACTTGTTGTCTACTATACTGAAAGTGAAAACAGAATGGTTGTCAGGGTGCAGAATGGTTATAACCGTACTGGTTGTCTACCTTCCTGATCGCATGGCTGACCGGGAGCTGCAGTTGCTGCCACTGCCCAGCATCAGAAGAGAGGATCACACTGTATGTCACTAGCCCAGGAAAAGGTCAAAATTCAAAGTATAGTTTCTACTGAATACATTTCACTTTTGCCAAAAAATCATAAGCTGAACCATGATAAGTCAGGGACCTTCTGTACAATCTTCACCCTTTTTGATGACTTTCAACATAATACCCTCTATATATATCAATAATTTAGAGGAGAAAAACCATATGGTTACCTGAGCATATAATGTAAAAAAAGCCCTTGATAAAATTGAGCACATATTCTGGACACACCTTTAGTAAAGCACAAGGATATTTGCAGCATTACATCCAATAGTAAATTTTGGAAACAACCCCAGTATACACCTATTTGAGAGCAGTTACAAAATTATGGTATATCTATGCAAAGAAATTGTGCATAATCATTAAAAAGAAGAAAACATACACACACAATAATGAGAGGAAAGATGCAAACTAAAGGGGAATGGAAACTATAATCGCATTTTTATGAAAGTCATGACATGTACATATGTAAGTTTTTATATTTAAAATAAAAAGCAGGAAAAGACATTAAACCATTAATAGTGCTTAGCTCTTGGGAAAGAAAGTGGAGCAGAGGCTTTCATTTTTTTACTTTATAAGTTTCTGAAATCTCAGATTTTTTTAAACAAACGTATTTCTCTTATAATTAAAAAAATATATAAATCTGGAGAATAAGGGGGAAAAAACTTGAATTAAAAACCACAGAATTGGAACCAGCCCAAAGAAGTCATCTGGAAAAACTATGTCCATCATCTCCATCAAAGAAGACACTCCTTTTTATGAAGACTCTAGGGAAGAAGATGGCAGAGTTCCTGGATAATCCAGTCAATGGTTACATAACCTGAACGGTGAGAAAAAATCCTTCCTTTAACCTACCCCCTTCTCCTCATTCTCAGCTCAGAGCCCAATCCTTTTGTTCTTTCCTCAGGAACTACAGAAAACAGATGGTCACACCATCCTTTGAATTTGTCAATGAATCACACGAAACCAACAGTGTTTTTCTGGAGGGACAACATTGTGTTTGACAACACAGAATGACATATCCCAGTTTGCTGCTCACACAGAAACTTACCAGACTTCATTACTAATGAGCTCTTCAAAGGGCTTTCACCAGATGTATTTAATTTAATTCAACAAATATTAATTCTGTGTCTCCCATGCATTTGGTATTTTATTATGAGATGTGGAGGGCCCTTTACAAATTTAAAACTTCATGGTGGAGAAAGAGATGATTCAGGACAGTTTAAGATTAACTAGGAGAATGCACTCCATCATCATCATTAATATGATGATTATTATTATAGCATAAATAAGATCTTTAGAGTTGAGACTAGGCTAAATAGGGTAAGGGGGGAACTTTTTAGGACTTGTTAAAATTGTACTATTTTATTTTGTCTTCCTCCTTAAGTTTTTTGTTCAGTTTTGTTTTGATATTTACTATTTGCCAACGAGGTCAGATAAGCTTTCGAAAGGAGAGCCAGACTGAAGGTCTGGCCAGGTCATACATCGAGGTGGAGGCAGAAGTATAAGAAAGAGGCTTCCACGGTCATAAGCCGTCCAGTGGTGACAGCTGGGTGAAGGGTAGTGACCCAGACACATCAAAGAAGACTTGACCTGGCTTGATGACAGACTAGCAAGGCGTGGTAGTCTGATCAGCAGCAACAGGGTATGTTCCAGTAACCGACACAAACAGGGAAGAAAAACGTTGGATTCAAAAAGAGTGCTTAAGGTAGTGGAGAAGAAAACATGTCAGTACGTGGAAACAGGAAGGCAGTTTAAGAAGCCAAACTTGGACCCAGACTTATCCTTTAGGAAACGGAATCACCACTTTGTGTCGCCTCCGTACTTTCTACACCTTACAGCTTTCTGCAGTTGGCATGAAACTCTGTGGCAACTTCCCCCATTTAATCTTACTCTTTTGTGTCCATGTCAAAAGGTAAAACTCTTCATATACCAAGTGACCCATCTCTGCCTAATCCAAGTCCACAAGGAAATGAGCTCAAGAACAGACATCAGGGCATGGGCCGCACGTAAGGACAAAAATTCAACACTACTAATCATTGGTAGGCTGTGTTTCCTTCCCCCCTCCACCAAAAAAAAGCTACTAAGTGGTAGTATTTTTGCGTTTTTTTTAAGTATCCAACTTGCAGACCAAAAATTAAATCAAACTTCCTTGCTAACAAAATAAAAGTGAGCGTTACTTGAGTTCAAGTAACAACATAATGGGATTAAGGTAGATGTACAGAAGACTTTCTGGTCCTAAGTGGAGGGAATGGATAATCGACACTTCTTCTTGTCTACTTGTGTTTTTGGACTTTACGAAGATTCAGCAAAGTGTAGTCGGATTTGATTGCAGGGACATTAACGCACAGCTTGCCCTCCTCAACACAGAAACCTCAGAGCCATCTTTTTTTCCCCTTGCTCATCAGCACTGTGCTTTTCACATTTTGTCAGCCTGTGTGCTAATGCTCTTCAAACAAGAAAACTGTCCATTGGTAGAACATCTCTCTCCTACTCCAAAACTCAACAGGGTTCTGAACATCTGCAAAATTCCACATACACTCATTCTCTGAAACTTGAGAATCTCTTACTCATTTCAACGTATCCTTTTTTCTTTGAAGATAGTTGTTCTCTATCCTCATGGATACCTAAATGAATAATTAAGAGCCATCCAACCTTCCAACATAAATAATGGCCTCAATGGTGACAGAACTCTTTTTTATATCCATGTTCTACCTGCTCAGCTTCTCCTCCTCAATTATGTTGTTTAATTTCTCATTAGCTAAGCATATCTTTGGACTAACAAAGCAATTTTCCCCTAGAGTGTGTCATTTCTGCAGGGAAGGTTTTCCATTTACCTGCCTACATCCTTTAGTTCAAAAACATGAATGTGCTAAATTTTCAACTATCTCAAATATTCTGCATTTGCATTGTGTTTGATACATGAATTACACAGAGTGAGCCAGTGATTACTTCATCTTAGGACCATGCTTGTACAGGTACCCATGGTGATAAGAACTGTTACTGACGTTTCCCTGGGGATTCTTGGGTAAGTCTTACCATTTCCTTAACAGGATTCCCACAGCCATAAGTATCCCCTGGACTAATCAGAACACCCATCAAAAAGAAGGGAGAACAGGGGCTTCCCTGGTGGCGCAGTGGTTGAGAGTCTGCCTGCCGATGCAGGGGACACGGGTTCGCGCTCCAGTCTGGGAGGACACCACATGCCGCGGAGCGGCTGGGCCCATGAACCATGGCCGCTGAGCCTGCGCGTCCGGAGCCTGTGCTCCGCAGCGGGAGAGGCCACAACAGTGAGAGGTCCGTGTACCGGAAAAAAAAAAAAAAAAAAAAAAAAAAAAGAAGGGAGAACAAATCCAAACCACAGGACCATACAGAAGGCACTCCCTTCAGAGGGTCCTGCATGTTACCTGTATAGATGACTCAAGGCCCACAGCTGGGTAATGTTCCCACTCTTGGTCAGCAGTCCCCAAACCCCACTATCTTCCCACAAGGGTAGAAAGAATGTCACAAGAAACTTAACAATCAAGTGTTCAGGTTTATAAATTGTTTTCTACTTTTTGCATAAAGTGGAATGATGTGGGGGCATGTTCACAAAAAAAGGTAGTCCTCTCAGCTCCGCATTCTCCTAAGCCTTCTTGAGTTCAATGAGAAATATGTGAATTTTATAACTCAAATGTCAAATATTGCACACAATCCTTATTTATGCTGGAACCAACAGTAACAAACACTTCCTAATGAAATTTTTAAGATCTCAATTTTATTTCCATGCTAAAATGAAACTTTTTGAGATATATCAATTGCTAGTATCAGTACTTCGGTGTTTCAAACATACCGCTAAAAATGCTATACCTAAAAAGAGTAGAGGCATTGATGTTACCCCTAATCTCGTGGAAAAGTATCATCATGTCACCCATTCCTTAGAGGCAGAAGAATGACCAGACCCCAGGGCTATTCATCAAGAGTGGGGATAAAAAAAAAAGAGTGGGAGATAGGTATGGCTTTAAGAAAAACCCTCATATCTCCACCTTCACTCTACCCTCCAGAAAGAAGAGGACTGCAATAGTTGGAAAGGGTAAAGGACACTTTAGTGGTCTCCAAGACTGGGTGGAGTTGCATTCTGCCCATCAGAAGCTTGAGTGCATGGGGTTGCAGAATCTTTCCCATCTCCCTAGTTTCCACAAGGCTGTTGGGCAGCAGCAGGGTTAAAGCGGCTGTAGGACAGGGCATGCCCAGACAACGCTGATTTTCTGTCATTCTTTCTTCTCCTGATGAAGCGAGATGAAGGTAGACAAAGCCTAGTTCTCCCTTGACCTCAAGATTTCTCCCTTCAAAATATGGGTAAGAAAGGTGGAAAGGCATCCTATAGGAAAAGCTCTTATATTTCATACTTCTTCCTTTGTACGCTTTCTATTCTTTTATGGAAAAAGGTAGAACAGGTCTGCAAGTATCTCCCTTGAACTCCCATGCACTGTCCCAAACTCACCTCGGCCAAGGCACATCAGCGGACAGCAGCCTCGAGTAGCCTCCACCATGCATCAAGGCACAGTCTTGTGCTGTCATTAATACCTTCCTTTTCATTTGTCTCTGATTTAAGCAAGCTAAGACTACAGGAACCATGTAATTTACCATCCAAACAGGGACACTCTCGAGAGTGAAAGGGAGTACTTTTAATAATTATACTGGGACGACCAGGAATATATAGTACTAGAATTGTCACAGGCAAACCAGGAAAGTATGGTATGAGTTTTTCTCATAAAGGAGTAGGAAGACTAGATATTCAAGTTTGAGCTTTGGAAAGGATAAAGGATGAAGGATTGATTTTGGCCTATGTTAGTTTTTAAGCCACTCTGGCTCACTGACAAGGCTCAGGAAAGGTGTTCCCCACAAGTCCATATGTCCAGACATGCTTAATCAAGATCTACAGGGGGGCTTGGGGACAAAGCAACCAGGTGCTTGCACTCGGATTCATCTTCCGTGCACAAGTTATCTTAGGAGCTTTGAGAAGAGAGCTTACGTACTCCTTGGCTTAGTGGCTAAAGCATGATCATAGACACTTGAGAGCATCCATTCCATTACTTATGAACTAAGAATAATTCTAAATCATCTCTCCCTGCATGTATTCCTTCTCTCTTCCAAAGATCTGGGTCTTACACACAGACCATAATCTAAAAACATCGGCCCCAAACAAGCTATTCCCCCAGACTCCCTGCAAAGTAACAAAGGACCTATATGACTCTCAAAGATAAAAATCATTATTTCATCCTGCCATTATTTTTGAATGTGAGTGACATCATTTTCACTCTGAATGAACAACCCAAACATTTTTCAGAAAAAGATTCTTCCTATGTTTATGAATCTAACTGGGACAGACATTACAATTTACACTATCATTTTGCTGTCACATTGTTTGGAAACATTTTCCAAAAAAGATAACTCCAAAAAACTTTCTGTTTAAATAAACACTGGTAGACACTGTGCACTTATATTTATGCTCAAGTTCACACTGATATTCCAGTGCAAAGTCCTCTTGCTTTTGAACAGAACACTGTTAGATGGTCAGCAGGTAATTTCCACTCTTCATCCCCATTCCCAATCATGTAGATAAACCTGAACAAAATCAAAAGAAGTTAAAAATTAGACACCAAAGAGAGCAGATGATGTTAAAAAAAAAAAAAAAAAAGGCAGAATAAGTCCATGGCAAGGTGTTGAAGAGTTTGGTGGGTTTAGGTGGACATAAATAAAATCATTCACATCCACAATTTTAACTGTGAAAAGTGAGGAGAAAGAAAGACACGATTCCCACGGAAAGGGAAATGCTCCCTTTATAAAACAAAATAATCGCTGGAGAGAAAACTGAAAAATGAGACCGGGGGTGCAAATGAACATCATGAACAGGCATGCAAAACCAGAAATGAGGACCCATTCGCAACAAGCAGTCCATCCCTAGGAAAGCTACCATAATCCTGACAAAGAATAAAGTGGAAGGAATCACTCTACCCAATATTAAGGTTGGTTACAGAACTACAATAATCAAGACAGAGGGAGAGACACATAAATCAATGGAACATAATCTAGAACCCAGAAACAGACCTACACAAAAACGCCTAACTGATTGACAAAGGTGCAAAAAAGCATTCAGTAGAGGAAGGATTAATCTTTTCAACAAACGGTGCTAGAACTAGTGGATATCCATGGGCAAAAAAAATGAATATTGACCTAAACTTCACACTTCACACAAAAATTTACTCAGGATGGATCATGGACTTAAATGTAAAACTTTTACGCTTCTAGGGAAAACAAAAGAAAAATCCTTAGGATCTAGAGCTAGTATTATTACCAAAGGCATGATCCATAAAAGGAAAAACTGATCATCTGAACCTTATCAAAATTAAAGACTTTTGCTCTATGAAAGCCCATGTGAAGAAAAAGAAAAAGACAACCTACTGACCGGGAGAGAATATTTCATATCACATATGTGACCAAGGACTAGTATCTAGAACATATAAAGAACTCTCAAACCTCAACATTAAAAGAAAAAAAAGTCCAATTAAACAATGAGCAAAAGACCTGAACAGACATCTGGCTGAAGATCTGCAGATGGCAAGTGCATGAAAAGATGCTCAACATTATTACGCATTCGAGAAATGCAAATTTAAACTACAATGAGATCATTTCACACCTATCTGAATGGATAAAATGAAAACAGTGACAACACCATATGCTGGTGAGGATGGGAAAAAACCTGAATTACACTCATATACTGCTGGTAAGAGTGGAAAATGGTACAATCACTCTGGAAAATGGTTTGTCGGTTTCTTGTAAAACTAAACATTCAACCAGCAATTGCACTCTAGTGCATTTATCCTAGGAAAAAACTGAAAATTTTTATTGAAAACAAGCAACCAAACAAAAAAACCTGTACATGAGTGTTCACAGCAGCTCTACTTATCAGAGCTGAAAACTGGATCTAGCCAAAGTGTCTTTCAACAGGTGAGGGGTTAAGCAAACTGTGATATACACAGAATATATGTGTGTGTATGTATATACATCTAAACATATATATGTAATGATATACTGATATACAGTGATGGACACATATATATGTGGGGGGGGCGGTGTGTGTGTATCATGATATACTACTCAGCAATTAAAAAGCGACAGACTACTGATATTCGCAACAATGTGGATGAAACTCCACAGAATTAGGCCAGGTGAAAAAAGTCCACCCCAAAAAGGTTAATATGTATTACTGCATTAACATAAAATTTTGAAATGACAACATTTTAGAAATTGAAGTGAGAGGAGTGGTTATTAGGGGTTAGAAGTGGAAGCAGGAGGGAGATGGGTATGGCTGTAAAAGGCAACAGGAGCACCAGGTGTGATGTCAAAACTGTTCCTATATGACTGTGGAGATGGACACACAAACCTACGCAGGTGATCGAACTTTATAAAACTAAGTACATAGAGCCACAGAAAGGAGTACAAGCACAATAGGAGAAACCTGAACAAGACTGGTAGATTATATCAACGCCAATATCTGGGATGCAATATTATACGAGAGGTTTTTTGTTTGTTTGTTGTTTACTTACTGCTACTGGCTTAATATAAAGGGATACAACTCAGGAACAGCCAAATGGAAGAGATGTGTGGCGTGTGTGTGTGTGTGTGTGTGTGTCTTACATGCCCTCTAGGTGTGTCACCCTGTCAGCACTGGGATGTGTTCACTAACCCAGAAGCTCCCCAGATCTTGCAGTTCGAGAGTTTTCATAGAGCTAATCTCTAGCCACTCCTTTCTCCCTGAAGGTCAGTGGCACGGGCTGAAATTTGCAACCCTCTAATCACTTGATCTTTCTTTCTTTTTTCTTAATTGAAGTACAGTTTGATTTACAATATTGTGTTAATTTGTGCTGTACAGCAAAGTGATTCAGTTATACATATCTATGTGTGTGTGTATATGTAACTACATTCTTTTTTACATTCTTTTCCACTGTGGTTTATCCCAGGATATTGAATATAGTTCCCTGTGCTATACAACAGGACCTTGTTGTTTATCCATTCCGTATATAATAGTTTGCATCTGCTAAGCCAAACCTCCCACTCCATCCCTCCCCCACCTCTCCTCTCCGTGGCAACCGCAGCTCTGTTCTCTATGTCTGTGATTCTGTTTCTATACTAGCGTTTTGCAACATGTTACCATTGGAGGAAAGGGGGCCAAGTGTCCAAGGGCTCTCGTGAAACTGCATGTTAATTTATGATTATCTCAAAGTTTCCTATGAATAAAAAATAAGTGCTAAAAAATCAAGCATTATTAACATGTTTACTTCAGAAGACTAAATAAAAATAACTAGCTTACAGAATTAGTGGAACTATACTAATTTTGTTAAGATGTAAGCATGTCCCTGTGTATTCCTGCACTAAAAAAAAAAAAGATTAATAGGAAATACTTGTCAGTGGTTGTCATTTCTGGATGGAGAGATTATGCATACTGCTACTTGCTTTTTAAGTTTTTCTCAAATTTTAATTTATTTTTTCAAATAGTCTAAAATGAATACCTTGTTCTTATACTCCAATGGCATTAAATATGCTTGATAGGAAATGGAGAAAAAAAATCATCCTAATTTTATGTACTTCTTATCCAGCACAATGCCAGAGAAGGCACCTTGCCTGAGGATTAAGATTTTTTAAGCTAAGGGCCTATCTGAGGCAGTGACGTTGAATTCAATCAGAAGTGGTGGTCCCTTGAATATAAATATCTCTTCTGATACAACTAATAAAACCTATTCTACATATTCCTATTTTCGTTCAGTCAATCCCATCTTTGCTATTTTAGAAATAAGGCTTTCAGCAGAACTGTATGGGGCAAAGGTAGAACTTCAGAGGATTATGTCACCCTGAATAACTGTACTTTCCTTTCTAGTGTCGGGAGAAAGTCAAGGTTCTCTGACACTGGAAATACAGGGCCACTGCGAGAGGTGAAACGAAGCTAGAAAAACAATTCAGTCTGTGGTTACCAGGAAGTTACACTCCCTTATTCCCCCCGCCCCAAATTATCTCCATTTGCTTCAGATTCTTCACAGGCCTGCATTTAACACCCTCTCACAACACACTGCAAAACAAATCTGTCAGCGGCAAATACGGCCATAGCAACTTCCCCCCAATTACCAGGGTAACAAAGTGAACAGCAGAGAAAACACCTCCAAAAAGAATGTGCCCCTAGCTGTCATGTGCTGTGCAAGGACTGCATTTTCTGTATTTTCCATGGGCCCTGGTTTATGGGACAATTTGCCTAAATAAACTATATATAAGTAGTGACATCACACCTGTGAATGTCCCTGTGGCCTATTCTCATTTATTGATCTTTGGGTTCAGAAGTCCTCAACAGATGGTACCTCCTCCTAGGGGACATCTTGGAAATCTGTGCGGTGTTTTCTGAATACAGAGGGAACGGGAGCTGCCACAGCAACTGAGAAACAACACTGGGATTTGGTGGGCAGGGCGCCTCACAGAATTGTGCCGGACTCAGGACTACCCTAGTGGGCAGGAAACAAAATGCCAAGCACCTTAGCCTAGAACCTTCCTTTGGTTCACGTAAACGCAGTTTTTTTTTGTTTTTTACAGTTTTAATATACAGTGCATGCAAAAATGTGTAAAATGAGAGGAAAATGCTACTCTACTCTGTCGAGAACTTTACCAAGGATTGTTTATCATTTCAAAAATGGCATCACCAAAGGCAATGGTAGCCCATTCAATGCATCTGTAGCAGTGGGTTTTAGAGCTGAAGCATTCATAGGGATTACAGGTATAAGCGCAAGCCTCTGATACCTCATTATGTCCTCCAAAGCCCTGCCATCCAAAGTGGGGCTCAAGACCAGCGGTACTGGCATCACTGGGCAGTTTGTTCAAAATGCAGAACCTCAGGCCCCACCCCAGAGCTGCTGAATCAGAATCTGCATTTTAACAAGATTCTCAAGAGAAGCACTGCTCTAGTAAACTTGTGTTGAAGCATCAATTACCTACTGCAATACGCATCATTTGTTATCCATTACTTTCTTTTTATTTTCTATGGCTAGTTAGATCACTACATGATTTTTAAGAATTAGCTATATTAGAGTTGAATTAGGAGTCTGGGATTAACAGATACACACTACTATATATAAAATAGATAAACAACAAGGACCTACTGTATAGCACAGGGAACTATATTCAATATCTTGTAATAACCTATAATGGAAGAAAATCTGAAAAAGAATAGATACATATGTATAACTGAATAATTTTGCTATATACCTGAAACTAACACAACATTGTAAATTCACTATACTTCAATAAAAAAATAATAAAAGAGAAAAAAAGAATTAGGTATATTAAAGAATATATTATCTACTAATTTCATTTTTACATAATGAAGGAAATACTAAAAACATTTATGATTAAAACAGGAAGTTTCAGAGTTGAGAACTACTGAGTAAGAAACTATTTACCCATTGCCAGCTCTGTTGGTAGTTTTATTTTTCTACATTATCCCCAGTGCTGGGAAAACAGTTGAGCTTCAGCTGACTACAACAGAAACAAATGCGAATTTTCCTCGACTATGATTTTTGGGCCCCAAATTGTCCTCGTTGAGGCAATGTGATATTATGTCACTAAAATGTGGCATGAACACAATTTGCCACTCACAAGTGGAAACATTTAGAAACACAATCTCTCTGAGACCCAGACACCAGTGAATTTAAGAGAAAACAAATACTCCATAAACACTTCTCTTGAATAGCCTTATTCCTTGATAAAGCACCCCACCTCCTGCTTCTCATGAGGAAATATGCCTACAGTTTTACCAGAGAAAGTTTTATTATGAACTAAAGTTACAGCTAAGATTGGATTTTCCCAGGATACAATCAAATGGACCTGAGTTCCATGTTCCCAACTGCCAAACTGTCCCACTGGCAAGTCAAATGCATTTAACTTTCAAATTCACACTCAGCATCTTCTCTCCTAAATCTACGCTCCTTATTTCAGTTAATGACCCTTCAGGAAAAACAAAAAAAATCATCCCAATCTCCTAATTCTACAACAGTGAAAAAAGTCACTGACAATTAACTATGTGGCAGGCCATAGTGACACCAAAATGGAAAAGACATAGTACCCAAGGTGAAGAAGCTCACAGTCTACTCACATCATCTGGGATATTTAAAGTCATCCTTGAATCCTCCCTTTCACTTGCTCCCCCCACAGAGCCAACTGTCGGGACGTGTTGATTTTATTACTGTGACATCTCTTCTATTTATGTATTCCATCACACCTGGTTATCTAACAAACTTAATTAGCTGCAGCTTAACTAACTAGAAGCTCGATTAACTGAAATCTTTTTCATTGGATTTACAGCAAAAGAGATATTCACAGGCCTGAAGGCAGGGGAATGGGATACCTGTTATTTTCACCGGCCAGATATACATTTCTGCTTCTTTGGGCCAAAGTACCTCCATTTTCTACTTGGGGTCCATATCCCATGTCCCTTCCCTGGCTCAGTGCACGGACTTACCATGGGGTGGCCCCCACCCCTAGGCGTAAAAGAGGGCACACAATCCAGCTTTGCCTGCACAGGTCTAGGAGGGGGTGGAAGGCAGGGAGTCACAGGACCCAAACCAAGCCAATGAGATTTTTTTTTTCCATTCTTTTTTTTTTTTAATTGGAGTATAATTGCTTTACAATGTTGTGTTAGTTTCTGCTGTACAATGAAGTGAATCAGCTATATGTATACCTAGATCCCCTCCCTCCGGGACCTCCCTCTCTCCCACCCCCCCACCCCATCCATCTAGGGTGTCACAGAGCACCAAGCTGAGCTTCCTGCTCTTGACAGCATCTTCCCACTACCTATTTTACGCATGGTACTGTATATACGTCAATCTAATCTCCCATTTCGTCCCACCCTCCCCTTCCCCGCCTGTGTCCACATGTCCGTTCTCTACATCTACATCTCTATTCCTGCCCTCCAAATAGGTTCACCTGTACCATTTTTCTAAATTCCACATATATGTGTTAATATACGACATTTGTTTTTCTCTTTCTGGCTTACTCTGTGTTGAAAGAAAGGCAAAGAAAAATTCAACTTCCACTGCAAATGCTAAGTGAGCAGACCTACTGGAGTCTTTCCTTAGACAGGCAAAGATCTTCCTTGAGATCAAGTGACTATGGAAGGAGAGAAAATCCAGCAGACAGAGCAGGACTGAATCCCGATGACACATTCTTTTCTCAGTTAATAAATCCCTCTCCAGCCACTTTCACACGATTTTTTGCTAAAGCCAGTTTGAGTTGGTTTTCTGACACTTGTAACAAAAAACAGAGAAACTTTGAGGGGTTTTTTTAAATTGCTGAATTTAGTTTAAAAACTTACACTCAGATCTATAAAATTTTAACCACTGTAATGGTCTGCATTAAAAATTGATATTTGGAATGATGCCAGTGAAATACCAACATATAATATACTATGATACCTGAACGGTAAAAGACAAAATTCTGATAAGTATCTCCAAACCAACAAAATGTGTGAACTAATTTTAGACTGTTGAGAGGCACCACCCTCAAAACGAGTTTCTCAGGACACCAGTCCCTTAAGAAAAAAAGAGTGCGGAGACAAATGTGTGAGAGTCTACACACTGCGTTCCCCACTTGGAAAGTCACAATGGACACTAGAAACGTCAAGGGCTCTGTGAGCTTCTGCACATCAGAAACCTGCTTCCCAGTGCTCTTTGACCACGTAACTTTCTTTTATTATGATGACTTTTATTTACTTATTTTTAGCAACACTCGGTTACATTTCATTAGGGAAAACACTGCACTCAAGAACCCACCAGCTCCACCTCAAGTACATCCCTTGTCTCTTTCTTCCCGGTTTGCTGCTATACTGATAAAAATGGTAAGAACCTTGATTTTTCGACAGAATTTGAATCCCACCATCACAGCCTATCACGTGACAATATACTTCCAGAAGTTATATGGTCAGCACTGTGCTGCATTTTTCAATTTTGTATTTGAGACTGCTGTGGCTACTTGTGCTTACATATGAGCAAAGAGAAAAAGGTATGCATAAATGGGCTGCAATCATCCCAGAAAACACCTGCTTCAACCAATTCCAACCTAACTAGTTTCTCATAGAAGCTAAAACCCTGCTTTCAACAACCAAATAGCAATTTGATTTAACAATCAAAAGTCAACGTGCTGAGGCTTCCCTGGTGGTGCAGTGGTTAAGAATCCGCCTGCCAATGCAGGGGACACAGGTTCAAGCCCTGGTCCAGGAAGATCCCACATGCCGCGGAGCAAATAAGCCCATGTGCCACAACTACTGAGCCCACGTGCCACAACTACTGAAGCCCAAGTGCCTAGATCCTGTGTTCCGCAACAAGAGAAGCCACCACAATGAGAAGCCCATGCACCACAACGAAGAGTAGCCCCCGCTCACCGCAACTAGAGAAAGCCCGTGCGCAGCAACAAAGACCCAATGCAGCCAAAATTAAATTAATTAATTGATTAATTTAAAAAGCCAACGTGCTGCAAGTCAGAACAGAGTAAACTTCAGGTTGTAACTAATCACTCCAGAATTGAAATTTAAATATTCTGCGTCTGTGATTTAATTACATAACTAACGCTACTTTGAGCTGAGTCAAGCAGACAAGTATAGGCACATGAGTTTTTTCATTTAATGTGATTTGGACATTCCTAGATCAGATGTACTCGTTTTGGAACAGTGAGAAGTAGAATTCAAAGAATAAGCTCAATGTTTGAACATGTGATACAAAGGCATGTTTTTAATGTTTCAATGGTCAATAAAGTATGTTTCATTCATTCAAACTTGTGTGCATATTCATTCATTTAATAGCTATTTATCGATGGTCAACTCTGGGTTAAGTGCTAGACGTTAGATGATGGAGAAAGCCTGCTGAGCGAAATAGACTTCCTCCATTCCCTCATGTTATTGGCTGAGTTGTGGCCCCACCTCCATTCCTGGCCAAATTCATTTAAGTCCTAACCCCCAGTATCTCAGAACGTGACTGTATTTGGAGACAGGGTCTTTAAAGAGGTGATTAAGTTAACATGTGGTCATCACAGTGGCCCTAATCCAATACGACGGGTATCCTCATAAGAGGAAATTAGAACACAGAGGCAAGACTACGTGAAAACACAGAAGGAAGATGGCCATCTATAAGGCAAGGAAGGAAGACTCAGAAGAAACCAACCCTGCTTGAAACCAACCTCTAGCCTCCAGAATTGTGAGAAAATAACCTTCCGTTGCTTAAGCCACCTAGTCTGACACTTGGTGATGATAGTCCTAGCAAACCAATGCACTCATAAAGCTTAAACTGTATTTGAAGAGACAGACCTTGATCAAATAATCAGGTGAATAATCCCAGACCTGTAGCTCTGACTGGGAGCATGGAGATCCAACAAGAGGTGCTGTGACAGAGGAGAGTGACCTGGAGAGGAAACCGAGGTGGTCTTCCCTGGGGACACTTCCTGAGCTGAGACGGGTAGGAGAGGAGTTAACAGGGTGAGAAGGAAGGGGATGTACATTCCAGGAAGGGGATCCAGTATGTGCAAAGGTCCTGTGGAAAGGAACATGAGGGACCAAAGGTAAGCAGTGTGGCCAGGGAAGAGAAAGCAAGGAGATGTGGGAGGGGATACATAGCTGGCAAGGTAACCAGAGGCCAAGACGCAGGGTACAAGACAGGGAAGGACTTATCATGAAGATTATATTCCAAGCGTCTGAGAACTTAGATGGGTAAAAATTACATTCCTATCTTTACTAACCTTTAATTAAAATCAGCCTTTCCCTCTATTATGAATGCAGGCAATAAATCGTGATGGTATCACTTTTTCACCAATAGAAATTAGAAGTATTTTCGTATCTTGTTAGGGTCTTTGCAGACACCATGAAATTTATACGTGTTCATCACTACTTAAAAATTATGGCATTATTGTGCCTGGCTCTGGATCTTGTAAGTTAATGCATTTAAAGAAGCTCATATATTACTTCTATCATCCATACACTCCAAGTTTATTTAAAATATTTTGCTAACTATATTTAAAGGTAATTGTTTCCTTTGTCATATTATGTTATTTTATGCAGTTAAAAATAGTATGCTGAGATAGCTTCCATCGTTTTTACTACAGCACCAGAAGGGTCCAGGCACAAAAATTTAGGAACCCTTAAGATGCTTGTTTTGTCTCTCTTCTAAGGTTAACTGCTAGCTGCATCACTTGGGCAGGTTTGTTAACATCTCTGAGACTTGGTTCCCTCATCTGTAAAATGGGGATTTAGAAGACTCTCTTTCCAGTACAAAGGATCCAAAGAGTTAATACACAGAAAATGCTCAGAATGGACTTAGTAAGGCTTAATAAACAGTAGATATTGTTTTTATTAGTAATGAGAATCCACTGTGGTGTTCTGAGGGAGTGACATGGTGGTCAGGCTTAGACTTTGAAAGATCATTCTGGCTCTGATGTGGAGAATGCCTGAAGGAGGACAGAGAGTGGCCAAAACAGGAGACTTGCCAGAGCAGTGCTGCATTTGAAGAATTTTCTAATCTACGGTGAAACTTTTCGGTAGGGGAAACCATTCTTCAAATCAGACCTTAAGTAGAAGCCAGATACATAAACCAGAGAAAGGCAGAACCACCCTGACTGAAGTTGGGTGTGGGAACCCAGAGTCACATCAGCTCAGCATTTCTCTCTTCTCCCAGAAAATCAATTCCAACACACTTAAAAGAAACTCCCGAATCTACAAAGGCCATCATTTGCAAACTGTTCATAGTTATCTTCTGCTACAACAATTCTGAGACTGCCAAAACTCTTAAAAAAAAAAAAAAATCAGGTCCTTATAAAATGCAGGCTCATCTATTTCTCAACTTGCCTGCCTGTTAAGTTTCACTTAGGATCCATTCATTTATTCAAAAGCATTTGTTGAGTGTTTGCTCTGTGCCAGGTACTTTTTTAGACACTGGGGATACAGCTGCACTTATAGTATTAGTGAAAAATCTAGGGTGCGGGGTGGGGGTGGGGACAGAAAATAAACACAATAAAGTAAGAAAACATATATCTAGATGATCATGGTATAGATTAACATCTATGTGGCCACCACACTGTAACTGGCGACAAGTTGTTCACTGCTGTAGGCCCAGGGTGCAAAAGGGCATTTGGTAAAATCTGTACTCGAAGCTGAAGAGAGGGGTGGAGGGAGGGAGGGATGGATGGATGGACGGACGGACAGACAGAAGGAAGAATGGGTGGATGGGTGGGCAGATGGACTGTTGGACAGATGGAAGGATGGAAAGAATGGAAAAAGGAAGAATGGGGAAGGCAGGAAGGAACATTGTAAGGGAAACTAGATATTGAAGGAAAAGTAGAACACAGAGAAAATGAAGTATATTATTTGAGAGGAGGAATAAAAGCCTTTAGTAGCCTTAACCTACAAAGCTGTATTTAATTCATATAACCCTAGGAGATGTTAGTTTCATTAACATCATCATCATACCATCATCCCCACCAGCCCCATTTTGTAGTTACGGGGGCTGAGACGCTAAAACATTGAGAGGCTTTCCTAAGAGGGTCCCAACACACCTGGAACATAAAAAATAACACACAAATTGGCCGTGTTTCCAAGAAAGCCAAGTGAGACTCTGAAGATGCTAAAAATTAGAAGAAAGGGAAGGAATACCCACAGTCATAATTTCCTGGAGGACCTTTTTGACTTATTTGAAATGTCTACTCCCCTATCCCCAAAGGGGGGTCAAGGTGAGTCTTCCCGGATGGCCCAAAGAAGGCCTGATTCAAGGGGTCCAGCAGATACTGTGCTTTGACAGGATGCCCACACTCAGAGCATTTATAGGAGGGAAAAAACGTGGTAAAAAAATTTTAAACTGACTTTTTTTTTATCAGCAGAAAAACAATAAAGATGAAAATGAGTGCTGTGAAATGGAGCCAGATAACTAAACAAACAGAAAACAACACACATTGAGAATCAGACTTCCTATACTCTGTAATATATTCAAGCTATGTTGGTTTGTTTTTTTAAAAGTTAAATCTAAACAATAGCAACAGCAGTTATTTCCTTTCCAGAAACACTTCATGTGTGTCAGGCATGGCACTAAGCTGTGTGTCCTTGAGCAGCTCACCTAACTTTCCATGCCATCGTTTCCTCAACAGGAACATGGGGACAGTAGGATTGACCTCATCAGCTCTTGTGAGGATTAACTGAAATGGTGACTGTAAAGTGCTTTGGGACATGCCGGGTGGGTATTAAGTGCTCAAAATGTGAACTGTTCTCATCACCACCACCCTGGATTCTCCCTCACAGAAACCCAGTAAGGTGGCTCCAATCAAGTCCATTTCACACATGAGTAAACCAAAGCATGGTGAGCCATCCTCACGGTTGGAGGGCAAAAAGGACTCACTGTAAAGTCCCTTAATCAAGACAGATGCTAGGGACTTCCCTGGTGGTCCAGTGGCTAACACTCTACGCTCCCAACACAGGGGGCCTGGGTTCAATCCCTGGGCAGGGAACTAGATCACACATGCCGCAACTAAGCGTTCGCACGTCACAACTAAAGATTCCGAATACAGCAATGAAGATCCCGCATGCCGCAACTAAGACCAGACTGAGCCAAATGAATGAATAAATATTTAAAGAAAGAAAGAAAGAAAGAAAAAGAAGACAGACGCTGACAACACTGACAGCTGATTCTGGCTGAGCCTCTGCTCTTGACCAACCACACCTGGAAACTCTCACACAGCAAAGAGCGGCTGCCCCGATACTTCTCGCCAACTCACACTCCTGTGACTAAGCCCTCAGCTGCACTTCTCAAAGCAAGGAAATCCAATGGGCAATAAAACAAATGTATGCCAAAAAAGCAGAAATCTATCACACAACCAAAGACTTCCATGACAAAATACTGCAATTACTTCTCACTACTCTGGCTGGATGCCTCTCTGAACAGATGAAACAACTGGTTTCCTTTCTGTTTTATTTTTCCTGTTGAATGAGTTTTTTCTGTGTGTATATTTTAGCAAACACTATATCAGGGTACAAGATGAGAAATTTCTTTTCTATGTAAGGTTGCTTGTGCCCAAGGGAAAACTTAGTGAACGAAATGGGCATTTATTACAAAAAATAATTCTGGAGAGAAAGAAGGAAGGAAGAAAGTCCCCAAAGTAATAAGCTTATTAGTACCTGAATGCCATATGAAATCCACCCTGATATATTCCCCCACACAATCCTCCTCAACAAAGGTAATGGCAAAGTGAAAAAAGGAGGATAAGAAATAAATGAACTAGAGAAAGGAAGACAAAATGGAAATGAGTGCAGGAGAAGAGAGATATTTTGGGTGGGAGAGTATTAAAGGGAAAGCCCAAAAATGACTCAGGCATCACCCCCATCAAAGGATGCAGTGACTTGCCAATCATGTCACAGGGAGAGCACTGCAGAGCTCACAGTCTGCATGGACCAGAGGGATACGTGTGAACTAAGAGAAAACAAGATCTGTGCCCTGGACACACTCCCTTTCAGTCCGTCTTGCCATGGGACCCTGTACCTGCTGCTCCTCTACTTCCCCTATTATGTAAATTGCCTCATTTTTCAGGTCTCAGTCATGTCATTTTTCTTCAAAGCTCTTATGATCTGAAATTATCAAGTCCGTTTGCTTATGGACTTCTGTTTATTGTCTGCCTCACAATGTTCAGTATACAGTGTTGATGCACGAATACCGCTGGGGGCAGATGCCCAGACCTCTTCTAAGGATAGAAGCCATTGGATATATGAACTGTTGGGACAGAAAGAGATTTCATTCCATGTGCAGATGCCAAGAGCTCAGTTCTGGCTGCTTGTTGTGTTGGGAAGTCATGCCAGTCCACAGCCACAACACTGGGAAAGAGCTCTGTGATTGACTTGTGATGTCTGTCATGAGTGGTGCAACAAGTACGCCGGTGTTCTACTCACCCTTTACTCATCCTACATCACCTAGGATGCTTTCCTTGTTTCCACTCTCCACAAGCAGCCAGACTGCTCCTCCTTCCCAAGGTGAGGCAGATCCTGTTACGGCACTTCTTAAAACCCTGCAGGGACACCCCTTCTCACTCAGAATAAAATCCAATGGCCATTCAACATCACCTCCCTCTCATCCAATGGGTTCCAACTGCTGTTCCGCAAATACAACAAGGACACTCCTGACTCCCCATCCTGGAAGCATCTTCCTCCATGAGAAACACCCTCCTCCCCCAAACACCCCCAGGCACAGATCTCCTACTTCCTTCCTCCAGGTTCAGCCCTCACTTTACCTGAGAGGCCCACCTGGCTCACTCCATGTAAAATCGCTCTCCCTCGCCATCGCTTTCTGTAATCCCATCCAGCTTTATTCTTCTGCAGGACATTTCCTACTTGACATGATTTATGTATTGTCTGTTTCCTCCCATCCACCCCTTCCCATGCCCCCACCTAATACCTAAACCCCATTAGAAAAGGAATTTTATCCTCTTTATTCCGGGAGTATCCAGAACACTTAGAACAATATGTGGTACATAAGGAGTCCCCAACAAATACGTGTTGAAAGAATGAATAAATTCCCACTGAGAGTTAAAAAGGGGGACGTCCCTGGTGGTCCAGTGGGTAAGACTGTGCTCCCAGTGCAGGGGGCCCGGGTTTGATCCCCGGTCGGGGAACTAGATCCTGCATGCATGCCACAACTAAGAAGTCGGCACGCCGCAACTAAAAGATCCGGCATGCTGCCACGAAGATCCCGTGTGCCGCAACTAAGACCTGCCTCAGGCAAAATAAATAAATATTTTTTAAAAAAAATGATTAAAGCCTATTTTCATCTAAAGAACAGTTTATCCACCCATGGAAACATATCTATATATTAGGGAACCACTGACTGAAGCTGCCCGCTTTGGCCAGGCACAATAGTAACTGCTTGCATGAGCTGTCTCACAACAGGAGGTCCCAACAAGGAACATGGTGCTGCCGCCAACAGCTAACTGGGAGAATTGGGAGGGGCCCAAAGGAGAGAGGAGACGCCAGCCCATAGTATATCCTACCGACCTCCCAGAATCCTTCGCACTGCAATCCATCTTGGCTGAGAGATGTGTGCGTCACCAGCAAGGACCTGAATCAGACCAAATATGGGACAAGCAAGGTGACTGGCCAGAGACACCCCAGAAAATAACCCCATTCCTGTGACTGCGAGCCACCTGGCAGAGCAGTTCTCCAGGGTCCAGGCGCCCCTTTCCAATAAAGTCTTTTGCTTTGTCAGTATGTGTGTCTCCTCAGACAATTCATTTCCAAGTGTTAGACAAGAGCTCGGGCCCTGGAAGGGGTCCCCCTTCCTGCAACATGTATGAGCTTCATATCTTGCTACCCTCATACCAAATACCATAAACCCAATTTCCCAGTTTGAAACAATTATAGTGAAAAGCCAAATAGAAATACACATTTGGATTCTTAGCAAAAAGCAATGTACCCCACCCTGAAACACATGTAATAAAGAAACAAGATGGGGAAAAGTTCTCCTGCATAACCCCTTATAGATTTTCCCTAAAGCAGTGGTTCTCAAAATATGGTCCCTGGACTCAGCATCAGATGCCCTCCCCCAAGCTAGAAACTCAAAGTCTTGGGCCCTACCCTAGATCTCTTGAATCAAAAACTGAAGGTGGAAGCCCAGAAATCTGGGCCCTTTAATAAGCCCTCCAAAAGATTCTGATGTACACTCCAGGTTGAGAACTACTGCCCTGAAGGAAGATGTGAGATTTTCAAAATTTACTTAAACTCAGCACAATTTTACTCTTTTGGCTTGTAAATTAAAAACTTGATTCCTTATAAGGTGAGTGAGATAGCTCTTAAAGAATAAACAGCAAATTTTATCCTATCACTTTAATGGGGCTCTCGTTTTGACTAACAGTTGTACAAAATGGATCTAATGTGTTAAATATTTTTTAAAAGCAAGCTTCGCATTCCACAGCTTCCCCGGATCTACTTACAAATAAAACGGAACAAGCACATCTAATTTCATCGCAATGCTGTGACTCTTTCAGGTAACAGTTCTGATAATTAGCAGAAATCAGAAAAATAAAAAATGACTGTAAAACATCCTGTAAGAAATCCTCGAAGGATTGAAAACGTTGAGTGTCTAACAGTCCCATGTCCAGAAATTTCACAAAATGTCTTTACCTGAAGCTGTTTCTCTAATTGCTTCTAACGAAGTCAATGTATATGTTAATTAAATATTAAGCGCAAATTTGAGTACTGATATGATGTGCACAGCTCTTCAGAAAACCAAAGCACTCCAGTCACTCCCCAGCTCTAGAGAACACAGAGGGTTGGGGTCCCTGTATCACTTAGTCAATGCATAGTAGCCACCACCATGGTGCCCATTATCAAATTTCGGAGACAAAAAATATGCCCACAATATGGCTGGAGGCCAGTTTATATAAACAAGTTAGCAATATGAATTGCTGGCCTTGTGCTAAGTGCTACATTCATAATACATATTGTTTCATTTTCATAATAGCCCTGGGAAGTTTGTATTTATCCTCAGTTACAAAGGAAGGAACTAAGGTGTCAACAGGCAAAGTAACTTACCTAAAATTGCACAATACAAAGACCAAAGCCTGAACTTGAATCCAAGTAGGTTTCCACACAAGACTCACTTTTTTTTTTTTTCTATCACACATACGGCTTCCTTGAGCTTCCAAGACAGACCCCCAAATAAAGGCACTCTTACTATAGGACTGAGAAAGATATGACTAGGCTTGAAGGCTTGAATACAAACTTCATTTGCCAGGAAATGGTCTCTGGCAGACCCAGATTTCCCCCCTTTTCCTTCTCTGATGCTCTAAATCACAGCAGTACATTTCTGACAAAAAGATATATGCATCACAGACAGTCAATTGGAGCAAAAGAATAAAACAGAGAAGGAAATATTAAGAAATGGCTGCAGTGGTAGTCATGATAAATTTTTAATTTGAACATTTTCTGAGGCCAGATTGCAGCTTATCAAGCGCTATGCGAATCACATGCAAAAATAAAGCCTACATATATTCCCATGCCTGTCATTCCCCCCAACCCCGTCCCACTCTCCCTAGGATGTGGCCCTTGGGAAATTCAAGTAGAAACAATGGAACTCTGCCCTCTTGGATCAGTGCTCTGGATGGAACATTTGCTGTAGTGGAGATGACAGATCTGAGGTAAGTTTCTTATCGGTATTCCGTACATATGTTCATGGGTCTCCTACAATGGCAGCGTAAAATCCAAACGTCAAGAAGAATTTGTATATACATATTTTTTAAGTGTCAATTTCAAAGGCCTCGGTCCACTTACAGACAGACTTTTGCCACCCTGCTTCTTTAAAAATCAATGCACGCATGCAACAAACCACCTCTTGGATTGACTAGTTGGGCAGAAAAAGTTTTCATAGTTGAACCCAATGCCTTTGAAAAGAGGATTATAAAGGAAACCAAGGAATGCTCAATGCCACCATAGCCCCCGGGGTGACTACTGTCATTTGTCATAGGGTAATTTGTAGGCTTCCCGGGAGACCTCTCACACTTGGCATACACCTCTCGCTTCCTAGCATTACCAGCCTCTCCAGCTTGGCCCGTGCAATTGTTTAACTGGTCTTGATTCTCCTAAATCTATCCCCTTTGTATCTTCAGGACTCAGCTTAAATGTCCCCTCTTTGGAGAGGCCATCCCTAGCTAAAGAAGATTATCCAATTATTTTCTGTCACAGTACTTAAACCACCTGTTAATTATTTTATTTTATCTATAGCATATCTCTTCCAGAATCTCAACTCCTTGAAAGCAGAGACCTGTTTGTATTGGCAACAGAGTATCTCTAAAGCCTTGGCCTTTAATGCATGTTTGTCAAGGAAATGAATAAAAAAGCAGCTCCCTTTTAAAACGTCCACTCCTAAAAGCTTGAGTTCTAAATACGGTGGTGAGAAACTTTCTTCCTTAGATCTCTGAGATGCAGGGCTGCCCCCCTGCTAAGGAAGATGGAAGGTACCTGCCTTCACAGAATACTTTCAAGCAAAATCTGGAGCAGAGACACTGAGAGGAGGAGCCTATGGAGGCAGGCCACCCTCCAAGTTCAGAAGATCCCCCGCTGCACTTGCCAATCTGCCTCATTTGGGCTTCAAGGCATGATGTGCTTTTCCCTACTGTTTGGGCAGAGGGTGGCTGGATTTTCAGTCTTTGCTGCTGTATGTGCTGTACGGCCACTGAACCAGAAGATGAGCAAACCTAACAGCTGCTCCAATGCTGACTCAGCTAAACTAGAGTAATGAACACCAGGCGCGCATACGCCGAACACAGGATTGGGATGGAAGTGAGGACCCAAGACTGGCGAGTCAATTACCCATTCAAATGCTAGCAAGACTGCCCTGGACAACTTTTCTCACTGATTAGTATAGAAACCCAATAAAAACTTGTCCAAGAAAATTTAAATACACTCCCAGGTGCGCTTTCTCATTCCATTAGATGTACTGCCCTTAGGTGATTCTATCTGAGCCCAAGGCTTCAATTACTATCTCTATGCTAATGAGTCTTCCAGGCTGGACCTTTCTCCTGAGTTTCTCCCATATCGCCAACTGCCCCTTGGACACTACTTGGATATCTTGCAGGCATCTCAAACTCAGAATGTGCAAAACTTTCCTAAGGTTATGCCGATAGAGAATGGCAGGTTCTTTTCAGGTTTAGATGACACCAAAGACTACACAGCTGTTCCCCCTCATGAATGGGGATGCCTGTAGGTAGGAGGGAGGGAGGGTGTGGTTGGACAGATTTGCTTGGGTAAATGAACCTCAACGAAATGAATTCTACATCACAAATGGCAGTGAACACTGTCAATAAAATGCTACCCCACTCTCCCATTAACCTGAGAATTGTTAACTTCAGTATTAGCTGGGGATTTCTTAGACATTGATAGCCTTAAAGTTATCAAGAAATTCACCTTTGGGCTTCCCGGTTGGTGCAGTGCTTAAGAATCCACCTGCCAATGCAGGGGACACGGGTTCGAGCCGAGGTCCGGGAATATCCCACATGCCACGGAGCAACTAAGCCCGTGCGCCGCAACTACTGAGCCTGCGTTCTAGAGCCCATGAGCCACAACTACTGAGCCCGTGTGCCACAACTACTGAGCCTGCGCTCTAGAGCCCATGAGCCACAACTACTGAAGCCCGCGCACCTAGAGCCCGTGCTCCGCAACAAGAGAAGCTACCGCAATGAGAAGCCTGTGCACCGCGTCGAAGAGAAGCCCCCTGCTCACCACAACTAGAGAAAGCTCCCGCACCGCAACAAAGATCCAACGCAGCCAAAAATAAAAACAAATAAATTAAAAAAAAAGAAATTCACTTGCCTAGAATTCAGTGGATCTGGGGGGAAGCTGGTACAACCTAATGGCCCTTTATTTCCTTCTTAGCTTTTGAAGTGACTCAATCAATGAAGGATCTCCCAAGGCAGGGTGTGAGGAGTGGAAGAAGGAAGGAGGTCACCAGTCCACTGTTCTCTCCTAACAATCCTCATAGGAAAATACCATTTCTTGAGCAACACAGTACATGTCCAGCCGGCCATGTGTTCTGCCTCATTCTTTTTATGTTTTCGTTCACCAATGCGAACAGTCAGCCCCACCCCTGAATAGAGCTCTGTCATTCTTAGAAAATACAGTGCATTTGCAGCTTGTTTCCAAGCTTCAACTCTTTCCAATTTTCTTAGACACAGTTGTTACCAAACGTTACCAGCCCCAGGTATCAACTCAGCCACTTTGCCCAGGGATGACCATCCATCCTAACCAGTGGGAGGCTCAAGTCAGACTGGTTGTGGTACACCCCCTCATTTCCACACGCTTCCTCAGGATTTCTTGGATATTACCCCTTGCCAGGTTCCTCCTGCCCTTGATCTCTGTTTCCAGTTATCTTTGTCCAGGCAGATTGTTTTGAATTGGATGTGTTGTTGTTGTTTTTCATCTGACTTGGCACCAAGAGCTTGAACGTTTGACAAGAGTCAATGGGACTTAAGTGGGTTTTAAATTTAGGGATGCTATTGTAGGTCAGTTCCTTTTTTTAACACTTATTGTCATCAATTTCTGAGAATTGAATGCCTTACCTTGTGAAGACTCATTTCTTCAGGTTTTTTTTTTTTTTGGCACAGGTAGCATCAGCACGTAGAAATGCACCCTGTGTAGAAATGCACCTGTCTAATGAGCTAAATATTTCTCCTCCATTGTAGTCACGCACTAGACCCCATCTCATTCCATTCTGCAGCAGATGTGCCCTGTGAGGTATGTCTCATATTTACCTACTCTTCCCACTAATCCCTACATTCCTTCTAGTCTCAAAATACGGCTTTCTACTCCTACACAAACTCCTAAGTGGCAAACTCCAAATCCCCAATCAATTAAAAATGGCTCTGCCTGGCTGAAATTTTGGAGAACTTTGCTGATGTGAAGGATCAGTCACAGTTCATCTCATATTACGTTCATACAAATACTAGGTAGGACACTGATGCAGAGAATTTCGGGAGATTTTATAAAAACTCTCATCTCCATGGTGTTAAGTCAAACTAATCAAGGTCCATTTGAAGTAAGAGAAAATAATTTCTAAGCTTACATTTGGATAATGAAGTGTTATAATAAGTAATTTAAATTTAATTCTAAGTAATTTAAATTCTAAGTAATTAAAAAAATTTTTTGACTGTGTTAGCTTAACTGAATATTTTTTCTGCCCTATGAAGTTTTACAAAGCGGTTAGCATTCAGTGGCAGACCAAGGCCAGCTATGAGGTGCTCTTGGAATTTACTGAAAACTGGGTTCATCTCTTGGTGGGTATCGAGCCAAAACACGTAACCAAGCCAAAGATCGGGAGAAGGGAGGATTTATTACTTGCAGCAAGTAAGGGGAACACCGGGGATCTTTCCCAAAGCAGCGTCTTCCCAAACATCAAAACTGGGAAAGCTTTAAGCTAAGGGTACAGACACATTCATGAAGCGGCTTGGGCAGGAGAGAATTCAGCATAGAACTGGGGAAAAGGTTGACAGAGTCCAAGCTTTAATTGATTGAAGTCACGAGGGTCAAAAAAGGTCACCATCATCATGCCTTACATTCCAACCAGTCTGGGGTCTCAGCATAAAGTTACCATCCTGGACCACTGTTTCTTGAGTACTCTTCCTTTGTTCCTCCATTCTCTCACTTCCCTTAAGGTTTCTAATTACTGAGATTTGTTTAAGGGCAAGCACCATGGTCACGCTCAGATCACAAAATGGTTTAGGCAAAAAATGGCTCCTCTTATGCCAAGAAAGCTATGTCTGGTCCTCTTTCTCCAGGGAACCCCCTCTATCCTATCTGATTATAGCTCCATTCACTGATTCAACAAGGGTGGATTAAGCACATCCTAGGTGCCAAGCACAGTGCTCATATGGGAAAACTGTCAAAAATGAGCCAAGGTCCCCTGTCTCAATGAGCTGGGAAACAGACACACTACAATAGAATCCGCCAAGTGAAAAGGGCAGAGGGAAGCTTGGGATGTTGGGAGGGAACCTGGGATAGCCCTGACTGGAGTAAAAGATGAGGAGGGCCCAGGCATGGGAGAAGAAGGGAGACAGCCAGGAAGGAAGATATGGAAATGCAAAGATTCTAAGACAAAATAAGTTTGACAGCACCATGGCCTTTCTGTTGATTCCAGTCGAATGGAAAGGGGCAGTGGGTAGCATGGGATGGGAGTGAAAAAGCAGGGAGGGGCCAGACACCACAGGGCCTTGTTGGCCACGGTAATAAGCTTCTGCATCTTATTTTCATTTCAACAGGAGTGTACTGAAGGCATGTACTAAGGATGCTCAATTTGCTTTAAGCCCAGTCCCGTAATTCCATCTTTGGGAGGCATGATTTCCATAGCAAAACCACCTGTAGGTTTCATTCATCATTTCCAGTGAACCACTGTCTCAGCATGGCAGCAGGATAAACTATAGACTTGGCAAAGAATTTAGGGAGATGACAGCTCATTGATTAAACATGAATGTATATGCATGCCATAGTTACTGTAGATAGTGTAGGAACTTCTATCCCCAAAGTCTGACCAAACCTTAGATGTAGGAAACTTTTCTTTGGTGCTGATTATCAGGGCTCCTAAGGTATAACTTTCAAACTAAACCTGACATTTCACACTTCCAAATTAAATATTTCATGACTCACATGCTTCAAGGTTGATGTTATGCCACATGGAAGCACTCTGTAAATAATCAAAATACACAATCAAGATGGTGAGAGCATCCCTAGAGGAGAGAGAGTTATGAAGCCGCAAAGATAACAGATGTTTTGCCAGTCGTGGGTTTCAAAACTTCCCTCACAAGTTTCTTCCTCAGTAAAGCCTTTAAACTACATCGACAGCTGAATCAGAGGAAAACAAGTCAATAAAATATTGACAATTAGAAAGCCTGTAAAAATCCAAAGTTATGACCATGCCAATCCAACCTGGGGCTGTGACTGCATGAAGAATATACAACTGAATAGGTACAAAGAGTTAAGCCTCATTTGATAGAGCATCAATGTGTGTGTATATATATACACATATATATATTTAAAAAGCATTTCATCATCAAAAAGTATAGAATTGGACATAGTTCTGCATAATGACCTATTTACCAAAGTAATCAACCCAACAAATGCAACCCACTTTCTATAAGTTAAAAAGTAATCTTCAGAACTAGCCTAACAAAATTGATGCCTCTCCCACAATTAAACCTTCTCCAACTTGAGTTTCAAGATTGCTCTTTTTCCTTGGCCACGCCCCACGGCATGTGGGATCTTAGTTCCCCGACCAGGGATCACACCCACACTCCCTGCAGTGGAAGCTCGGAGCCTTAACCACTAGACAACCAGGTAAGTCCCACATTTAAAAAAAAGTAATCCCCTTTATATATGGAGACTTTGTTTTGTTTTGTTTTGTTTTTTTGCGGTATGCGGGCCTCTCACTGTTGTGGCCTCTCCCGTTGCGGAGCACAGGCTCCGGACGCGCAGGCTCAGCGGCCATGGCTCACGGGCCCAGCCGCTCCGCGGCACGTGGGATCCTCCCGGACCGCGGCACGAACCCGCGTCCCCTGCATCGGCAGGCGGACTCTCAACCACTGCGCCACCAGGGAAGTCCGAGACTTTTGTTTTTAAGCCAATTAAGAGAAGACAGTGAGGGCCAGGAGAGGAGGAAGGCCAGCTTTCATTGGGATAAGTATCCTCTGCCCACTTGAAATGAAGACTGAGGAGTCTGGGCAGAGCTCTCTGCCCCGTGGAAAGAGAGGTAATCCGGTCAGAAGAGCAACCACTGTGTTCAGTGATGGGGGAAAGAGCCGTATCATAGATGGAGAAGAAAAAGAGAATGGCTGAGAGACGTCATTTTCTCATTAATCCAGAAAAGCTTCATCTTCTTAAAAATGAATTTGAGAAGAAAGATTCAATCACCGATTTCTTCTAAGTAGGGCTTAAGTAAACAGTAAGATGGGCAAGTGTTGTACTGGTCGTGGGGGGAAGAGGAAGAAAAAGGGAGGTACATTGAGAAAAGAGGAAAGAGGGAGAGAAAAGTTGAAGGATGGGCATAGAGAAGAAGGCAAAAGAAGAAAGAAAGAAAAGAGAGGAAAGAGAAAGAACAGACAAAAGATAGCATTCCATGTTCTCTGACAGCTTCCAAAGAGACCCTGCATTCATGTCCATTAGCACTGCCCTTATTTTCTCTTTTTCCCCACCAACTACCAAGGTATCTGAAGGAAGGGGAAATCCAGCCAAGCAGGAAAGAGTAATTTCCCTCTCTCGCACCCTCTCTCTCAATTCTCTATTGGTTCTGTGGCCTCAGAGGGGGAAATCCGAGGTTTCTTAACGGTTAGCAAATTGTTCTAATGTAACTAGACCCCAGAAGATGGGACAGAACTTCCACACCCCAGCTTCGGCAGGGAAGAAATTAAGTTTAAAACTAGTCAGTCATTTTCCAATAAAGATGGATGGACACATATATGTTACATATATAATAGATCTCTGTTCCCTTTGATGTGACAGAAATGTGCTCTGCATTCATATCACTATCTCAGTTTTTATCCACATATAAAAAGGGATGAGGGGGGAAAAAATGTGCAGCCTGACATTTCTTAAACCAACCTTCAAGTCAAGGTGGCTAGTGACACAACAAAAATGAAAACCCTCTATCTCTTTTTCTCCAGTCCAACACTTAGCACATTGGATTAGAGTCCTCTAAAGTTTTAAGAAACTTCTCTCTGAAGCTGTGACTTTTGACAAGTCTCTGCCTTTAAAAGTGAGTTGATTCATCCACCTCTATTAACACTTCTGAGGTTTCCCTCCATTTTTAAGAGCTACTGAATGAACCAGATTGGAGGAGAAAATATGTAAACCTTTTTTAGAAACATCATAGTTGAGTTTTGGAAAAACGAAGATGAGAAATTACGGACAAAGCAAAAACATCAGCATTTCTTTGCCAACGTGAGCTTCTAGCAAGACCAGATGCATTTAATGCCTTCCTATCTGCTCCTTATCCATTAGAGGTGTGTTTAAGCATGCTGATGTCCAACTTATCACCTCAATCAACATATAAGAGTGCTCACTTTATGTGTCATGTGTAACAGGTTAAAAATTCAAGACATGCTTTTGTCAAGCAGGATTTGAGTAGCTCTAATTTACTTATAACACCAGCCTCTGTATTAATTGAAACACAAACTGTAACTGGTGTGAATCAGACCATGCCTGATACACTTTTGCCTAGAAGTATCTGGTGTGCTTTAAATTATGAGGAAAAACTGTCTCCAAAATCAGGAACCTTACGGCCAAAGCTCCTCCAAAAAGCCTACGTGATGAGAAAACAATGAACTATGGCACATACAAGTCTAAGGTGGGATAGGGAGGGTGGGAGGGAGATGCAAGAGGGAGAAGATATGGGGACATATGTATATCTTCAGCTGATTGACTTTGTTATACAGCAGAAACTAACACACCATTGTAAAGCAATTATACTCCAGTAAAGATGTTAAACAAAATAATAATAAGTTTTTGACTTTTGAAAGCTCTCTTTTGGAGATCACCTCCCCATTAAAGAAAGTTTAAGAAGTTATTCGCCAAGATTTCACAAGCCTTTTGAGTCTTGATTTAGAAAAGCAAAATACTACGGGAGGGAGACAATTTAGGCATAACTGAAAAGATATAGGCTTAAACTGGGTAAGTTTAGAAGACCCCTGACTTTTGAGCATCGTTTTCCCCCTTACATTTCAAGAGCACACAGTAGTTTCTAGATTTGTCTATAAACTCCAGGAAGACAGCAAGAGGATAGAGTTGGCACTTGTGGTAGTTTGAAAAGACAACCTAAAAGTTTTTTCATCCTCCTTCCATTGACAGGTAGGGTCTATGTCCTCTCCCCTTCAATATGGGCTTTGTGACAACATGACCATTCAGAATACGGTAGAAGCAATGCTGTGCCAGTTTTTGGGCTGAGGGCTTAAGAGACTTCCAGTTCCTCTCTCCTGGACACCCACTCTTGGACCCCAGTCACCACTGTGTGAGAAAACCAGGACAGGTATAGAAGACACGAGCCTGTGTGCTGGCTGACAGTCCAAGGTGAGGGCCCAACTACGAGCCAGCATCACATGAGTGAGGAACCCCCATGATGCATCCAGCTGCAGTTCCCATCTGAACTGCAACCACACAGGAGACCAGAGCACGAACAACCCCTCAAACTAGGAGACATAATAATAAAGTTGTTAGTTAAAACAGTTTGTTTTGGAACGGTTATGTAGCAAGAGACTACCTGAACAGCATTCTATAAATATGTTCTCAGTGAAATTCTTTCTGACGTATTTCTACAAATTCTGCCCATAAGTGCTTTGGGACGTCTCTGGGAACCTTACCGGGTGAGCACCGTTCTACCTTTATTCTCTCACAGGTAAAATCTCCAACTTAATACGCATTTAGGCAAGTCATAGTTAGAGAAGTAATCCTACTCTTAAGTCTTGAGCCCGAATACAGGCAAATCTCTCTTTCACAGAAAAAAGCAGCTTTTCAGGGCCCCTTTCCTCGCACATTACGAGCCAGTTTCTGTCCACTGTCATGGGCCGCAGACCCTACTCTTTGTGGCCGAAAGGATTCTGGTTACATCACGATGCGGCATCACCCTGTCTGCACTTCCTCTCCCTCCCACCCCAGCCCCATCACCATGGAGACCAGCTCAACCTTCTCAGTCAAACCCTCTATGCTAACAGCCACAGGAAGCTCTGGAAAGAGAGGCTCCTATTTAAGTAAAAATGGTTATTTCTGATACTCCCTATCAAGCTGCAAGAGATATTTCAAAAATAAAAACAAATGAAACTCCTTTCTAACCAACTTCCAAAATAATACTAACTGCCTACCTTGTGGGAAGTACTAAAACAACTGATACAGAACCCTAAGTCCCAAGGATTTTTGTGCACTGGGCTGAATCCACCACCAGTTGAGAAGGATAGAGATTAATAATAAAGTACAAGGCTTTCAAGCCAGAAAGAACTCACGTCCGGTCCTAACTCCATTACTAAGTACAATAGCTGGAGAAGTCCATTCACTCGTTTATACAGTCGTTCAACAAATATCTGGGGGCACCTAATAGGTCACAAGGTGCTTTGCTAAACATTGAGAAAACACTTGGGATACAAAACAGACATAGTCCTTAAAGATTTACCCCATGCCTAACATACCACCAGGCACATAATCTAGCTGCAGGGAAAACACAGGTGAACAAGATGAAGTCCTTGACTTTAAGAGACCTTTCATTCCAGCAGTGGAGACAGAGAAAAAAAATTAAACAAAATGACGTATTGTGACAAGAGCCAGGAAGGAGACATATAAGGAGCTAAAACAAAATAATAGTCTCACCTTAGGGCAGGTAACACTGTTTCAACTCTTTAAGTGTAAACAGTCATACTGCTGCACCATCTTGTTGCAAGGATGCAAATTAAACCATACTGAGCATGTGCACTATGCTTGGAGCACAGCGATGCTCAGTAAATGGAAGCTAGTTTTATGATTAATATATGTCAAAGTACCTTGGGTGACTCCTGGAAGTGGCAATCCACCATGGGCCCTGAGCGCTGAGCCCTGAGTGTCCCAGCAAAGAATGCTAAGCCCTGACCACTCTTTGTCCAGACCACCACTCAGGGCTGTGTCTGTGGGCAGCAATCTTGAGGGGAAAAGTCTTGTCTCCCTCCAGGGCAAAAAGCAAGTTTGCATAAAAGAGGTGGATTCCCCAATCTCAGGGTTCCTGTGCACAGTATTCACCTAGGCCTCTTCACGTCACCCGCTTGGGATTTGGGGAGCTGACACATAAATGATGCTTTTGTTGCTTGTTGTGCTGTAACTGTTTAAGTCCTTTATCTGACCCAAGAGTTTCATGTTTTCTGGAAGCATGCATGAAACCATAATAGATGATACTAGCTCATATGCAGGGTAGAATCTCAGATCCTGACAGCATCCTTTCAGAATCACCAGGGATACTTAACTTAGTTTTCTACAGATAAGTCAAGTCCTCAGTCACTTCCTCCCTGACATAGCAGGCTCTCTTAATGATGGTTTTTAGCTACCATCATCATGAAATACACACACACCACACAACACCAGTCTAAATCATCCGCAATTTCTCCTTCCCACCACCGCCAAGCCGGGCAGCTTCTTTTATTCCTCACCACTGCAGAACTATTATAGATATGAACGATGGTGTTTTGTTCTCCCAGCAAGTCAGAAAGACCAGGGACCCTATACAGACACACCTTTAGAATCAGCATACAGTATGGTGAGAAAGTTATAAGATGACAAAAGAGAGTGAGAAAGGGAGCGTCAAAGAATCATAAAAACAAACAAGTTGGCAAATTTGCAAGTATCATAAAGCATATAGATTTGCTCTCATAATGGAGACCTATCTAGGAAGAAAAATGAACTCAAACAAGTAAGTTTTAATCAGCAAAGCTTTGAAAAAAGGCATTTTTGTCAAGGGCATATCTCTTTTATCAGATGGTAAAAATGGTGTGTAACAATCCTCTGTATCTCAAGTAAAAGTAAAAATTGGACAGGCAGCAGTTACAATTTTTGCAGGGTCGGAAAGCTTTTCTTGGTGCCCTTATTGTATTTTCTTTCTTCTCTCCAGGCCAATTTTTTTTCTTTCTAAGTGCAAAGTGTAAGTTGAATTCACTAACTCTTATTATATGTGGCAAAAGCTCAGAATTTGAAATGCATTTTTAATGCTGATTATGACTTACTCCTAGAAGTCACGTGCACATTCCAGAAAAGGAAACTGCATGTACAAAGAGACATGGACACACATGAACCACAGTTTCAGACACACATTTTGTTCATTTAAAAAATAAATCACTTGGGGAAAGGAAGTAGATTGATCACTTCTCCCAGGCGCTAGCCAGGCTGTAGAATTATTTCACATCAAAGATAATTGCATCAATGAAATATTTATGTGCACTCATTATAGGAAAACACTCCATTTTATAACCAAGATTTTGTGCTGCTGAAGTAAAAAAGCGGGAAGAATTTACATTGTCAAATTCATTCTGTTTGGGACTGGTAAGCTGAGTAAAGTAAAGCCAGGGCAGCTCCCGTATCAGCTGTCCTTTGGGCAACCAGAGGTGCTGGAAGCAGTTTGTGAGAATCGAGCTTTCAAAAAAGTTC